>NC_143134.1:112908055-113238333 GCF_059928025.1 Delphinapterus leucas
AGTATTGTTACAAGTAATCTACAGTATTTTATTGAATCTAAGATGCCACTGTTTGCAAGAGGCACCATTGTTTTATGCACCATTAAGGAAAAAACTGCCAATTAAGTTATGACACACTATTGATAAATAGATGCATCTTGATTTCAGAGTGTCTAACTGGATTATGAACACTGAAAAGAAATGTGCTTTAAAAGGAAAACTTCAAATATCAAAACACTAAAGGAATGGAGTATTTTAATTCACTGAATTTTCTAAGAAGTGATTAATCAGAAAAATCCTTACTTTCTTGCTTTAATATGTAGTACATGAAGTACAGAATTTCATCTTCTTCCTCACCTGTAAAATGGGGATAATAACTACCTGAAGAACTATGACAAGAATTAGTGATAATAGATGTGGACTGCTTACTATCATACCTAACACAAAATAGGCCCTCATTATATGAAAATTATGATAAATCTAGGGTCTTGCTGATTCAGTAAAATGATAAATAAGATATGCTATTTCTATAGCATATGAGCATAAGCAGAAACTGCAGAATTTGTTACTGACACTCTAGAAATTGGTTTTCTATATATACATCTTATATATGTATATATACCTATACAGACCTATTTTCTCATTTATAATATCATCCTAAAAGTCAAGTGAAGTTTTAAAGAAAACCAAAAAACCTCCACTTAAGGGTTATAGATGGTTGATTTCTGGCCAAAGCTTTGATTACATTTCTTTTCACGCACCCTAATGACTAAATATTTACGTATGCTTATACAAAAATGTTTCTTATCCACCAAAATCACTTAAAAACATAACTTTTGGGGCTTCCCTGGTGGCGCGGTGGTTGGGAGTCCGCCTGCCGATGCGGGGCATGCGGGTTCGTGCCGCGGAGCGGCTGGGCCCGTGGGCCGTGGGCGCTGGGCCTGCGTGTCCGGAGCCTGTGCTCCACGGCAGGAGAGGCCACGGCAGTGAGAGGCCCGCGTACCGCAAAAAAACAAACAAACAAAAAAAAACAAAACAAAACAAAAAAAACATAACTTCTGACCACAACACTGAATACAAAAATGTATATAATTATATGCAATTTACAGTTTTGCATAAGGATTTATGACATTATCTAAAGAAAATCATTTGCGGAATACAATAATGAAAATCAGGTATACTGAGTATTTTTTATGTCTCAAATATCCCTAAACATACTTTGTACCCCTTAATGAACAAAGTTCTATAATTATTACTTATACCAAACACGTAAAATCCTGAAAGGTTACCTGGGCTCCAACTAACTGGAGAAGTGCGAAGTTGACAGGAAGCACATCAATGTCTGTGTTGATGGCAGTCTGATCAAAAGGACAAGCTTTTCGGTGAAGTTTATTCAAGCAGGTCTTGCAAACAGTGTGTGAACAACCTAAACTGATCGGTTTGTGCACATTCTCATCAAATTCATTATAGCAGATTGGACAGGACAGAAATTCTGTCCATTGAGCTGCCTGCACAGGCATTGTGGAAGCTGGATGCTCGGGTTAGCAGTCTAGCAGATCATTATTTTGCTGGGTAGTGTTTTGTAAGCTGGAAATGGACAAAAGTAAGAATTAACCACATATTCATCATTCACCTTTCAAGAGTTAACTGCTTAAGTCAACCATCACAGCTTCAAAACCTAAAACACTTATTTTTTTAAAATAAATTTATTTATTTATGGCTGTGTTGGGTCTTCATTGCTGCATGAGGGCTTCTCATTGCGGTGGCTTCTCTTGCTGCGGTGCCCGGGCTCTAGGCGTGGGCTCAGTAGTTGTGGCGCACGGGCTTAGTTCCTCCACGGCATGTGGGATCTTCCTGGACCAGGGATCGAATCCATGTCCCCTGCATTGGCAGGAGGATTCCCAACCACTGTGCCACCAGGGAGGCCCAAAACCTAAAACAATTCTGAATAATTCTATATGCTTTGAACATCTTTTTCTTTAAATCTATTTGCTGAATTAAATTTCTGAAAAGTTTTTGTGCAGAAACAATATCCTAATAGTGCTCCTTCTGACTAAACATATTTATATCAGTTGCGCATCAATGCTTTCATGTATTTTTCTTAATGACCACATCAAATAAACAGATTAACTTTCCACAATTTCATTTTTAGAAAAACAAATTACTTTGGATTGCTAATTAAAAAAAAAAAAGTGTTTCCCTTGGATATCTACTACCCCCAAGCATAGTAAGATATGACCTAAGAGTTAGTGAACTCTGGAAATGCTGATCCAAACAAAATCACGGTGAGTCAGGAGTGAAGGAACAGCTTTGCCACCTGAATGACCAAGTCAGTCAAGGATAGTTCACCTTGGCAGTTTCACAAAAGAGGAAATCTCTGGTCAGGACTTGACTATGAGGCTAACTAAGGTACTGAAAAAGTATGAGAGAAGACTGTTAATGATAGAGCCATTTGTCCATAAATGAAAGAATGATGCTAACCTTAAAATACAGTGCCAAAGTAAAAGAAAAAAAAAAAGAAAATACAAATCTTGAATGTAATTCCCTACAATACTTTTGACAAAACATATCAGATAGTGATATATATATATAGATATAGATATAGATATGACCAAAAACTGTCAGGTCCAATGAGCAAGATGTTGAAGAATAAAATAATATTCTTATCTAATAACTCTAAACAGAAAAACAGCAAAATACAGTTGACCCTTCAATAATGCAGGCTTGAACTGCCCAGGTCCACTTATACACATATAATTTTCTTTTTTTTTTAATAATGCTTTTTTTTTTAAACATCTTTATTGGAGTATAATTGCTTTACAATGGTGTGTTAGCTTCTGCTTTATAACAAAGTGAATCAGCTATACATATACATATACATAACATATACATATATCCCCGTATCTCTTCCCTCCTGCGTCTCCCTCCCTCCCTCCCACCCTCCCTATCCCACTCCTCTAGGTGGTCACAAAGCACAGAGCTGATCTCCCTGTGCTATGCAGCTGCTTCCCACTAGCCATCCATTTTACATTTGGTAGATACACAGATATTTCTCAGTAGTAAATACTACAGTACTACGGAGTATGGCTGATTGAATCCACAGATGCAGAGGAACCATGGATGCAGATGGACAAGTATAAATTATATGTGGATTAACCCCAGCATTATTCAAGGGTCAACTGTTTAAATTTCTATCTTTATATATGCATATGATTAAAAGGCACACAGAAAAAAATGACTGATTTTTCTTTTCTTATTCCTAAGATTAAAACATTCCATAATTTTTAATAAAATATTTAGTATCAAAACCTCTAATTTAAAATCTTTAGATCCTGGGACTTCCTTGGTGGCGCAGTGGTTAAGAATCCACCTGCCAGTACAGGGGACACAGGTTCGAGCCCTGGTCCAGGAAGATCCCACATGCTGCGGAGCAACTAAGCCCGTGTGCCACAACTACTGAGCCTGCGCTCTAGAGCCAGCTTGCCACAACTACTGAAGCCCGCGTGCCTATAGCCTGTGTTCCGCAATGAGAAGCCACCTCAATGAGAAAATGAGAAGCCTGCGCACCGCAACGAAGAGTAGCCCCCGCTCGCCGCAACCAGAGAAAAGCCCGCGCACAGCAACGAAGACCCAACGCAGCCAAAAATAAATACATAAATAATTTAAAAAATATATATAAAAAATAAAATCTCTAGATCCCGAACTTGAACACTCTACATTTCACAAATTTTCTGCATCTTCCAATTCAAAACTTATGTAAGTCTGACAGATGCTCTCTGGTGAACAAGAAATCTAGGTATTTAGGGCAATTATCAGCCAATACTTTATTTCATAAGAACGTTTACCAATCCAAATATATTAGTGCCACAGAAATTAGATGTTTAAAAATGTAATCAGATTCAGGACAAAAAAGTGTATAACTGATTCTCAAATAACCCCACACTCAAATGAGGAATTCTATTAGCCTTTATTGTGCTTTTTATGTTCAAAAAAACTAAGGTTTTAAAAAATACCTTGGTAAAAATGAATTACAGAACTTGTTGTGTAAAAAGCACCTACACAAACTTTTCCTCAAACAGCTCTGATGCAAAGTATCTAATATCTTTATTTATAAACTACCCAAATCTTGCAAACTATGTTTACTTTATTTTACACATTTCACTTTCACATTTCCGCATCTGTCAATGCCATCAATCTTAAAAAGTCTGCTTCGAACTTCAGAGATGAGCACTGAGCAGGTGAACGCATCACTCCTTGAAACTATTCAACATTTTTAATGTTTAGTCTTCTAGGCTGCCGAATTATACAAGGAAAAGACCTTTAAGGAAGGATGAATTTCATGTTAAATCTTGTGCTGAGAGCCCTAATTTAGTTAATAACTTGAACTGGTAAAATATTTATCAAAACAAGACACTGCATCTATTTTTTTCTTAATGACCACCCGTTTGGAAATGCTAATTCTGTGGGTTAGGATACCATGGGCCACTGGGTAATAGGAAACTAGTAGCAAACACTCTTTCCTTACTTAGTTTTCCGAGATCATCCTGAAATGCTTTACGTTAAAGTTAATCAGTGGGGGGAGAAAAGCCATTTCAGTTTGAACCAAACATAAAAATGCTGTCTTTCATATTTTCGCCTACTAGTTTTGAAGTGTTTCAAATTATTCAGGAATACACTTGATAGTTTTAATATCTCATATGTGTTTCTAGGTCTAAGAACAGCAGATGTTTTAATATAATTAATGCTGAGACATTTAATTTCTAGCAGAAATCAAATAAATACCTTTGAAAGAAAAAAAACATTTGCCAAATTCTCCTTCTGCTATGTGTCAGATTCTAACTTTCTGAAAGGAAAGTTACAAACTGAACTTTCCTGCTAAGATACCAGAAACGGTTTGACTTTTTAAAATGTTTTTCCTCAGTACCACTGTTGATAAATTCTAGATTCCTCAATTATGATAAAGACAAAATAAAATTTTGTCTGAAACACTGAAAGGTTTAATTAGTGATGACAAAACTGACCTTTCATTCCTTTCAAAGGCACTCTGTAAATGTTCACCTAGAAAATATTTTTATAATTATCAAAAATGATAGCCTACTGTCTCTATAATTTATTTTTTTTAAAGCATCTAAATGACCCATAGCAAGCTAATAATATATATTGATGTGTAGAACTCGCAGGTTTATACTAATACATGCCATAGTAATTTACTTGAAACTATGGAAGTTTTAAATTGCTAATAACATTTATATTTAACAGTAAAGTAAGTATCCATCCTAAAGATACTCCCAAAACATCTCAAACTGAGATAAAATGGCTTAAAAAGCCCATACCTCTAGATATATAAAGGGACTCCTTAAGAAAAACATTCAAATTAAATTATTTGTATTAAGTCATTTTATTTACTAGTTACTAAAATTGAAGAACAACAAGATAAAGCATAGGAGTGAGAAATGCTATATTAGAGAGGAGACCTTAAACAGATTTTTACTCAAGTAATTTTTCAGGCTATAAGTTCCTTGTAATGAGTACTAACTCATAAAACAGGAAGAGTAATAGACACCTCTTACATGATGCAAATTAGAAATTGCTTTATTAAAGGCAAACTGCTTATCACCTAAGTACTTTCATTTTCTTAGTCCACCATGATATTATGCACTCAGTTCAGGACTATGAAACATGATTTTAAAATGTCAGAGTAAGGTTTATGCCCCATTCACTACTGTATAATAAAAAAATACAGTATTTCACAATTCTCTTTATAAAGATGTAAACATTAGGGCTCAGGTCTGTTAATTAAAACATTGTTTTCATTTTAGTTCACCCATGTGAGAAACTTAAGCTACTGAAATGGACTGTAACAGTACTTCTCAATTCAGAAACCTTAAAAATAATTAGTGTTGGACTTAAAAAATTATATTTAAAGCATCATAGGTACAATTTAGACCTTAACCTATAAAACTAACAAACAAAACCAATGAAAATAATCTGTAAGTTCTAAAACTCAGCATTCAAACTTATGAAAAGGACTGGAAAAAAGGAACTAAATTACAATGTTAAAGACTATTGGGCTTCCCTGGTGGCGCAGTGGTTGGGAGTCTGCCTGCCGATGCAGGGGACACGGGTTCGTGCCCCGGTCCGGGAAGATCCCACATGCCGCGGAGCGGCTGGGCCCGTGAGCCATGGCCGCTGAGCCTGCGCGTCTGGAGCCTGTGCTCCGCAACGGGAGAGGCCACAACAGTGAGAGGCCTGCATACCGCAAAAAAAAAAAAAAAAAAAAAGACTATTATACATGCTTCAGTATATGTTATGAAAGATATATGGCCCAAATTTTACTTCTAAAATCCACTATGGGGTTGAACTCAGTTTTTTAATGAGATTTAACTTTCAATGTCTTCTATTAGAACAGTAATGGGATAATTTTCTATTTTAACTAATATAACCAATAAAGTTTTGCTACTTTAGTGATGACTACCTGAAAAATACTTTTTTTGAGATAGAACTTACTCACTCACTTCTGCCTATCAAATAATGGCCACTGGATAAATTTACCCTTCATATTATCAAAGTCTTTAGCCTTTTGGTTATTCTGATTATAAGAAGACATTCTGTCAGGAAATTTTTGGTTTTCATGCATCTACTTCTATTCAGATAATTTATTTCTTGGAAGAGCAGTACTCTAGAACTGCACTGTCCAGTAGAAATATAATGTGAGCTACAAGTAATTTAAAATATCTAGTAGTTGGGAGGGAGGCTCAAGAGGGAGGGGATATGGGGACATATGCATGCATATGGCTGATTCACTGTGGTGTACAACAGAAACTAACCAGTATTGTGAAGCAATCATACTCCAATAAAGATCTATTAAAAAAAATAAAGAAAAAATAAAATATCTAGGAGTCACATTAAAAAAAGGAAAAACAGGTGAAATTAATTTTAATAATAATTTATTTAACCCAATTTATCCAAAATATCATTTCAACATGTAATCAATATAAAAAATTATATTTTTAATTCTTTTTTTTTTTGGACTAAGTCTTGAAATCTGGTGTGTATTTTACACTTATAGCACATCTCAATTCACACCAGCCGCATTTCAAGTGCTCAATTGCCACACGTGGCTACCGGCTAGTGTGGGACTGTGCAACTCTAGAGTACTTAAAATTATAAAGTAATACTCAAAACTAATTTTTATTAAGAATTTGAGGTTAAAGTTACATCTACACTTAGGAAGGTTTTCATAAAACTAAAAAGCCTGAAGATCATAAAGATGTAACTTAACATTTATGAGACTAGGTGCAAAACATTATTTTAAATTTTCAGCTGGCTTTATTTTACTACATGCTTCCTTTTTGCATCAATAGAAAATGAAACTTCAACCCAGTCCAACCAAAACAATAAACAAGTACTTATTATAATAAGATCTTATTGTAAGTTTATCATTATTTGATATTGCATACAATGTGGAAGTTCTATTTCTGAATATAAAATTCTGTGTAAAGAAAAATGCTTTCCCTCCCAAAAGAATTTTTTTGACATTTTTTAAACTGGAAGACACAGCAAACTACAAAAGCAGAAAATGAATTAATGAAAACATATGAACAAAGAACATAAGTCTTCTTAAATGTCAGGTTGACCCCACAGTAATAACAGATCAGGAGTAACTCAAAGAATCCACTAATGAACACGACTGCAATTAAATCCTCAAATAGGCGCCAATTTGAATTATAACATCTGCTTTTTCTAAACATGTCTGGAATGTACGTTTAACATTTTGTCCTTCTAGCTATTTTCCAAACTCTAAAAATTTGGAAAACATCAATCTCCAAATCAACAAAAACAGCAATATTGAAAGATGGTCTTTGACAGGATGTAATGGCCTCGATTTCTTCAAGAACTGAATGTGGAAGTAAACAACATAAGAAAGGGATGTTATGTTAGAACAGTGGTGCAGCTTTTTAGACAGATAAAAGAATCCATGAAGTCTTCTTAATGTTTCGAGAAGCCACAACTAAATTTTTATGTTTAACTATAAACAGGCTGCACAAAGCTAACTAAAATACTTCTTTCTTTGCTTTTGGGTATAATTATATCAATTTAGTGTAGCAACATTAACTTTCTCAAGTTAATCAAAAGTTCCTACTGGAACTTAAAAGTCTGACTAATACAAAAATAGAAAAAAGATTACTCAAGCACTTTGTTTGGGATACAAAGTCATTCTAACACAGGTGGTGGGAGGAAAGTAGGAATTAAAAAGAAGGGGCCTAGCTAAGGGGAGAGTAGGAATTAAAAGGGAACTAGGTAGTTATTTAAAAAAAAAAAAGAGGGTGGGAATCATGAAATTAGATCTACTTTATGTCAGTGATTACTTGAGGCTATTTTGATGTCAAGGTTCTATCTGCCGGTATCTTAAACTGTTCTGTGATTCCAAGGATGGAAATGACAGCTACCCCCATCTTCTTCCTTCCTGAAAGCTAAGAACAGAGAAAAGTAGAGCTGCTTCTGAGAAACAAAGATGCTTTCTACCATTCTTCTAAGATGGTGGAAGAGTCTCCTTAAGAGGCTTCCCCAAGAAGGAAAAATGAAGGAGGGAAAGAAAACCATAGCAGAATTCCCTGGCTGTTTCAACGCCATTGCTCCGTCACAACCACTGTGCAACCACTCTGGTCCGGCCCTCTCCCTCCCAGGAGGTTAAGCCCTCCCAGGGCATTGTTTAGCCAGGGTCCCTATTTACCACTCAGATCGCCTCCACCATTCCTGCTTTAGGATCTCGGGAAGCCCCAGGGCAGAAAACCGAAAAGCCAGGAGAGGACTTGGTTTCGAGGACCTCCTCCAACCCCACTCTTACTAACTGGTGTAGAAAAGGGAGAGGGAAGCCTGGTCTTTGCTTGCATGGGTTCTTTAGAGGCAGAAGCGTCCCCTCGGCCGGTGTCGACCGGAGGTGGCCATTAGCGCCGGGCGCTTGGTACTGAAAAAGCCCTACCGGGGCGAGGCGCCTCCTCCGGCCCGAGACTCCGGGCCCGGTCCGGGTGTCAGGTACGGCCCTCGGTTTCCTACCCTCGGGGCACCGGCGACGACAACGCACAGACCCCGGGCTGAGACCGGTCACCCGCCCGACCGCCGGGGACCTGGGACCCAGGCTGGCCCCGAGCCGCATCGTGCCCGCCCCCGCCCTACCTGAGGGGGACCGGGCGGGGTCGCTAAGGGCCGCTCCCGGGAGCCCCGCGACCGCGCGGCTCGGCGACGGAGGCGCCTCGTCTCGCCGGGGCAGAGCTCGGCGGCGGCTTCACGGCCTCAAACTCCATCGGGAGGTACAGGGACAGCCCCGTTGGCGGCGGCGGAGGCCGCGACGGGGCTTCCTCCTCCCTCCGCCTCCGCCTCCTTCTCCTTCTCCTCCTCCTCACCAAGGAGGCGGACCTGGAGGGATTCCGACCTAGTTCTCGCGAGAAGATACTCCCCACCTCACGCGAGATCACGCCTGACCGGGAGCTGGGGAGGTGGAAGGGAAGCGTAGTAGCCCCCGCCCCCTGGGCTGCGCATCAGTTTTCCTCGGGTCTACAGAACCACCCCTTCACGTGACTAGGGAGCTCTGGAGCACTGTGGGAGGTGCTGTTAGGAGGCCTGGGCAAGCCGAAGAGCTTGATGGGAAACTCCCTGTACATTCATATGCGCCTCGAGCCAGCCTCCTAGACACTGGTTTGAGCCAGTGTCTGACTCCCACTGTGGAAGGCGTGGTATGGATTGAGCATAATCTGAGGCATCTGTATTATATTGTACTCACTCTCCCATAATTAAATGCTGACAGGTTCCCTCAGTCTCTCCACATAGGGGCCAAGCAATCTCCCTATTTTATTTAAAAAAAATTTGTTTGCCTGGCACTAACGCCTTATCTCTTTGTTAAAGAGAGAATTCTGGGCTCTTCAGAAGATGGCAGGGATAAAAATTCAGTCACAAATTCTGGCGTCAATATCTCAATAAATATTTGTTGAAGGATTTCTTTTCATAGTAAACTGCAAGGTAGAATTTATTGTTTTTATAGATGAAGAAGCAGGCTGGGAAGAGGGATCAGGGAAATACATTAGTGGACTATATTACGTGCCAGGTCCTGAGTTATGTAATAAAATTTTTAATTTTACTATTTTGTTTCACATGCTCATCAAAATAATCCTAAAAGGCAGATACTATGTACTCTGTTACTGATGAGATACTGAAAAACACAGGTTAAGAAAGTGGCCATGAATTTTAATTAAACAAGTCACTTTCCAATGTGAAGCCAGATGTCCAACAAAAGCGTTTATGGAAGTAAACCCACCACAAATTAGAAGACATATGGAAAAGTAGTTTATAAACTATAATGAGTTTAAATATATATATGTACATATGGTTATTACTACCCAGATGGCAGGAAAACATCAGTGTTTTTTAAAAAAATATTCATAGGCCACATCAAAGATTTTCTTACATGCATTTTTATCCCTTTCAGTCACTTCTCTTTATGAAATATATGCCAACCCAGTAGAAAGGTTCCCAACAATGATTCATTTGGTTCACTGTTTTCCATTCAACTAGATAGCGATGGATATATACATATCTTTTTTCCATTCCACTGGACAGTGGTATGTGATAACGTGATAAGATTTTTCAAAGGTGACCTGATCACACTTAAAATTTCAATTCCAATTCTCCTTCCCTCCCTGCTTTATTTTCTCCAACTCCGTTTTCAAAATCTGACAGTACATTGGTTTTACTTGCTTACTGTCTGTCTCGCTACAGTACAACACAAGTTTCTTGAGAGTAGGGATTTTTGTCTGTCTACCTAACTTCTAATACAGGTATATATTGTAAAGACTCTGTAAATATTTGTTGAATGAATGATTAAATGAATAGCCAGGAAAAATAGTTTCCTTTAAAATTCACAGATTAGACAAAAGACAAAACTCTCCATTCCCATCTCCACTTTATTATTTCTTATGTAAACATATAGGATAGTTACATCCAGGGAAAAATGGCAAGGATTTTCTCTTACACCAAAGTAACAACTGTCTTTCCAAGATCCTTTATACATAAATCCAGTAAATGAAGAGGCTGAACCAAAACATGCTGCCTATTTTTCCCATCATATCAGAAACACAAAGAACTAAAAGTGAATGTTTTCAGTGAATAAATTCAACACTTTACTTTGCCATACCTGCATTTTAAAAAAAGATTTCATTTTCCTGAAATTGTTTAGAAACATCATGCAAACAGACACTCTCCTAGGAATGATTTGAGATCCCTCTGTGCTACCGAACAGGAATAAATAATAATAAATAACAACCATCACTTTCACAAAACACCCCTTCCCCCTAAGCAAAAATCTCAAAGTGCTTACAAAAAATTTCACGAGAATCTTACAAGGCACACATAAAGCATAAACATAGTACAACCATAATTTTTTCAAACATTAAAGATAGATACCAATTTCTAAAAGAAATAGTTTATTACTATTCTTTTACTCTCCCCTCCCATTTCCATCCCTCCCCCACAAAATTTCATCCTAGGAAGCAAAAATAAGAAAAGTACTTCAATCACAAACTATTTCTGAAAGGGAAGTGTTCTCATGCCTACAAATGGCCAATCATAGGTCAAATGGGAAAGAAAATTGAGCGCTGTGCTATCAAATTCTCCAGTGGAAGAAAAACACTCTTTAATTTAGAAAAGTTCTGTCTCCAATGGAGTACTAAATAGCAACATTCATAAAGACACAAAACTCTCCTCACTTGCTTTTCCCTCTGTTCTTAGAAACTCAGGAAGATTTAAATATAAAATCATAGAATTTTAGACCTGGAAATGATCTTACAAATTATCAAGATCAAAGTTGTTATTTTACATATAAATTTAAGAAAAGCTCAAGGAGAGGTGACCTACCCAATGTCACTAACTAGTGACCTGGGAATTATGAAGTTGTTTTTCTTATCTAATACTAGAGCTGGATTACTTAAAATCTCTCCCAGAGTTAAAAATCTATAAAGAACATATTTTTCACAGAAGTATCACAAAAAAGATATTTAACACTTATAACAATCAACATGTGATTCATCATAAAATTCATTAAATGGTACAAAGTATTTTACATTTTAAAATGTGGAAGGGCTTCCACAGAAACTAAACGTAGCAGAAATTCTAAATAAAGCAGAGGTGAGTAGAGGAGGAACAGAACATCTTGAAATAAGATGTATCCAGTCAGGCTTCTTTACAAATAGTTCCTGTGTTTTAGAAAATATGATTTTCCCTGCACTATATTTTAATCTTGTTATAACAACAAAAAGTTTTGTGTTATATGTGGACAGGGATATTAGAGAGCAATGGCTCATAACACAATTTGAAATATTGCTCTCAGTTAAATAACTACACAGTCATGGTTTTGCTTTTGGCACATTTCTGGAAATACAGAATAAAACTCGAGGGAGGGCTTCTTTCTAGGGTAAATTTGTGCTGTGCCGTACCCTGCTACCCTTCCTGTTGGTGTGGGACTCTCTAGGGACCTAAAATCCCAGCACCTGGCCCTCCGCCCCAAGTAAATCTGGATGTGGCCATTACTGGTCAGATTTATTCCAGGCCTGAGTGCATTCTTCTTCTCTTCTCATATATTGGAAAGTTTATTTGCCTGCAGGATCTCGGTTCCCTGACCAGGGACTGAACCTAGGCCACAGCAGCGAGAGCCCAGAATTCTAACCACTAGGCCACCAGGGAACTCCTGGGCGAGCGTGATCTGAAGCCAAGTGTGGGAGACCTCACCTTTCGGTCTCTGTGTGGGAGATGACTGTGCAGAATCCCTCCTGTGACTGTCGGCAGCAGTCTATTCCACGTAGTGAGGTCGCCCATGTGTGCATGGTTGTGGCACAGGAAGAGGGTATGCTGATTCCAAGCATTAAACAGTACCTTTGAAACTTTCAAGATTGGCTTCAACAGCCTAAGGAAGATGCCTGGAAGAGGAAAGAACTGGAGTCTGGGATCACTCTTTCTCAGGAACGGTTGACCTTTGAGGAGGTGGCCATAAAATTCACTCAGGAGGAGTGGGAATACCTGGACCCTGCTCAGAGGGCCTTGTACAGGGACGTGATGGTGGAGACCTATAGGTCTTCTCTGAGGAAGATCTTCACGAGGAAGACCTTGCTAAATTGATCGAGCTCTGGGGAAATCAGAGACAAGCAGTCAAGAGAGCGGAGCCAGATGAAGGAGCGCCTGGCAGCCCTCTCTACTCACGTTACAGAGCTGGAGGAAATCTGTACACGGCCAGAGAAGACCTCATTAAATCTGAGGAAATGAACACGAAATTGAAAGGAGATGTCCGTGAAACTGAGGCTAAAAACTGCCAGTTGCAAGAACGCC
Organism: Delphinapterus leucas; assembly: GCF_059928025.1. Taxonomy (NCBI): domain Eukaryota; kingdom Metazoa; phylum Chordata; class Mammalia; order Artiodactyla; family Monodontidae; genus Delphinapterus; species Delphinapterus leucas. The sequence continues at coordinate 112,921,406 of NC_143134.1, forward strand.
TGTAGCTGGCACAGCAGGAGCTGCAGCAGACCCTGCAGATAGCAGAGGCGCTCCCCAAGGTGGAGGCAGAGCTGGCCCAGAGTGTGGCTGCACTCTCCAAGGCAAGGCAGAGAGAAAATGAAGCACATAATAAATGTTTATCGGACACTGTTGACAAGCTTCTTTCAGAATCTAACAAGAGGCTTCAGCTTCATCTTAAAGAGAGAACAGCTACTCCAGCAAAGAAGTCTCTCCTACTAGAAGTTGAGAATGCAAAAACGCAGTTAGAAGAAATGCAACATGGTAAGGATCAGCTAAGACTAAACCTGGAAGCCCTGAGAGCTTAACTGGACCAGACAAGGCTGAGAGGAGCTCCATCACCAAGGCCGACCCCACTTGGGCAGTGTCCCAGATGTCAGGTTCCCCGTGGCAGATGGGCCTGCAGACTCCTTCAGCAGCAGCGTGGTGTGGCTGCACCCCCAGAAAGGCTGGCTGCCAGGGCTGAGTGAGGAGACTTCCGGGCCACCAGCTTCCCGAGAAGCGGTACAAGATGACAAGATGACCATAAAATGTGGAGCCTCGGCCCCCCTCCTCCCCGCTGTCCCTTCGGCTGGACCAGATGCACAAGGGGGTGCTGCACACAGTCAGCCCCGAGAACACCAGGGATGTGCACAACTCAAAAGGTTTGCAGGATGGCCCCGTGAGCAACCCCAGCAGTAGTAACAGCAGCCAGGACTCGCTGCCCAAAGCCCCCAGGAAGAAGGTCATCAAGTCCTATATCAGCTCCTTGTCTGACAAGAAAGAAAAGGGCCAACCTGGACATCTTGGCAAGGAAGCGTGATAAGGTGGTAATGCAGAGACAGAAAACTCATCTCAAGATGCCTTGGGACTCAGCAAATTGGGAGGACAGGCTGAAAAAAATCGTAAACTTCCAAAAAACAAATGATCCCATATCCAACCACTGCCCGACAGCGACCACTTGGAGACCCAAGTTCCCAACCACTGAATTGCTTGAGCCTCATGAGCACGAGATGTGAGAAACCTGCTGGCAAAAACAACTTTTTATTAAAATCGTTTTCAACTTGTTAGGAGGAAACATAAGTGGCCCACAGAACTGTACGCTTTTATCTTAAACCTGTTCAAGACAGGAACTTAAAATGAGCATTTTAATGGTACAAGGAAGCACCCTCCCCTGCCCTGGCCCTGGTGCTCCCTGTGCAGACAATTTTTATTTATGAGTGACTGGAAAACAGTGACTAAAAGAAGTAGGAGGTATATAATTCTCACCTAACAGGAAGTCCAGAGGGTGCAGTGGGGTGTGATGGATCCTCTGCCCCTTCTACCTCCATGACCACTTAATCTTTAGTGTCCTTACAGCAACTCTAGCATTGTGCATTTTTTTCAGTCAATATCCTCATATAAAGAAAAATAAAATGTTTTTTTGCTTTCTCTTTTTATTGTATCTCTATGAGATGATGGATCCTTACTAAATTTATTGCACTAAGTATTTTAATATATGTAAGTCAGAACATTATGCTATACACCTTAAGCTCATAAAGTGATGTATGTCAAGTACATCTCATAAAACTGAGGGGGAAAAGGCAAATAGAACACTTCAGGAAAAATGAAAAAAGAAAACTCTAGGGAGGGTTATAAAAATTGCATTAATGTAAATGAAAAAAGTTATTAAGAGGATACTAATAGCTACCCATATTTAAACTGCTCATCTAGTGACAGTAAGAAAACTAATATATATTGCCAATTCAAGACAGAAAAAGGAATGAACTACTGACACACACAGCAACGTGGATGAGTCTCAAAGGCATTATGCTGAGTGAAAAAAGCATAACAAAAGGGAACATGCTACAGATTTCCCTGGTAGTCCAGTGGGTAAGACTCCCATGCTCCTAATGCAAGGGGCCTGGGTTCGATCCCTGGTCAGGGAACTAGATCCCACATGCATGCTGCAACCAAGAAGTCCGCATGCCGCAACTAAAAGATCCCGTGTGCTGGAACTAAGACCCAGTGCAGCCAAAAGAAAGAAATAAATAATAATTTTTTTTTAATAAAGAGGAACATACTATAAGGTTCCATTTATGATATTTCAGAAAAGGCAAAATTATAGTGATGGAGAACTGTTGCCTGGGTTTAGTGCTAGTATGAGGAGCTGACTACAAAGGGGAAGCATAAAGGAGTTTTGGAGGGGGATGGAATGTTCTGTATCCTAATTGCAGTGGTGGTTGCATAAATCTGTACATATGTAAAAATTCATAGAACTGTACACCAAAAACAAAGGTCAATTTTACTGTACGTTAACCAACAAATAAAATAAATTTCAAAAAGGAAACAGAAAAAATACCTTAGAGCTTCATGCCAATGGTATAATTCTACTGGCCACAAAATTATTAAATGTAACCGTATTAAATAAAATCAAGAAACCTAGGCCCAATTAATCATTTCTAAAATATGTATACTAACAACTTATGGAAATATTATTGTAAGGAATATTAGCTTATGTATAAGGAAAGTCTGCTACTTCCAAATGAATTTGAATCGTGTTCCTTTATGGTTTAAAACAATAGATACCTTGGTGTTTAGTTTAGAATCCAATAGAGTTGGTTAAAAAAAAAATTCACCAGTCCTGTTTTTAAAATCACTAATAATGGGTAATAGCATGTTTTAAAATTTATTTTCTCTTCCCATTATCCTAATTTATTGAAGTTATGGTATGGTTGGATTTTACACTTGTATCAATTACCTAGAGACTCAAAATCAGAATCTGGAAATAATGCTGGTCCTCTGTCACTAGAATCAAGAATATTTAAGAGGAACACTATTTCTCTAGGTAAACCACTGGGACTTATATATAATGTATGAGATGAGACAGCATCCTCTCAGCTTTAACATGTCTCCCACACTTTGGAACTGGTAGTACAAGTTCAGAAAGAATAACTTGTGTAGGTAGACCAAAAATAAGACCCAAAGATAGGGTTGGAAATGCAATATTACAAATACTGCATTTCTATAGAAAGACTTGCCTAACAGAATGATGTAAGGCTTACATAGCAAGGTGTGATTCTAATTATAGTCGATTTTGCCTTTCCAGATCATGCCTGGGTAGTTTTTCGCCACTGCTTCTGCCATGGACAGAGGTTAAGTGCTTTTTGAGAGCAGATTTGTGCTTGAAATCCATGTCACAACAGTGGCATTTGTATGGCCGATCCCCACTGTGTATGTTCAAGTGGTCTTGAAGTGTGCTTTTAGCGGTAAATGTCTTCAGGCATACAGTACACTGAAAGGGCCGTATGCCCATGTGCCCTCGAATGTGCCGGTTGAGATTTTTCTTTTGTGTAAACGTTTTCCCACACTGTAAGCATAGGAACAGTTTATGCATCTTAAGGTGGCGCAGATAGTTTTCAACGTGAAGAAACCCCCGAGGGCACCGGGGGCACTGGTGCCTCAGGGAAAAAGCATCCTCTAGATTCTGAATCTCATTCACTGTACCATGACTTCCTTCAGTATTCTCACAAAATAAGCCCTGATCTTGATTCCCAGGAACTTCTGCCACTCTGCTCTCAACTGTAGAATTGATCAGTGAATGCTGTGTTTCCGAGAAATACATGCTTGCTTTTGAAGAGGTACAAGGCTGTGATAACTTCCCATTTTCTACACCCCCAGTACTGATAGATTCCACATGGAGGATACGAATTTCATTGTCTTTAAAACCTATGTCTACTGAAGACAGCTCTGGTGACTTCATTTCCTTTCTTTCTGATGTCAAGCTCTCTACTGCAGACTGTAAAGCATTGCTTTCTTCTTCTTTAACATGGAAATCTATGTTTACAGGACTATCCTCTGAAATTTCAATGATCTCACAGTCTTTATCTGAATTTTCTTCTTCATTCTTAACATCTGGATCAGAGGATTGACACAGGTCAGCATGTTGATTGTTATTTTTCATAGTAAGATCAATTTCCAGATATTTTGACAAAGCTTCTGTGCACTTTTCCACAATGTGAACCATCTGAAGGTAACTAGCAGCAGTCAAGTATTTCAAAAGCTCTTTCCTTTTAACTTCAAGTGCTCCAGTGTAGCAAGAGAGCAACAATTTTCTGCCAACTTCTGCACTCTGCAAGATGGTGATTCTGACATGTTTTGACTGCGTGAGTAAAAACTGATCTCTCATAAAAGTGGAGCAAGCAGCTAAGATCACCTTGTGCCCCTGGAACTCAGTGTCATTAATATAAATTGACACATCACAAAATAAATTCTGCTGTCTCAAGAGATTCATTTTCTGCAAGACTACATCTCCTTGCTGTTCAAACTGGAAGTGCAGAACATCAGACTCAGCAGCCATGGTCACAATCTAAGCAAAATAAAACATAAACATTGATGTAAGGATCGGGGATGCTTTCCTACACTGTGATAGTAAAAACAAACAATTAAAAAATCCTAAACCTAAACTGGGTAAAAGACAACTCAAATTCTAATCTGGGCGCTAAGAGTGAACCCCTATATAACCATCTCAAGACCCAGAAAAATAAAACGCATTTCTCTATGCTCTTGTGGTACATTTTTCATACTTTTGTTACAGAACTTATTACGTTGAATTGTACTCAACAGTTTCTATGTCTTTCTCCTCGACTAAACTGTATGTGCCTTGTGGTCAAGGACATTGTTAATGCCCACTACTAAGTGGACTTAACTCAGTTTCCCAAATTAGAAACCTTAATGTAATCTCCAAACTTCCTGCGCCTCATCACTACCGCAGGTCTTCCTTCTGTTCACCTGGACCAATGCAGTCTCCTTGATACCACACTCTCCTACATTCCAAACTACCTTCCTAAGTGCCACCAGATTAACATCTTTTAAAACTTTTTAAAAAATTCTATTTTACTCTTCTGCTTTAAATCCTCCATTGCTCTCCTCTACCTCCAGGACAGCATAACCTTCTTAGCAAATACAAGATCTTTCATTATTTGGCCTTCACCAACGTTATGGCTTTACCTTTCCTCTATCTTTTACACTGAAGCTTCTTTGATATTTAGATTTTCACCACTGGCCAGACAAGAAGACCCAATTACACCTCTGCACATGCTACGTTCGCGCTTTCAGCTAGTGATTTGGCCGAAGGCTCAAATCAAGTAAGATTTATCCACCCGTCTCCTGGACAGAGTCAGTTGCTCTCAGAACACCACGAAAAGGAGCCTGGCTCATCTGAGTTCCTGCAGCGAGCACAGGGGCAGGCACAGAGCAGGGGCAGCTTCGGGAATACCTGTTGAACTGAATCCGGACCACAGGTGGCCTGGAAGATCCTCCAGTTCGCCACATAGGTCTTCCCGAGCCAAGCCTGCCAGGACCAAGGTCCTGACGGCCAGGTGCCTGCAGCACCCCTCCAGCCACTCCCGGGCCGCGCCTCGCTGCTGCCCTCCTCCTCCTCCGCCTCCTCCTCCGGCTTCCCCACCTGCCGGAGTTTCCCACGCGCTCACTCACCGACTCAGAAACCAGAGCCGAGCTTTCCACTGCAGCGGCGGCCCAGGCCGGAAGATGGGGTCAGCCTGGGAGGAAACACATCCGGTGTCAACTAGCTTCATTCTTTAGTGGGGCCCGCTGGGCGTCCCGGAAGGACATCCTGAGACAGTCTCCCTTACTCCCCCCACGCCTGGAATAACAGAAAAGCCCCCGAATTCTGGCAAGTCCCATCTCTCCTGTCCCACTTTCGGTACTCAAGCCGGTTCCCTCCGTGAGCTCTCTTCAACATCCGAATAGCGGACGGGTTGTGAAGTTGGGGTACAGCGCGTCTGTCAGAGTACCCAGCACCGGGACCCCTGGGAGGCCCTCCCGGATTATTAGGGGCCAGGTCCTCTGCTTACCCTGAAATATACAATTTAAAAGGTGGCGGAGGTAAGGAGAGGAGAGTGCCATCGGGATCAGTACTCGAGATTGCCTAGCTAATGCCCCCTCAGGATCTGGATCCCACCTCACCGCTCAACCTATCGCTTCCTCCCCACGCCCCTACCCCTCTCACTTCCTTGGCAAACCCAGGCCTTCTATCTCAACCGTTGGCCCGGCTGTTCCTCCAACATGCCCTATCCCTCCTACCACTCATCCTTCAAAATCCCATTCATCCATCGTTCATAAATCACATCATCCCTGAAGCCATCCTGAACTGCCCGTGAATTACTTGGCTCCCAATTGGGAACCAGTAAACCCTTTGGCTGCCTTCGTGACGGCAATTATCGTACCTGTATTGAAATCTGTGTCCCACCTAGGCAGAGGTATTTAGGACAGTGACTTACTGCTCCTTGCATTCCCGAAGTCTAGAACTTAGTAGGCATCAAGGATTTGCCAAATGAAGGAATGTCTCAGCTAATTCTTAAAAGCAGCTGCTCCATCCCCTCAGTCAATAGCACAGGAGGAAGTAACTGACCCTAGTAACAATTTCTGGTTAGCCCAGATTTGCTTCTGAAGCCAAGCTCAGCGTGCTTGATTAATGTCTTTTCAAGAATAAAAGTGAAGAAAGCATTCCTGCATTCAAATTCAAGCAATTGGAAAGGGAAGCAGGAGGGGAGAGAGAAAATAAACCACTGACACCAGAGCTTTAATTGTCAAACTTTTATTAAGGAAACTTCCCCATAATAAGTGAAGAGGTAGTTCACAGTATGTCTAACATACAACAGATTTAGAACAGCTATTCACCAGCTGAAATAAAATGTTCTGGGTTGTTTGTTTAGGATAATATCTTAGAAGTAGTGACAATGGTCACCCTCCATTTATAGACCTTCTAATAAGGAAACTAAAACAAATTAAAACCACATCTGATTTACCTCAGAGCCACTTCAGTTTGGAGTTTGCCTTTAAAATTAAATAATAAATAAATAACTGTGACACAGTAATTTTTTAAAAACCAAACTATGGTAAAGAGAGCCCCCTCTCCTTTTTAGTTATCCTGGGGATCCATAAAATACAAATGCTGAATGTCTAAGGTTTTAAAAAATCTTCCTCCTCTACAAGAATACGACTAGTTTTGAAAGTCATCTTCCCCTGTAAAACATATTTGATATCAGTAACTTGACCACTTTGCAATACAATCTAAGAAACATGTATAAACAAAGAAAGAGAAAAGTCAAGTACCACCAAAATTAAGAAAATGTCTCACAGAAACAGAACACCTCTCCAGCCAAGAAATGGAAGACACTGTAAACCATGTCAGTAGTTTGCAGTTGAAAAAGGTGAGAACTAGAAGATTTAGTGATACAAAACCATCAAGATGCTAATTTAAAGTGATCAAAGACAGCAAGGCAGTTTTCTTTATTCTTCCTAGGATAAAACCAAATTGACACCTTATCTCACTAAGACTACATGAAATTGTAAGCTCTGTGAGGGCAGGGACCATAGCAATCTTACCTTCATATCCTCAGTATCTAGCATAGTGCCTGGCAATGGTAGGTGTTCAATAAATGTCTCTTGAATGTCTGAATGAATCCAGGAATAGTCTCCAACCAAAGAGACCAATCTTATTTGAACCCATGCCTTTTAGTCTTCAAACCAGTAACAAAAACAGGACATGAATGTAAGCAGAGGAAGCACTCCAACTTGAAATTTCCCTGTGACAAAATGATGTTCAGAGAAAATAGTGAAACATCGGTTAACATGTTAGTGTCTCACTGTTGCATAGAATTGGTACTCTTTGGCTGGATCATATAAAAACCAGAATGCTAGGCAGCATCATTAGACCATATAATGAGTGACATTAGGCATAGATACCTGTTAGTCTTATCACTCAATTTTATTCTCATTTAAAATCTTTTAACAAAAGGTAGAAATTATACTTCAAATCAGATTCACATATAAATGCATCAAATTATAACAACTTTAAGAACTCCCTCTGACTACTCAAGTTAAAACTAATTTTTGGTTTATCTGTACATGGACTCTCATAGCTCAGAAACAAAAACAGAAAATCCTGATGGAAACTAAACAAACACTGTTTCAAGACAAAATCAGTTTCACATTTGGATCCTTCTCACATTATTCTTACTTGTTCTTGCCCTTCCTAATCAACACCTAGCAAATGTCACTTGCTTAGGAAAAATGTAATATTCATCCTAACCAAAAAATAATTAACTTACAAAAATAAATCCTTCTGTGATGTTTTATTTGCAAAATTCAGGATGTCTCAGAAAGCAAACAGTGATTCACAGAGGGGAAGCACAAACTAGGAACTTTTTATTAAGGTATTCTTGATCATGTACTAAATCTTTTTAAGCCAAGGGACAGTGAGAAGTGAGGAGACCGTAGCTCTTTTTTAGTTACTTATCTACTTTGGCTAACCTTGGCCAGGCCACCTCTTTGGGCTTTGGGTATCCCAACTTAAAAAAAGAGAGGTGGACTAAATGATCTCTTAAGATTCTCTATGGACTCAAACACTCCTATTACCTAAATCTAACTCATGGGTCAGAAGCTAATAAGACTCAAAATTTTATTTCTGAACTATAACATGTGCTTTAGGAAGAACAGTTGTTTTGTTTTTCCATAATGGAAAATCAACTTTGTATTAGTGATCTATCAGAGGTGACAAGGTGGGACTATGTACCTTTATAAGAATATCTAAATGCAAAAACCTGATTGCTCCTGTGACCCACTTTTCTCATCCATTTTAGAAGTTAAGGTACACAAGGAAATGAGAATTCAGAGACTATGACAATACACTGGACAAAGCTCTGAAGGCCAAACTCACCTTACTGATGGCTAACTTCTAAAACAAAGCCTAGAGAATGACACCAGATAGCCCCTTTTTAGAGAGACCATTATGCGTTAGCACACTTTAAATGTGCCTGGAGCAACCCTGACTTTAAAAGCATCACCAAGTAAGTCAGAGGTTAATTATAAGCATTTGGCTTCTTTTTGGGGAAGACCTCCCAAATGAGTACTGTTGTACAGCTGTACTACTACCCTTTGTTGGTTATGCTCCCCGTGCTGATTCCTAACTATCTGTCTGCAGGTGCTGCGAAAAATATTGTACTCTGGTCTACGTGAACGTCAGTGATGTGAGGTTGGGCTATATCCTGTTGAAAAGAGTACAGAGTAATCTAAAATACTTTATAGCCAGCTCCAAGACAAGTACAAATTGTAGGAAGCAGATTCATTCATTTATCAGACACAGATGAATTATCAGTAGGCAAGGCAACTACAAATTCTATCACATATTCAGGCCAACAGCAATATCTCCTTATATCTCAGCTTATTTTCTGCCAATGAAAAATATTATTCGCTTCTCTTAGCATAGCATCTATTAGTGGATTGGAGGTGATATTATTAACTTGTTGGTACCTTCAGAATGTGCCCAGTGAAAAGTCTAAAACAGTGTCAGTCTAAGACATAAGTCAATGTTAGGTAGACAGGTGGAATACTCCTTGGGAAAGGAAACAGACATCACAGGATAAATAATTCAAAACAGAACATGGGAAAGGGCAAAAGGAAGGCAAGACCACTCCAAATGGCAAGTTGCCTGGTCTATTAGTGCTTTGACTCACCCCTATGACTTCCAGAGCACAGAGGCTTTGGAGAAGTCAAATTCGCAAAATCACTCCTAAAAAGACTCAGACTATTGCCATGTTTGCAGTCAGTTCTAGTTAGGAGCATAAAGGCCCTACTCAATTCACACAAGTACTATCATTCCTTAAGTTCAGGACAGCTTGGGCCAGTTTACCTGCATCCAGAACCTGTGTTCCATCAGGCTGTGGCTGACACCCTTTAGAGTCTGTGACTGTTGTACACGCAAAAGAATCAAAGTCCACTGTGAGGTCTTGCACATTTCTTTCATTGGCATTATCAAAGCTGTTTTTGCCATGCAGCTGTTTAAGGTGTTTCCTCAAAACTGGCTTATGTGCAAAAACCATGTCACAATAGTTACACTTATGGGGCTTATCTCCACTGTGAAGGTTAAGATGATCCTGTAAGGAACACTTCTGAGAAAAGGTTTTCCCACAGATTTTACACTGGAAAGGTTTAATGCCGGCATGCACACGCATGTGTCGATGAAGGTTGCCTTTCTGAGTAAAAGTCTTGCCGCAGAGTAGACACATAAAGAGTTTGTGCATTTTTAAATGGTTGGCGTAGTTCTCCAGGTGACGAAACACCCTGGTACACTTTGGGCATTGGTGATGCCACTGTAGGCCTTTGTCTACACCTCGAATATTAGGCCCAAAGACATCTTTTGAGGCCATGATGATGTTATCACTGCCTGTGTAAGACAGGGCATAATTGTGGAGGTGGTTTTGTTCTATTTCACTTACTCTGTTTTCCACAGTTGAATTTATCAGGGAGTGCTGGGGCTCTGATGAATGTAAAGCAGTGGGTTCAGAAGAAATAAACTGGTTCTGATCTTTTTTACTTCTAACCTCTGATACATCCCCAATAGATTCTACCTTAACAATCTGAATATCACTGTCCTCCATATCCATACTGTCTTCAGATGGATGGATACAAGGTGAGTCCTGCTTTGGGGAGCCTCTGGCATCTCCCTGATGTTCTTTTGACTGGGGAGAAGCACTCTGCGGTTCACATCCCTCTTTACTATCCATTGGTTGTTTTGGCTTTATAAACTTCCACAAGGCCTGTGTGCACCGTTCTACAATGTGGCTCATCTGAAGAAAACTCGCAGCCGTCAAGTAATTTACCAGTTCCATCTCAGGGAATTCCAGCACACCACTGTAACAGGATAAGAGCAATTGTCTCCCCACTTCGGAACTCTGTAATATGGAGATTTTCACCTCTCTGGAATCGTTCAGTAAAAATTGGTCTCTTAAGAAGGGGGAACCTGCAGCAAACACAATTTTATGCCCCTGTACCTCAATATCATCTATGAGAACTGTAACATCACAAAATTTATTCTCTTCTCTTAATTTGTTCATTTTTTGTAACATTGAATCTCCATAATTTTCAAACTTGAAGTGAAGGAGATCTGATCTTTCAGACATTTTGGCAGACCTAAAGAACAGAAATGTTAAAAAGGATGAATTTAAGAAAATACAAACAATTAAGAAAACCTGGATTTTCCTTCCAAAAACAAATTTGTGTTGTCATACCTGTTTATATGTATCTGAATAAAATTTTCCTTGAAAGAGGAAGCTAGTATAACTGCTTTCAAAGGCTGTTAAAAATTACCTTAGCAACATCAAGTGTCAATTGCACCTAAGGAGTGGACTTGTATCCGTGTAAATAGCTTGGTATTCATTCAACTTTTTAAGATGCTTAATACAAGAACAGTGCTTGAGTTATTCCAAGGGCATTTTTTTGCTTCTCAAATGATAATTCTATCAGGTTTCCAGAACTACCTAAAACATCCCAACAAGTAATAATGAAATAACTACTTTATTTTGCATGATACTGTGAACCTGCTTCTTCGAAGACAAAACACTCTTTTCCTTCGCTTTGTATTTTACTGCAGTGACATTGCTTGCCCCATTCTTGGGTAAACCCTCTTCTGTTTAAACTGATGTGAATTTACTCAAACAAGTATTTCTGCAATAAAATGAAAGTCACATGCCTAAAGGGACAACTTTTAGACAGTGTCAAAGGCACAGGTCTTTATCCTGTGCATTTTGGACAAACCTAAACTCTTTCTTAAGAAACATTTCTTGATATATGAAGTAAATATTTGACATAGAAAAACCAGATGAATCACTTGGTGGGAATCTGAGTAGGAGTAAGGTGGATCTAGTTAATCCTTACTAGATTCTATTCTTTCTTCCTTATCCCTATTTATCCATCATTACTCATCAACCGGACTACTAGAACTGATTCATAAATGTTCCTTGGTTCCAGCTTCTATTACCTCTAATCCAACTTCTACACCATCACACGTCATCTTTCAAAAACACAGATCTGATTATATCCAACTCCTGCCTAAAATCCTTCTGTGACCTCCCATTGTCTCCTGGATGAAGACTAACCTCTTGAATATAAACTGATCAAGTAAATTTAAGAATAATTAAGGTAAACATTAGCATAAATCATTCAACCATGGAGAAGGTGTCTTTGCCAAAACTCTGTGTATTTGTCCCTTTATGAAGCAATTCCTTTGGAGAAAGTCCCCATGTTCTGATTCCATACTCTTCAAACGATTTTCTGATAACTTGGCTTCCCATGTGTCACTCTAAAGGGAAGGATGAATTAGCCATGGCAACATATTGTCAACACATTTATTATTTTTACAATGACAATCCACCAGTCTATATAGCAGTCTTCTGTGAGATCAGTAGGTATATCAGGTCTACCCCTGAGAAGCGGCTCTACAATCTCAGTGCATCAATAAATTCACCTTGAACTTTATGTATCCATCAACTCCGTAGTTGAGAATCAAGAGACAACCAGCTGTTCCTAGCAACATCTGGCCCTGAAGCCCAATCTTTATAATTTTATCTTCTAGAACACTGAATTACAAAGGCTCATAGAACACCAGCTCGTAAAGGCAGAATCTAGGTCTCACTCATATTGCTCAGTGCCTGGTTCATGACAGCACTCTACTGACTCCAAACCTTAGCAGTTATTTCTTCAGTCCATAACACTATTCCTAGCCAATTCTGACTCCTTTATTTCCTCTGAGGGCCCTTCCCTAACCCCTTAGATTAGAACAGTTGTCTCTACTGGACCTATAACTAAGTGCTTCTAACATAACACTCAGGATACCAATACTTGTTCCTTCCCCCCAAACTGCAAGCTACATGGCATTAGAGAGAAGAATCTCCACCCTATTCAATGGAGCTAATGCTGGGAACCTGCATCTTCTAGGGCAAAACACTCTTTCCTTTGGCTTCAAATTCTACTTAATGCAGCCACATTACTGGCCAAACCCTCTTCTGTTCAAACTGGTGTGTATTCCCATCACCTGATATTGTACTAAACACACGGCAGGTGCTCAGTTTGCATTTGTTGAACCTATGCGATTCATTTGACAGTAGTAAGAAGCAAGAACTGCTGTTAGGAAGACCAATGCGGTGTCTGCATAAGCATTACAGGTCTGAGGCCATGAGAGCCTAGAAAGGAATGAAAATGAATAAGGAGCAAGGAAAAATAACAAAAAGATATTTCAGAAAACTTGGTAACTGGAGATAGAAAATGAAAAAAAGTAACGTGTAAACGTTTTAAACTTAGGATTTCAGCCGAATTAAAATGTCATTGAAAGAGAGGTGAGATTTAGGAGGGGGAACTGGTATGGCACAGGTATATTAAAATATATTTATACATAAATTATAAGCTTTCCCTTTGTATGGCACTCTGAGCGTACAGATAATGAAAAATCACAATGAAGATGAGAGGAGGGATGTAGAGAAGCAAATTCAGCGTCATAGAAAAGGTGGTGAATATCAAATGAAAAGGAAAAATCTAGGAGACACAGGGACTATATCAGTAAACAAAGTGGCACAACTGTATTATCTATCTGTGGTCAGTTTTAGCAATTACAGTAGCTTAATATATTTGATCTGGAAACAGTGACTGTCCCAATTTATAACTAGAAATTATATAAATGACTGCTGTTCAAGTGGCCAAACAAAAGGGGCATTCTTACTTAGAGGTTTAGCTTGTCCTAAATTTACTGACAGGTCAGTATTTTCCTACTCACACTGAAAAATGAGCATTAATTGCTTCCATCTATAATATGACAGTACTTGTAATGCTTTAGACAACTATCCTCAGGGATTGTTCCTTGAAGTTCCAAAGACAGGAGTTGGAGTACAATTTCATTTACTTCCTATTCATCAGTCTCAAGAAACTTACCAACAGAAGCAGTCAAACAGGTATCTCAGGAAAGTGCTTGATTTGTCTGCTGTAGTCCAAGAATGTGAGGAAAAATTATTCTGTTTAAGAAGTTTTCCTTAATGTCTCAGTCCACTGTATTGTCTCCCTTTGATAAACTCTTATTTCCAGGCCACACAGTTTATCCTTAATTGTTTCTTGTCACCAGTCTCTCTTTCCAACAGACTGTTAGTTACTTGAGGGCAAGGACCAACTGTTATTTTTACACAGCTCATTCAACAAAAACCATAATTAACTCTTAATGTTCCCTAGGAAATTATTATTGAGCTATGGTAGAGATGCTCTACATTATCATGATACCCTCTTTTGAGTGCCCTGGGGAAAATGTCTTTCTAGGGTTTGTTTCCAAAAAATAGTTTTAACAACATAAAACCAAATTTTAAACAAAATTTCTAAAATGTCAAAATAAAAAGGAACACTTGTTTCGTATGAACTGGTTTAATTTTATTTAAAAATAAGAAAAATGATAGCTAATCTTTACTGAATCCTTGCTGAGTACCAGATATAATGCTAAGTGCTTTACCCAAGTTGACCCATTTAATCCTCAAAATCTCTATGAGGTAGGTATTATTATCATCTCCACTTTGCCTATGAGGAAACCCAAGCTTGGTGAACATAAATAACTTGCTCAATTTAAGAGAGGTGGAAAGTATTAAATGTTAGAGGTAGAACTTGTGCCCAAGCTGCATGATGACAAAATTCATGTTTGAAACTAGGCTAGCTGAAGTTTTATCTTATACCTGTTAACTGTGTAACTGTTCAGATCTCCCTGCTCATATCCATTCAGCTGTACACTTATGATTGATATACTTTTGTGTATTTAGTTATGCTTCAATAAAAGTTTTATGTTTAAGAACAAAAAGTACAACGTAAAGCCAAATTTGTGTCAAGTCTAGAGGACTTTAATAGTAAAGCATTTATGTATTATCCTTGTCTTACCTTCCTTTCTCACTTATTTTAACTTTATATTATTTTTCTATCTTTTGTGTATTTATCTTTTTTTTTTTAACATCTTTACTGGAGTATAATTGCTTTACAATGGTGTGTTAGTTTCTGCTTTATAACAAAGTGAATCAGCTATACATATACTGTGTATTTATCTTTTTTTTTTTTTTTTGCGGTACGTAGGCCTCTCACTGCTGTGGCCTCTCCCGTTGAGGAGCACAGGCTCCGGACCCACAGCCTCAGAGGCCATGGCCCACGGGCCCAGCTGCTCCGCAGCATGTGGGGTCCTCCCGGACCGGGGCACGAACCCGTGTCCCCTACATCGGCAGGCGGACTCTCAACCACTGCGCCACCAGGGAAGCCCTGTATTTATCTTTGTAGAATGAAACTTAATGCCATTTACAAACAAGACTTAATAAAATTATGAATATATTTGATTTTCAGACTCCCCAACTATAGTTAATTTATAAGAGCAATTATTGATAATTGTCATAAAAATCTCTCACATAATTCTAGATTATAGCAGACCTTCTAGTAACTTAAAGAAAGTAAAGATCTGATCAGGTAGAATAGAGACTTGGTCCCCACATTCTGTTGATTCTTTCCTCAGAATGATTTCCAAATTCTCTCTCTATATTCTTACTACCATTGGCATGGCTCAGGCCCTTGTCATCTGCTGTCTAGGTTACTGTGATTAAGTCTAAATACTGCTGAGTTTCTCTCAGCAAGTTTTAAACGACCCATTTCTCAAACATCAATGAAATAGGAATAGTCTCACTTAAGATCATTCTCTCTTTATTTATATTTACACAATTCTTCCATAATCATTTCCATAACAAATGTTCCAGCTAATTTGAAAATTTCCCTTTGTTCAAACAGGAGTAACTAGAAATGATCAGTGAATATTCTACGTTCAACAACGTTCACTGCCGTGTGATGGGCAGTGCAAAAATATCCATGCTTCTTATCTAAAATGCCTCTGATAATACTGATAAGGAAAACTTTTCTATTCTGTATAATAAACTCCAAAGCTGTATGTCAGTCTGTTTCCTCATCTACCTCATAAAAGTACCTTTATCTTTCAACTTAGCACTCACAGCTACGTGGAAATCTTTCTTCGTCTTTCATTAACACCATATGCCATTTTTCAAAGAGGTTGTAATAAACTACAGCTTTTCTCTCTATAAAACTCAATCATTTTCTTCTTTTGGGTAACTTTCATGACACTGCATTCTCCAAGGTCTCACTCTTTTGTTTTACTGTAAGATTACAGAAATATACCCTTCTTGGAAAAATTTTTTAATATAGGTAAAGTACAAGCCCCCTTTCTCAGCCTCCTTCCACTCAGTTCTCAGTTGGTTCTAAGTTTCTTCCTTAATGACTCTCCCTCCCCTCCATTTTTTTTTTTTTTTTTTTTTTTTTTTGCGGTACGCGGGCCTCTCACTGTTGTGGCCTCTCCCGTTGCGGAGCACAGGCTCCGGACGCGCAGGCTCAGCGGCCATGGCTCACGAGCGGGGCACAAACCCGTGTCCCCTGCATCGGCAGGCGGACTCTCAACCACTGCGCCACCAGGGAAGCCCTCCCTCCCCTCCATTTTTAAAACAACACTTCTATATCACAACACTTCTAGCCACAGAAAACAAAAAATAAAATTAGGTTTCTTACTTATGAACTATATATATATTGTTTTGCAATTTTCATTTTTGCTTTTGAGGGTTATTTATATTGAATAAACAGACCTAGTTCATTCTTCTTAAACTGTTGTACAGAAGTGGGCAAGTGACTTAACTACTGGCCTCTGTTTTCCACCATTCTTTTGCTGATCTGTTCCTCAAGGGTTCACTAAATTGTGTAAAGGTAAGTATATTCTTCAAAGCTTAGTCCTTGACTTTTTGCTGTTTTCTTAATGCTTACTTCCTCAGAAAGCCTGTCTTGGTTTCTCAATGTTTTATTACCTTCTCTATTAAAAAAATTCCTAACTCTTCATCCTCATGGCTAATCTTAACCAAGCTTAACCTCAATTCAAGCTAATCAAAAATACCTGCCCTAGGCTACTACTCTATCACTTGAAATGCATGATATCTAAACTCTTAAACTGGCTAAAACTCAATAAGTCAAAAATAAAAGCTTATGGAGAATGGCTCTGAGAACAGTAGGCGTGGAAGCAAGAAAACCTGTTAGTATGCTATTACTTTAACAGATCAAGATAGAAATAATGAGGGCCTGAATAATATGGATACTGAGCGGAAATAATATGGATGGAGAGAGGAAACAGATCCTAGAAGATATTTCAAACAAAGAACTGATGGACTGATGACCAAGGTGGGAAACAAGAGATGAAAGGTCAAGATGACTCCAAGATATTTGGTTTGAGAAACTGGGTATCTTTGACAGAGTGTCATTCAATAAGCTAGGGAATATTGGAGGGGATGACCATGGGTCAGGTGTTAAAATGTTTAACCAGAGGAGCCTGCATGACATTAAGGAGAAATCCATTAGCTAGCTGGATACAGCTCTGAAGCTTAAGAGGAGACCTGATTATAGATAATAAATAATAAATGAAAGCATGACATAAACTGACCTAACTGTGAATGAAACTGACCTAAAATGGCACAGACTGGAAGAGAATCTAAGACAGAAGAAAAGAAATAAAAAACAAATACATAACACAAACATAAATCCATTACTTACCTTCTTCTCAATCTGGATCTCCTTCCAAGCCTCTCCATTTTTTTACTAATTGAGTCTATCTTTGCTTAAATTTTTCCCATTCTTTTGACTCCCATATTCAATCACTGCTTAGTGCAGTGGGTAAAACCACATTTCCTAGAATCAAAACCCTGCTCCACCACTTACTAGTTGTGTGACCTTGGGCAAATTACTTAACCACTTCTGTTTTTCAGTTTTCCCACCTGTCAAAAAATATTACTTCATAGGGTTGTTATGGGAAATTAAATTAATTTTAAAGTAAATTCATTTTTAAAATTAAGTTAATTTTTAAAAGAACTTAGAATAGTGCCTGGAATTGTGCTCTATAAGCAAATGCTAGGTAAGTAAGTAAATAAAGCCTGTCAATTTTCTTCGTGAAATCCTTCATATGTGGCCTTTTTTTCATTCTCATTTGACACCAAACCACTTGAGGTCTGCATTATTTCATATATTATCACCTCATTACTATTAAAATCGCTTTGTAAAAGGTCACTCATGATCTCTTGATAAAGAAATGCCATCTTTTTCCCCCCTCATTCTCCAAATGCTCTGCATCAACTGTCCCAGTGGACCCTTCTCAGTATTCTCTTCTCTTGACTTCTGAGTCTTCTTGGTTGCTGGAACCCTTATATTTATCATCTACTTCTTATATTTTATCATCTACTTCTGTTTCTGCTGCTACACCAACTACTATTAGTTCTAAGTCTTCTTTCTGCTTTGTAAATGCAACCATTCCCCCAAAATATTCCCTTCTTTCTCAATAACCCCTTCCTGATGTCAGCTCTTCCCATGGCTTCCACCTCTACGCTCTATGATAATTCAAACCTTTAACTCTAGCCACAGCATTTAGGTTGAGCTGCAGATTTGCATTTCCAACTCTATACTGGACAGCTCCATGTGGCTATCTCGCTAGGCCTTCAAGTCAACATATCCAAAAAATGAATTTGTCATCTACACTAGGCTTATGGTCTTATTGCTGATAATGGCATTAACATTCTTCCAATACCACAGGCCTAAAACCTAAGACTCAGCTTTGATACTTCTTTCACCCTCAACATCCAATTTATTATGGAGTCTTTACAGCATTCACTACAGCATTACCTGCCTTCTTTCCAATAATACTGTCATAACTCCATTTCAGGATTTCATTACTTCTTACTAGACTGATCCCACTACTCCTTCAAAAGAATCTCCAATGAGAGCATCTAGACTTTAGCTAAAGAGTCCAGAATCAGTTTATAGAAATTCCTATTCTATAGGCTGACCTCCAGAACAAGATGGTTTTCTACAGTGCAAATCCGAACTATACCAGTCTCCTGCTCAAAATTCTTCAAAAAGTACCCACCTCCTTTAGGATTCAACCTTCACTATCTGGACCTCGGTCTACTTTCCCAGCCTCATATCTCATCCTTTGCACAAGAGCCCCGCGCCCCCCTCCTCCTCTTCCCACACAAGTTATGCTCAGTCATCCCTTCACAGCATTGCAACTGTTCCTCCTGTAGGAAAAGCCCTTCTCCACCTTATCCTCTCCAACAAATAAAATTGAGAAGTCACTTTCTTTCTTCAGCCTCCCCAGCAACTGCCCCTTGAACAGTTCATACATATATGACTGATTCATACATCGCAGGGGCACTCATTTGTTTTTATCTGGCTCTCAAACTTGACCCTGAAACTTGGAACAATATCTTACGAATTCCCAGTGCCTGACATAGCGCCAGAAATATAAAGGTGCTGTTGCCAGTGGCAAAAGACTAACCTAGCTTAGCACTCATAATGATTCTCGCGGGCTGGCCCTGAGGCCTTGCCATGGCCCAGATCTGGCACTTCCTACAAGATGCCAGAGTCGGGCGTTCAAGCAAACTGCGGGGCCCTCGGCTAGGGTCCCAAGAGGAGGTCCCTGGGGGCATCCTTAGGCTCCCCACTCCAGACGCTGGGAAGGGAAAGGGGCGGGGCACAGCATGGGCCGGGCCTAGGGCTCCATAAGTTCCCCCGGGCCTAGGCCAGCCCCTCGGTCCCCATCCCAGGGCAGGTCCCGGCCAATCCAGGGCCCCAAGGGGGCTCCATTTTGAGAGACCTCGTACCCCTACCCGGCGCTCCGGCCGCCTCCGCACTTACAGACCCAGGGGAAGGCCACCGTCAGGATCCGGCACCGCCAGGAGCTCCGGCCCCTCGGGGCTCCGGGAAGGGGGAGGGGCGGGGAACCCGAGCCAAAGGGGGACCCAACGGAACCGGAAGGGCAGCCCTCGCCGGACAAAGACAACTTCCAGGTCCTACGGTCCTCTCCGCCAATCGGAAGGCTGGGAGGGCGGCGGGCTCGGAGAGAGACTTTCGGCGCTGTGGGCGGGGTGCAAAGCGCGTGCCCCAGACTCCTGCGAGCGTCTCCGCTCGTGAGTCGAGGTGCGGGTGCCGCGGCTCCCTAGCGTTTGGGGCTCAGGGCCCGTGCGCTTCGCTCCTTCTCAGCCGCTCCTCTCTAGCTGCGCCTCGGCTGTCTGCTGCCTGCGTGGGCCTGAAGGGTGCCACCGCACTTAAAGTGTTGGTAAGCCTCTCCCGCCTAGGAATGTGGACTCGCCGCGTTGGGCCCAGGAAGTGGAGGGAAGGAAGTTTACCTCCCTCGCATTTTGGATGTTGGTGTTTCCCAGGGATCTGCATTCTCCGTAACCTACTACGTGCTGACTATTCACAGATCTCTTTCGCAAGACCAGACAGCTCTCTTGAGCTCCAGGGTCAGCTGCCTAGAAGACATCTCCAACTGGTTGTCCAGTGTTAATGTACCTTTGAACTCAAGTACATCCGCAGACCTGCTTCTTATCTCCTGTAGTCCTTGTGTTGGTGAACGGCATCATACACGCAGTCCTGCCCACCAGTAAACTTCAGTACCATTCTAGAGCCCTTTTCCATCTTGCCAGTCCAATGGCTCTCTGGCTTCTTCTCCTTTTTAGGGGGTGGAGAGAGAGGATATTGTGGTAAAACATGAATAGTATTTATCATTTTAATCATTTGTAAGCGTGAGGTTCCATGGCATTAAGTACATTCACAATATTGTAACCATCACCGCTGCTATAGCCAACTTCATTCTTTTGCATGTCGTTATCGTTTTTCCAGCACCGTTTTTGAAAAGTCTGTCCTTTCCCCATTGAATGGGCTTGTCACCTTTGTTGAAAATCAACTGACCACGTATGTGAGAATTTATTGCTGGGCTGTCTATTCTATTACATGTGACTGAAGCTCTTACACTAGTATCATATTCTTTTAATTACTGTAGCTTTGTAGTAAGTTTGTAAGTGAGGAAGTATGAGGCCTTCAACTTTATTCTTTTTTCCAGATTGTTTTGGCTATGCCAGGCCCTTGAAATTCCATATGAATTTGAGGATCAGCTTTTACATTTTTGAGAAAAAGGCTGTTGTAATTTTGATAGAGATTGTGTTGAATCTGTAGATCACTTTGGGTAATATTGCCATCTTAATTTTAAGTCTTCCTGTCTAAACATGAAATGTCTTTCCATGTACTTAGGTCTTCATTAATTTCTTTCAGCAGTGTTTTCTAGTTTTCAGGGTATTTAATTCTTTTTGATAATATTATAAATGAGATTGCCTTCTTAATCTCCTTTTCATATTGTTGCTAGTGTGTAGAAACACAACTGATTTTTGGTGTTGGTCTTGTACCCAGCAACGCTTCTGAATTTGTTTTTTGGCTCTACAAGCTTTCTTGTGGATTCTTTGGGTTTTTTTATATATATGATTATGTTGCCTGTGAATATAGTTTTACCTCTTTGTGTACAATTTGGATGCCTTTTATTTCTTGTCTAATAGTTCTGGCTAGAACTTCCACTACAATGTTGAATAGCAGCAGTGAAAGGAGGCATCCTTGACGTGTTCATGAGTTGTTCTTAGAGGCGTAGGTAAGCTACTGATTTAGATGTGGGTTTTTCAGATACTTTTATCATGTTGAGGAATTTTCCCTCTGTAACTACTTTTCTGAAAGATCTTATCATGAAAAGGCATTGTACTCTCTCAGATGACTTTTCAGCATCAATTGAGATGATCATGAGGTTTTTTCCCTTAGTTCTTATTAATGAGATATATTACATTGGTTGATCTTATGGTAAACCACTCTTGCATTCTTGGGATAAATCCCACTTGGTCATGGGGAATAATCCTGTTAGTATGCTATTGGATTTGATTTCCTTTTATGTTGTTGAGGATTTTTGCACCTATATGCATAAGAGACATTGGTATATAATTTTCTTGTGATGCGTTTATTTAGCTTTGGTGTCAGGATAATGAGGGTCTCATGAGATTAGAAAGCATTCCCTCTTCTTCAGTTTTTTGGAAGAGTTTGAGAAGGATTGGTATTAATTAAATATTTTAATTAAATTAAATATTTGGTACAATTCACTGGTGAAGCCATCTGGTGCAAGACTGTTGTTTTTTGGGAGGTTTTTGATTACACACTCAATCTCTTGTTATAAGTATGTTGAGATTTTCTAATTTTTCTGGAATCCATTTATAATAAATAATTTGTGTGTTTCAAGGAATTTGCCCATTGTTTTCTAGGTTGATTTTTGTTGATCTTTTCAAAGAAACAACTTTTGGTTTCATTGATTTTTTTTTTTTTCTCTCTCTTTTTTTTTTTTGGTTTATTTCCATTCCGTTTTATTTCCTTACTTCTGCTAGCTTTGGGTTTAGTTTGTTCTTTTTCGTATCTCATAAGGTATAAAGTTAGGGTATTTTGAGACTTTTCTTTTTTGTGTGTGTGTGTGCATGTGGTACGCGGGCCTCTCACTGCTGTGGCCTCTCCCGTTGCGGAGCACAGGCTCCGGACGTGCAGGCTCAGCGGCCATGGCTCACAGGCCCAGCGGCTTCGCGGCATGTGGGATCCTCCCGACCCGGGCACGAACCCGTGTCCCCTGCATCGGCAGGCGGACTCTCAACCACTGCGCCACCAGGGAAGCCCGAGATTTTTCTTGTTTTTTAATGTAGCCATTTACAACTATAAATTTCTCTAATTACTGTTTGCATTGTATCCTATAAGTTTTGTATGTTTTTATCATTTTTACTCATTTTCAAGTACATTCTAATTTCCCTTTTGAGGTCTTCTTTGACCCATTTGTTCTTTAAGAATGTGTTTCTAATTTCCACATATTTTGAATTTTCCAGTTTTCCTTCTGTTACTGATTTCTAACTTCATCCCACTGTAGTTGGAGAAGATACTTTGTATAATACCTATCTTTTAAAATCTATTGACACTTGTTTTATGGCCTAATGTATGGCCTGTCCTGGAGAATGTCCCATGTGAACTTGAAAAGAATGTGTATTCTGCTGTTGTTCAGTGGAATGTTCTGTACACTTCTGTTAGGTTCAGTTGGTTTATTGTGATGTTCAAGTCCTCTGATGCCTAACTTATCTTTATCTGGTTGTTCTATTCATTATTGA
The DNA here is from genome assembly GCF_059928025.1 of Delphinapterus leucas. Taxonomy (NCBI): domain Eukaryota; kingdom Metazoa; phylum Chordata; class Mammalia; order Artiodactyla; family Monodontidae; genus Delphinapterus; species Delphinapterus leucas. Next base: position 112,944,292 of record NC_143134.1, read on the forward strand.
ATGTGGGCTGTTGAAGTTTCTAATTATTATTGTAGAATTGTTTATTCCTCCCTTTAATTCTGGTCATTTTTGCTTCATATATTTTGAAAGTCTCTTCTAGTTATGTAAATGTTTATAATTTTTATATAATCTTGCTCTTTTGAACCTTTTATTAATATATAATGACCTTCTTTGTCTCGTGTAACCTTTTTAAAGTCATTTTGTATGACCTTAGTATAACCTTCCCAGCTCCCTTTTGGTTAGTACTCACATGGAATATCTTCTCTTTTCTTTTTTTCCACTTTTAACCTGTTAATATCTTTGGCTCTAAAGTGAGTATTTTCTAGACTGCATATAGATGGATCACGTTTTTGTTTTTGTTTTATCCATTCTGCCCATCTCTGTCTTTTGATTGGTGAGTTTATGCCATTTACATTTAAAGTAACTACGGATAAGGGGGACTTATTTCTGCCATTTTGCTATTTGTCTTCTATAGGCCTTATAGCTTTTGTGTCTTTCATTTCTTCCATTACTGCCTTTTTCTGTGTTTGATTTTTTGTAGTGAAAAGTTTTGATTTATTTCTGATTTCCTTCTTTGTATATCCTATGGACATTTCCTTTGTGGTTGCTATAGGAATTACATTTAACAGCCCAAATTTATAACAATATAATTAAATTGATACCAACTTTAGTAGCATACAAAAACTCTCCTATACAGCTCTGTCTCCTCTTTCTGTTCTTGATGCTACAGATTACATCTTTATACATCGTGTTTGTAATAAATTAGACTAATATTTTTATGCATTTGTCTTTTAAATCATGTAGAAAATAAAAATGGAGTTAAACAATAATTACAATTATAATTGCCCATATATTTATCTTTACCGGAGATCTTTATTACTTCATATGGCTTTAAATATTGTTGAGCATCCTTTCATTTCAACGTGAAGGATTCCCATCAGCATTTCCTGAAGGGTGGTTTTAGTGGTAATGAACTCCCTTAGCTTTTTTTAGAATCAGAGAATGTCTTAATTTCTCCCTCATTTTTCTTTTTTTTTTTTTTGCGGTACGCGGCCTCTCACTGTCGTGGCCTCTCCTGTTGCGGAGCACAGGCTCCGGACGCGCAGGCTCAGCAGCCATGGCTCACGGGCCCAGCCGCCCCGCGGCATGTGGGATCTTCCCGGACCAGGGCACAAACCCGTGTCCCCTGCATCGGCAGGCGGACTCCCAACCACTGCGCCACCAGGGAAGCCCTCTCCCTCATTTTTGAAGGACAATTTTGCTAGATACAGATCTGTCAACAGTCCTTTTCTTTCATTGCTTTGAATATTATCAACCCACTGTCTTACAGACTCTAAGATTTAAGATGAGAAATTGTCTGATAATCTTATTGAAGATCCCTTATATGTGATGAGTATTCTCTCTTGTTGCTTTTAGGATTCTCTCTTTTCTTTGGTTTTCTACAGTTAGATTATTATCCTTTCTCCCCTTTCTCTCTCTCTTCTCCTCTTGGGATGCTTACAGTGGTATGTTGTTTCTCTTGACAGTGTCCTGCAGATCCTTTAGGCTCTGTTCACTTTCACATTTCTTTTTTTTTCTGTTCCTCAGACGGAGTAGGAAGGACATGGAATCCATCTCTCTACCTAAACAACAATCGTACTGGCAGAAACTGAAGTAACTATTTTGGAACTCTGGAGTCTATTTGAATGCTTGCATGTTCCAGGGGAAAATTTGGTTGGTCAGTTGAGGTTAATTTCAGTCAATGTGAGCCTTTAGTGTGATAGCACCTACGCATTCCTACTCCTCAACCCTGTGGAGGCAGTCATGTTTATATTCCTGGTATGGCTTGCTGGAGCCAGGGTGGGAAATAAGAACCTTGTTCTCCAAATACAAGAGTTCTGTATTTTATTTTTATTGAAGTATAGTTGATTTATAATGTTGTGTTAGTTTCAGGTGTACAGTAAAGTGATTCAATTTTTATATATGTATATATATTTTTTCTTTTTCATTATGGTTTATTACAGGATATTGAACATAGTTCCCTGTGCTATACAGTAGGACCTTGTTGTTTATCTATTTTATATGTAGTAGTTTGTATCTGTTAATCCCAAACTCCTAATTTATCCCTCCCCCAGCCTTTTGCCCCTTTGATAACCATAAGTTTTTTCTATGTCTGTGAGTCTGTTTCTGTTTCATAAATAAGTTCATTTGTGTCATATTTGAGATTCCACATATAAGTGATATCATATGGCATTTAGACAAAGATTTTAAAACTGTCTTAAAGTTGCTCATTGAGCTAAAATGAAACATGGATGAAGTCTGGAAAATGTACAGAAAAATGGGAATATCATTAAAGAAATAGAAATTATAAAAAGGAACTTAAGTGAAATTCTGGAGTTGAAAATATAATAATAGAGAGAAAAAAGTTCACTTAGGGGGTTCAAAATCAGATTTGAGCAGGCAGAAGAAAGAATCAACAAACTTGATATTTCTTTCAAACCCAGTTCCTTTTTTCCCACCCTTTCTTTTGCCCTAGTTCAGGCCTTTCTGAACTTAGGCAGCCTCCAAAGTGTTCTATTTACTCCCTGTTTTCCCTTTTCTACGCCTACCAGAATGAAATTTTTAAAAAACTCAAATCTGCTATTGGCACTATCCTTAGAAACCTCTAAGGGCTCCCTGTATTTATAGATTGAACTTCATTTTCCTTATTTAAGTATTCAAGGACCTTCCCATTCTGCCTCCAGCTTACCACATCAATCCATTGAGCTTGAGATATAAATTCCAGTTTCCAGGATATACAAGGTCTAAGGGAACAAATTCAGTGACTTCTTGAGGAAGCAACCATTCAGATCCAGAAGGTGGGAAATTCTGCACTTCAACTGGACCGATTTCTTCAATAGGCCAGTGTCTTTCCATTTTTTTCCTTAAGTGCTAGATTTAAAAATGCTTAAGGGACAATACAACCAGATACAACATGTGGGCCTGGATTGGATGCTGATTTGGGAAAATTAGCTGTAAAAATATATATTTGGGGCAACAGAGAATTTGATTATAGTTAGGTATTAGATGAGAGGAAAATTTACTGAAATGATATTACTGATTTGGAAAAGCCAGCTGTAAAAATATTTTTAGGTTGTTAGAAAATTTGAATGCGATCTAGGAATTAGATGGGAGGAAAATTTAGCGAAATGGTAAGGTAGGTATTGTTAATTGAATAAAGCAGACTGCTTAACTCTGTGATCTCATTTTGTAAAACAATATATAGACACACAAAGAAGGCTACATATTAAAGTATTAATATTTGTATTGGGAATGTGATGTTTTTGTTTTTTATTTTAGGTTGTCCCTATTTTATATTTTTCTCCAGGGCATACTGTAGTGATTCTGTAATAAAATTTTATTTAAAAAATATATGTTGAGATTTATGTATATATTGGGGTAATACATATGAATCAAGAAATACATGAATGTATGGTCACCAAACTATTAAAAGTGGTTTTGTCAAGAGTGCCAGGATTTCAGGGGATTTTACTTTCTTCCTAATGTTTTATCTGTTGTTTAAATACTTTAAAATGGGTGTGCATTTTTGTTACATAACTCTATGAGGAGAAAAGGAAGAAAGCTATTTTCCTGCGGGAGTGCAGCCAAGTCTATTATAATAGACAAGTCACAAAGAGGACTGCAACAGAGCACAGCTTTTTTTTGCTTTTTCTCTGATGGATTTAGATGCAATATCCACAGGAAAACTTTGCGAATGACTCATTTACCAGGAAAACAGCATATGCTATTTGGATAAGGAAAGAATGAGGGAGAGGCTGTAGAAAGATTTCATAAATTGTCAAGACTTAATTAGCACCTTTAATATTTGTTTCCAACTACATTGTAAATTCATTCAGGACAGGGACTTTAAAATTCATTCTATTGCCGTTGCTCTGTATATCACTTTCGAATAATTTTTAAATAAAATCCCAGCCCCATCTTTGAGTAGCAGTATGAAACCACCTTGTTCATTTCTGTTCTATTCTGTGTGTCTCAGATACCTCGAGGTAGCTGTGTTGTAGCCAGTCGCCCTTGACTTCAAAGTCAGAAGTTTTGACTTCTGGACTGAATTCTGTTGCTTAGGCTGGACTCCCTTACAAAATGAGAAAAAAAAATCATATCATTCTCAATGCTTTCTCAAGGTTTGTGGTAAAGCCAAGTGACATACCTGTAAAAGAACCTATCTATCACAATCCCTGGCACTTTTTGCGCCCTCAATAAAGGGCAGGTGAGTTGGGTTACATCATTAAGGGCTGCTTTAGAAACAGCATTTGAACGTTAAAGGTGAGCAAGGGATTCCGTGCTCTAGCACCAGTGTCTTTAGGGTTGTACCCCTCTCAGGCGCAACAGGTACTACCCAGACTGCTACCCCCGCCAATCCTGCTTCCAGTCCCTGATGCAGGCACAGAGCTGCTATCGGCCCAAGCGCGGACACAGCACGGTATTCAGTCCTCCTCCCAGAGTGCAGACTCCACGCAGACGCAGACTCCGGAGGCGGGCTAAAAGCCCAGGTGGGGCTTCGAGGAAAGGAAGTACGCCCCCGCCGCCTGTTGTTGGGCCAATGGGGCCGCTCGGCTTTGCCGTGGGCCTATGAGACAGGGCAGTAGGCGGGGCGGAGGGCGGAAGGAGCCTCTCTCACGTGAGTAGGGGGCGGGGAGGGCGGGGGCAGGGCGGCTGGGGAGGCCCAGGCGGCGGAGCCTCCGGGACGGCGAACGGCGGGCCGCGGAGAAGGAGACGGCGGGTCGGGTAGGGCCGTGTTTTCCCCCCCTCCTCCTCCCACCCTTCCATCCACCAAGCCCGGGGGGGATTCTCCGACGGCCCCTGCGGGAGGCCAAGCCGTGTTCTCATCCCGCGGAGCGGGGCAGGCGTGACTGCGCTCAGCTCCCTCGACTAGCCGGGTTGTGAGGGGAGCAGTGATTGGGGGGGAGGGGGAGTCGCGGCCGTGGGGGGAGGACGCATGCGCAAGCGGGAACGCTCCGGCAGCCCCTGCCCAAACCGGTTACCCTTGTCTGGGTGGGTGTGAGTCTTCCCAGCCCTTCACTTGCGGCCGTCCCTCTCGCCCCCCAGCAAAGCCGGTTTGTCTCTTGACTTACACGTCTGGGGACAGGTCCTATTTGGGAATCTGGCCGCTCCCTCCGCCTCAGTTTCTCCCCATTGCCCGCTGGGCCTGTACCTGTGACTTAGGCTGGCTTCGGCCTCAGGCTAGCTTCCTGCGCTGCGACTAATTTGAAAGGCTTGCTTTATGCTAGTGTCGGTCTGCCATCTCGTGTTGACGTTTCTGTCTCATTTTCCCCGCCTGCAATCGAAGTGTCCCCGGTATTCCCCTCTCCCCAGATACTTTAAGTATCTGCCCCCGATACCTCATTGCTGTATCTTGATTACCAGCAACCTTCAGGGCTTTAGGTGTTCAACAAAGCCCGAGGATAACCCCAGACTTTCAGGAGTTCTCTGTCCATTACCTGGTAGTACTTTGGTGTTCCTTCTCTTCTAACATTCGGATTGTAATCATATGCACCTGCTTTAAAGTCATCTCCATACTTTATCTTGGAATAGAAGTCCTAGCAGACCGTGTTAAGTGATAAGTGATCATGCTGCTGGTGCTCACGCTACAAGTGCTCCGTTAGTTTAAATCTTGTTCCAGCTTGAATTGGAGATCTTTTGGCTTTTTTGTTTGTCAGTGGAAAAAGAAAAGTGCCAGAGACGGGTTTCACAATTCATTTGATATGTTCATTCAGGTAAATACCTGTGTTCACATACATGTGACTGGAGTAGTAAGTTGCGAGTGTGTGTTTCCAGCTGCGTTGTTTATTTAGGAAGAGAAAAAACCAAAGAGAGTAAATTGAACTGAGTTTCCACGTAAAACTGATGTTTGGAAAGTTGAAAAAAAGCTTAGGTGCCAAGGGAGTGCACATTCAATTTTTTTGTTTTTTTTTTAACGAAGGACCTGCTGGCCTTAATTCTAGCGTGTATAAGTTGCTATTTTAATATATATTTAAGGCTTTTGTTCGAATTTACTTATAAAAACTGAAAGTGAATAAGGGGCAGAGTTCTTTATAATCTTCCTTTGTAGACCTCCGTTTCCATTAATGAAATTTGAATCCATGATTGATTTGTATTTATTGGTAACATTTAAGATTCACATATAGTTTTATCAACTCAACTTTGTAGTTAAAATTGAGCTATTGCTATGTTGTGGTACACTTTTCATTTCAGTTTTATAACTCATTTTACAGTTAATTAACAGCTCATCGGTATTAAGGTATGTATTTGGGTAGTTAACCTATCAGCTGTATACATTTTGGCATCCTTTGGCATAGTGGGGGTTTTTTGTTTGTTTTTTTATTTTTAAAAAATTTTTTATGAGGTATAGTTGATTTTGGCATAGTGTTTTATTAGCAGTTTACAGGTGCTTAACCTGAATAAAATGGTAGTCTAGTGGGACTCTGTAAAAGTGAAGGCACCTGTTTCCTATCTTTTCTACTGCATATTGGAAGAAGTGTATTCACATTATCTACATGAGGGGACATGGTTTTTCGTAAACGTATCTCAACTTTACAGCCTACATTCTTTTTTTAAAAAATAAATTTATTTTTGGTTGCGTTGGGTCTTCGTTGCTGCGTGCGGGCTTTCTCTAGTTGCAGTGTGTAGGCTTCACATTGCGGTGGCTTCTCTTGTTGTGGAGAACGGGCTTCAGTAGTTGTGGCACATGGGCTCAGTAGTTGTGGATCGCAGGCTCAGTAGTTGTGGCGCATGGGCTTAGTTGCTCCTCGGCATGTGGGATCTGCCTGAACCAGGGCATGAACACGTGTTCCCTGCATTGGCAGGTGGATTCTTAACCACTGTGCCACCAGGGAAGTCCCATAGCCTAGATTCTTTAACGAAGTCATTTCTACTACTGAGTATATTTCCAGCTAAACTTTACAGCCCAGATTCTTTGAAAGAAGTCGTTATCTTTTGTTGAGCATGTTTCCAGCTAAAGTGTTTCCAGCTTAAGTGAAGCCTACTTTGAAGGCCTCACCATTTCACAGTGATTATTTTAACTGTTTATATCAGTTCTACTGTTGAGTGTCTTTATAGATACTGATGTGCTGAGGTTCTAGCATATGCTGCCCAAGTGTTATCTTTGTAGTTGTCAATATAATCAGATATCACACTTTTCAAGCATGTGAAATGAATGTATATAAAACTGTTAAATAATCTTTCTTGGAGATAGAACTCCAAGGTTAAAAAAGTGCTAATTTAACCAGTGTACATAAAGCAGAGTTTGGCATGACATTTGGGTGCTTTGTATGTAACTGCCTTGTTTTATTGATTTTCCGTGGTTAGATTCTAAAGAAAGAAAATCCAAGGCCAAGGATTTGGCTGTCCATGGGTATACATGATAAAACATACTAATTTAACAGCTGTTTCTTTTGGCATAAAATGGTTGCCTGGTCTCCCCCGACCCTCTCTAGTTTTGTGTTGACCCTGAGATCCTTATTCTTTAGAAGAATTGTAAGTCAGAGCAATACTGGATAGACACTTAAACTTATAACAACTTTTGTTGGCCCCTAACTGCCTTGTTTCTCTTCATGTGCAAAGTCTGACCAAATATGGCAGTTTGCAAGTCATGAACACTCTAGTTTATAGAATTTAGCCTGGAAGTTTTCCTCTTGCCAAAGCAACTATAGTCCTCTGAGGTAATCACCAGAACTTTTTGAAGGCTGTTCTTCTATCTAGTAGAGTTCTATAAGGCCTAACTTTTCCTCCAAATCCCTTTTTCTGAGGATCATAAAATAGTAAAAATAAAGCCCTAAATTTGTTCTTAAGTTCATGCTTGACATTAAATAGTATATATTACCTTGGCTGTAAAACATGAGAAGTATATCTTCTTAATTTTGTGGCCGTGCTGCCAGATTTAGAGATTTGCACCTCTTAGAAGTTAATGCGTGATTGTTACTTATCTCCAGTTAAGGTTGCATCAGCTTTTGTGTAATAAATCACTACTCCTTGGCATTTATTAATCTTTGTGGCAATAAATTTTTCTCCATAATAAAATATGGCATCTCTCTCTCTCTTTTTTTTTTAATGTCTATTTATTTATTTATTTGATTGTGCCAGGTCTTAGTTGCAACATGTGGAATCTTTTAGTTGTGGCATGTGGGATCTTTTAGTTGTGGCATGTGGGATCTTTTAGTTGTGGCATGCAGGATCTAGTTCCCTGATCAGGGATCTAACCCAGGCCCCCTGCATTGGGAGCGTGGAGTCTTAGCCACTGGACCACCAGGGAAGTCCCAAATATGGCATCTTCTTAAGGTACATTAGCAAATTAGTTTCTGTGGTAATGTTAACAAAATGTTATTAACTCTCAAAGCTTAACAATTTGACTATTTTAAAAATTTCTTTTTCCCATTTTTCCTTATTTATACACTTTGGTAATTATAACCAGGAATCTGTGGTTATCATCTTGTTTTCCAGCTTCTGAGGGTGCCCTTTGTGTCAGGAAAAGGAATTGATACGCAGAATCTTTCTTTGGGAACGTATTTTAAATATCATTATGGGTATTAAGAGACAGCATTCAAGGCTAAATTGGATTAAATGTTAGGCGGTTGTATAATACTACTGTGAAGAGCCATGAGTTAATCATTTTAATGCTTTTACCATAGGGTAATAAACTCTCATGCTTTTTTAAAAAAATAAATTTATTTAATTTATTTATTTTTGGCTGCGTTGGGTCTTCGTTGCTGCGCGCGGTCTTTCTCTAGTTGCAGCAAGTGGGGGCTACTCTTTGTTGCGGTGCACGGGCTTCTCATTGCGGTGGCTTCTCTTCTCTTGCGGGCTCTAGGCGGGCGGGCTTAAGTAGTTGTGGTGAGTGGGCTTCAGTAGTTGTGGTGGGTGGGCTCTAGAGCACAGGCTCAGTAGTTATGGCGCACGGGCTTAGTTGCTTCACGGCATGCGGGATCTTCCCGGGCCAGGGCTCGAATCCATGTCCCCTGCGTTGGCCGGCAGATTCTTAACCACTACGCCACCACGGAAGTCCTCTCATGCCTTTTAAATATGCTGATAAATGGATTCTGGCAAGGTGAGAGTAGAAACATGTCATGTAAATCTTTTTTGCTGTGGTACATGATTTCCTATGAGTAGACCTCTGATACACCTGCAAAAGAGAAATGGTTATATCTTTATTGTAGTTACCTGTTGAGTTCTCTGTGAATTGAAGAAAAATCTGATTTCTATCTAACCTCCAAAGTTAATTCTTAGATAAAAAATTGTTCCCTAGCAGAAACATCTTTTTTTTTTAATCTTTATTTTTTTGCTTTTGGGTTGTGAGAAAAGAACTTTTTAGATAGGTTTAAAAAACGTCTGTGGGTCTTCCCTGGTGGCGCAGTGGTTGAGAGTCCGCCTGCCGATGCAGGGGACACGGGTTCGTGCCCCGGTCCAGAAAGATCCCACATGCTGCGGAGCGGCTGGGCCCTTGAGCCATGGCCGCTGAGCCTGCACGTCCAGAGCCTGTGCTCCGCAACGGGAGGGGCCACAACAGTGAGAGGCCCGCATACCGCAAAAAAAAAAAAAGTCTGTGAAACTAAATTAAATATATGTGAATTCTTTTACCTTCTTACATGGTGCCTATCCTAGTGCTGTGAGTGAAAGTGCTCAGTAAATGTTTTTTGGTTGCCCACCCCCTATTCAACACACTTAACAAACGTCCCACCTTCCTTGTATAACTATGGACCAGGGCATTCTTGTATCAGAAGATTCAGAAAACTTGTGTGTCTTCTGCCAAACATTCATGGTTTGTCTACACACATTCCCTTGAAAATCAGAGGTCATGGAAAAGAGAAACCATATTTACTGCATTAATCTCAGGCTTTGATTATCTATCAAATGATTTGCTTACTTAGCATTAAATTCACAGAGTTTAAACATTTCAGATCAAAGTATAGACAGATTGATATTCTAAATGGAATAGATACATATTCTTTGCTGTGGTTGAGAAGGAACTATATTGACTAATTTCCTGAAAGCAGGAAAAGTGGGTTTTTTTTTTGGTTTTTGGTTGTTTTTTTTTTTTTTTGGCTGCGTTGGGTCTTTGTTGCTGCGCGCAGGCTTTCTCTAGTTGTGGCGAGCGAGGGCTATTTTTCGTTGCAGTGCACGGGCTTCTCACTGCAGTGGCTTCTCTTGTTGTGGAGCACGGGCTCTAGGTGCACGGGCTTCAGTAGTTGCAGCACGTGGGCTCAGTAGTTGTGGCACACGGGCCCTAGGGCTCACGGGCTTCAGTAGTTGTGGTTTGTGGGCCCTAGAGCGCAGGCTCAGTAGTTGTTGCACACGGGCTTAGTTTCTCCACGGCATGTGGGATCTTCCTAGACCAGGGATTGCGCCTGTGTCTCCTGCATTGGCGGGCGGATTCTTAAACACCGCACCACCAGAGAAGTCCAGAAAAAGTCTTTAGGAAATCCTGCATTGCTTAAAAATGTTTATGTTTTTATATTTATAGAACACTAGTGTAAATTACATTGTGCTTTAGAAATCCATTCCAGAAAAAGTAAATACAAGGATACTTTTACAAAAAATGTATATTACTGAGGTTTGAAGTATAATCTGACCTTGTGAATAAGTAGTATTGGGTTGGCAAAAAAGTTCATTTAGGTTTTCCCATAACATCTTGTGGGAAAACGCGAACGAACTTTTTGGCCAATACATTAACATTAACTAACTCTCCTTGTGTTCCCAGAGGTGGGTTTCTCTTGGGGCAATGGCATCCAAATAATTTTAAAATTTAGCTGCAGAGATATTGTGTTGAAGGGGCATAAAGCCAGCATACCTAGAGTTCTGCAAAAAACTAAAGTGCTGTTTCCTGAAATAGCCAAAGGAACATGGGAAAACCACTTATATGGTTTATTTTTTTCAGGTGTCAGCACTGTTGCACTCAGAAATCAACACAGAGTTAAGTGAATTGTTATATGTGCATTTCATCCCCACTTCTTACTTTTTGTACCTTTCATTAAAAGTATCAAGATATAGCGAGTAGAGTGTGAACTTTGGAATCAGAAAGATATAGATACCCCAAATCTTGAACTTACTTAATATACGACTGAAGGTAAGATACTTAAGGATTGTGATTCTCAGTTTCTTCATTTGTAAAAGTGGAACTAATTATGCTTACATCATGGATTAGGACTGGGAAGCACCTGGCATTCCCGCCCCGCACCCCTTTCCTGGATATTCTCATTCACAAAAGAGTAGAAAGTGTTTATTCCCCTCATTTTATGTATGAGAAAACTGAAACTATAACATTGTCCAAATTAAATCAAAAAGGACTAAGGAGTTCAAATCCCAGTTGGTTTTTCAATGTAATACCAGACTGTTAACTTTATAAAGTCTTAATGAAACTTGATTAGTCATTGAGAAAGTGAGAAGTAGCTCTGAGAACATTGGCTGTCATCTTTAGGCACTTTTCTGTATTGATTTTGTGAGTTTTATCCTAAAGATCCTATAAAGTTAAAATTAGGCTTTTAGAACTTTTATTGACCAGTGAATGGATAAACAAAAGGTGGTATATACATACCATGGAATGCTATTTGACCTTAAAAAGAAAGGAAATTCAGACACATGCTACAATGTAGATGAACTTAGAAGACATTATGCTGAGTGAAATAAGCCAGGCATAAAAGTATAAATACTATATGATTCTACTACTTATGTAAGGTACCTAGAGTATTCAGATTCATAGAGACAAAGTAGAATGTTGGTTGCCTGGGGGAACAGGAGTTGGAATTTAATAGGTACAGAGTTTCAGTTGGGGAAGATGAAAACCTTCTAGAGATGGGTGGTGGTGATGGTTGCACAATGTGAATGTACTTAAAGCCACAGAGCTATACAGTTAAAAATGGCTAAAATGGTAAAGTTTATGTTATGTACATTAACCACAATTTTTAAAGATTAAAACTTTTTAAATCTTTTTAAAAATTAAAAAATTTGTCTTAGTTATTATATTCCTATAATTAAGCTTTTATCTTTTATAGTTAATCTGGAATTGAAGTAAAAGAGTCACTTCATAGTTTAAAGAAGTTAATTGTCACAGGCATTATGGGTTAAAATTTGCCTAAAAGTGACTATTAGTTAAGCTGGTTTTTCTTGCCTTTATGTGCTGTAGGCCCAAGATGATTAAGTTATATTTTCTTTTTGGTTTTTAAAGCTAAGCTGAAATTATTCAGAAGGATTATATTAATATGGTTCTCTTAGCTCACTAAAATAATTCAAAGAAACAGCCCCCAAATTCAAAGTCAGACTTAAAGACACATCTATTGTTTAGCAATTAGCAGTGGTGGAAAGGAATTTATTTTTCTAAAGACGGGATGATTTTCCACTGAGTTTTGTTAGATTTGTCCTACCCTTCCCAGGGATAAGCTGTGAGAAGTTCATATGAAAACCAATGCAGCGAAACAAATCTCAAAGCCAGAAAGAAAGAAAAAAGCTGAGATTAAGATTGTATGATTTTTAAAAATAACTTCTTTGTGGTTTAATTTTAAAGAGCTACAAACCCACAAGAATTGGCCTGCTACAGCATCTTTGAGACTTGACTCTCTTGCTACTTCCTGACTTGTCTTTTTCTCAACAGAGAGTAATCTTAGCAGATCTATGTTTTAGAAGGGTATATATAACTGGGAGCAACATAGAGTATGGATTGGAATGGGGAGAGAATGGTGATAGGAACACCAAGGAGGAGAGATGCATTCCTGAAGAGGACATAAGCACCTAGATACCTGGTTTTGGATCAAGTTCTATAATTGTCTCTGTGAACTTAAGCAAGTTATTGAACCAATCTAAGCCTCAGTTTGTCTGTCATATATGAAGTTTATACCTTTCTGGCAAGGTTAATGTAAAGATCAGTAATAATGCATATAAAGCTTCTAAGTACCATGTTGGGCATATATAATTGATACTCAGGAACTGCTAAGTATTGTTCTCTCTTTAGATTTAGCAAGATGATTTAAGTATCCTCCTTAAGATTCCCTAAAGCTGTGCTCATTTTTTCACTGGTTGAGCAAACAAAAATGATGAGGATTGGGAGGGAAGTGATGAGTGTTTTGGTACAAAGGGAATCCAAGGTATGTTTTGTGGCTTAGTGTTGTTTAACTGGTTTTCACAGTTAGAAACTTGAAGAGTCAGTCAGGCACACTCAAGGGTAGTTCTTTTTGAGTCTCTTTTTTCCAGTTGTCATTCGTATCCACATCCCAGACACGCATGTAGTGTATCATATTTGTCATTTGTCCATCTCACATTACACAGACTCTATCACTTAAACACTAATGAAAGAGTATTAGTCATCCAACCACATTTATTGAGGACTGCCATAGCAAGGATATGAAGATAATACGAATAAAACCTAAGATCCCTGTCCACAAGTAGTTCAAAGGGACTATGTGTGCTCATTGTATTCGCAGTATTTACCATGGTGGTTTATACTAAGTAATTGTTTCTGGAATGAATGATCAATATAGTATAGGAGAAAAGATGTATAGCATTTTATGGTGTAATAAATGCTGTAATTCTGTGATAAAATTAAAAAGCAAGCAAATAAAAAGCCTTTGGAGCCCTAGAGGGAAAAAAGGAATGTTTCAGAAGGGAAAAGGGGAGGTTGAATATTTGATTGTATCGCAAGGTTGCTGGTGGGGAAGAAGGACTAATGGGGGAAATGAAGTCACATTCCTAGCTTAAGAAATGGCATGAGCAAAGCCTTGGAAGTATAAAAATGCATGATATATTTGGTGAGCTGTCTGGTATGGTTTGATAGAAGGAGATAAAACTAGAATGATAGATTGGCTCCAGATTTTTAAGAACTAATGATATAAAGAGTTTGGATTTTTTTCTGTTTTCAGTCAGGAGCAGTCAAAGGAAGGGGTGAGATATATGATCAAATCTGAATTTTAGAAATTAACTATGAGGCCTTGATAATGACTAGAGAGAGTCTAGGAAGGGAGACTTATGTGGTAGCTAAGTTGAAAGAGAATGAAATGCTCAAGTCAGTGACGTGAAAGATGGCAAAGAAGGAATATATTTGGGGTATGTTTTGGAACTAAAATCCATTAGAATCCCAAGGGAGAATGAGAAAAGGAGTCACGGATTTTGGGGGACATTTCTATCTTGGATCAGTGGTTATTAACCACTGTTAGGGGAGATATGCGGAAGAATATGGTTGTGTGAAGATGCGGTCTGTTTTGGACATGGGACACATGTAGCAGATCCCACCTGTGTATTCACATAACACCATTTGCATACCTCTATTATACCAGGCACTATACTCTATTGTAATTACTTGTTTACTTGTCCATTTTCTTTACTGTAAGCCTGTCAAGGGGAAAGAGTACCTTTCCTCTCCGTAACACTGTACCTAGTGCCTGGCACATAACAAACACTCAGTACTGAATAGAAAAAAACCCACAAACACCCACATGAAATTAGGGAGAAAGACAGGGCTGCAGTATCATCAGCATACACACACACACACACACACACACACACACACACACACACAAATTTATAACCACATGAGGTATTGAGATAGCTAAGGGATCTTGTTCCATGGAACAAGAAGGAGGCCAGGATGGAACAAGAAGGAGGCCAGAATGGAACAAGAAAGAGGCCAGGATGAATTTAAAGAGTGGGCAGAGGGGCTTCCCTGGTGGTGCAGTGGTTAAGAATCTGCCTGCCAATGCAGGGGACACAGATTCAAGCCCTAATTGGGGAAGATCCCACATGCTGCAGAGCAACTAAGCCCACGCGCCACAACTACTGAGCCTGCGCTCTAGAGCCTGTGAGCCACAACTACTGAGCCCACGTGCCACAACTACTGAGCCCTGTGCCGCAACGACTGAAGCCCACCCGCCTAGAGCCCATGCTACACAACAGGAGAAGCCACCGCAATGAGAAGCCCGCGCACCGCAACTAGAGGAAGCCTGCGCACAGCAACAAAGACCCAACGCAGCCAAAAATAAACAAATAAAATAATTTTTTTTTAAACTTAAAGAAAAAATAAAGAATGGGCAAAAAAAAGGAACTTAAAAGACAGCTGGGAAAAGGTACCAGAGGTAGAAGATGGAAGCAAAAAGATAAGAGTTTCACAATATGGAAATGATCAGCATTTTCATTTATTTC
This sequence comes from Delphinapterus leucas, assembly GCF_059928025.1. NCBI lineage: Eukaryota > Metazoa > Chordata > Mammalia > Artiodactyla > Monodontidae > Delphinapterus > Delphinapterus leucas. Next base: position 112,959,445 of record NC_143134.1, read on the forward strand.
AGCTGGTAGAAGTAAGATGAGAACTCAAAAGAATAGTTTGGGTTTTGAAATTTTGTATTGTTGATTTTTAAATGTTTATAGATATATATTTTTTTCCTTTCCGAACGGATGCTCAGAGAACGTTAAAGTACCCAGGGTCACATAGACAAGGTTTGAATTCATCTTTTAAAAGAGGATGTGCAGTGAAGCTTGGTGAGAGGTAGGGGAGCCAGATTTTGAGAGGGACTGCTCAGTGAGAGTGGGGAGTCCCATTGAAGTGCAGGAGGAGTTCGTTCTTCTCCTTCAGGAAGAGTTTCAGGAAAACCAAGGAAATAAAGATGAACCAGAGTGCTGAACTAGTGGCCGGGAACTAGCACATTTTACTTGTCTCAAGCATGTCAAGTTCAATTACAAGTATCATGCAGACCTCTTTTATCAAGTTTGGTAGGTCACTTACTGGGAGGTGATTTTTCCTCTACTAATTGCACATTAGCAAATCCATGCCACTGCAATTTCACCGTTTATGTTACTGCTGTGAATGATGTTAGAAACAGTACAAATATCTGATGGTATTCTGTCCCAAAAAAGTTCAAGTTTTTAAAAAGTAAACACTGATTATCCAGGAACTGACTGCTTTTGACGAACTGTCAAAAGAGCCTTTACCATGACTAGTTCTTTTACATTTCACTTTCCTTTAGCTGGGTTTATAGTTTTAAGAGGAGATTGAGAATGAAAATGAATTTTCATTCAACAAGATTGAGGTACATTATTTACTATGATCTTTGCAGAAGTGCATAGTTGAGCATAGAATTGTCACTTACGTTACAGAGCAGGATGGAACATAACTGAACCTTTGGTTTGGATGCATGAGGTTGCATAATTAAGCAAAATTACCTATCATTTTAAGTTAGTTGACATATTAAAGGAGATAGAATGAAACATCCCTGAACTGGCACTCACCAACCTGGCCCTGTTGGTAACTGGACATGTTATAAGGGTCTAGGCTCATCACTTATATAAGAAGGAGACAAACTGTGAGTGCCTACCAAATACCAGGGTGTTCATATGTATATTATTTTATTTAAAGTGGAATAAAAATCTTTGTCTACCTTACAGAATTGTTAGGATGATAAAATGAGATAAAGAATGTGTATATTTTAGTAATCTGTAAAGTACTATTCAAAGATACAAAGTATTCCTTTGCATTTAGTTAGGTATAACTAAGAATGTTATATATTTTTGCACTAATATTGTTTCCTAAATTGAATTTCCAAAATCAGTTTTACTTGTTAATTCCTTTAAAATAGGAAGTTAGTTTCACTCTCCAGTTAATGAAGAGAGTGATGAAACGGAAAAGAACTGGCCGTCATCAAGACTCTTGACAGCCCTTCAATAGCATTTGGCTCCTGGATATACATATATCTATTCCTTAGTAATTTTTATAATGGCTCCATGAGGTAGATAGTACACCATTTTCATTTATGGAAACTGAGGCTTGGTGTGACCATGCTTACACTATTATTAAATAGTAGAACCAGCATACTAACTTGGATTTTTTTCTCTTAATGGTGTGCTTTACCGTCACAAATATGACTTCTGTTCTTACTGTCAGTCTGTAAAAGCTGCTCTTGGCTTTTCATGGGTGGCTCTTGTTCTTTTCCATCTTTATTTGCCACTTATCCTATTTCTTTAGCAAATATTTGAGCACCTAGTATGTGCCAGTCATTCTTTCACTTGTTAGGGATACAGCAGCTAATGAAACAGGCAAAAATCCCTGCCCTTATGCTTGCATGATACTTAAAAACAAATGATTAAAATGTAAAACGTGTCGAATGGTGATAGGTGGTATAGAGAAAAGTAGAAAGAGGGATGGCAGTGCAGGGTATTTGGGGGAGGAAGTTTATACTTTATTGTCCATGAGAATTGGAATTAGAGTAGGGGGCTTCATGTGGTAATTGGTGTAAGTAGGGATTAAAGACAACAAAATTAGTTTTTATGGTCTCAAGACAGAGGTTGTAAATACTGTAGAATTTTTCCAGGAGTATACCAAGTTCTGGGGCACCTCTTTATTGTGGAGGCCAGGGAAGGGGTGGTCTTATTCAGAGACCTTGGAGGCCATGGGCTCCCTTTTCACTTCTGCCCATGGAGGCCAGAGAAGAGGAGTGTTAGTATATAACCTTTCCTGTACTGCGTAGTGTTTTGATAAATCCCATTCCCACTGAGTGATTCAGTTACTTTCAGGTGCCAAAACAAATAGTAAAGTATCTTATAAAGTGTACTTTCCTGTCACCTCCTCAAAGAAAATAGGTTGAGCTTTGAGCCTGCCAAATCTTCTCAGTTTCATAGTATAAATACCAAAGTATACTATTTTTGAGTCTAGAATACTGTAGAAAGTTCTCAGTGTCTCTGAGATCATAGCTTTAGGGAACTTTCCCAGGCCCTCTGCTATCTTACTATTAGTAACATTTTAAAAGATAGAAAAAATACTAATTAAACATGAAAATCTTACCCAAAGTACAAGTTCTAAAAAAGATAGAGACTCCTTTATCTGATACTATTTTGGAACAAAGCCCAAACATTTGTAGCATTGGAAAAGCATCATAATCTAATGGAAAGAGCTTAGCTTCTGGAATCATAGATATGTTGGTTCAATTTTTAGCTTTGCTTCTAACCAGTTAAATTACAACCGTTACCTTGAACAAGTTACACTGTCTCTCTAAGCCTCAATTTCCTAATCTGTGAAATAGATATATGAATGTTAAGTTTGCTGTTCAGGGACTCAACATCAAATTGTAACACAACATAATAGGTACTGTAAAAAAATGTAAATTGCTATGGGAACCGAAACAAGGCAGGCAGTGCATTTGACTCTGGGGAAAGAATGGGCAGGCCACTTGGAAAAGGAGGGTTATTAGATCATGAACGATTATTTCTAGTTGTCTGAGTACAGAAGCAAGGGAACCACATTAGGAGGAGGATCCTAGGAGGGCAGATACCTCAAGGTATTAACATATATATCCTTGGCAAAGATATTACCTCCTCTAGTATATTTTTTAACTCTTCCAACATGTTTCCATAGTTTTCTTTACCCTAAATCAGTACCTATTAACCTGTTCAACTTGCCTCTGTTCTCTACTAAATTATAAACTCTTTTTGGGCAAGAATATATTTTTTCTTGTTTAGCATATTCTATTCTTTATAAACTAGACATTTGGTAAGTATTCATTGCATAGATGAAGCAGAACTACATTTTAAAAAAAGTTTTCAAAAGTACATTTGAAGCATCTCTAAATGCTACACTACGCATTTAGATTTAGTCCTTTGAAACGTAAAGCCTTTAAGCAAGGAAGTTAGTTTAAATAGAAAGCGGGGAGTCCAGGGTTTGAGCTTTAGTTATGCCTGATTAAATGACCCTACACCTCTTGGGGTTGCCATTTCCTTATCTGTTTAACAGTATTGATAATTTCTAGGTTTTCTTCTAACTGTGGTATTCAGGGATTGTGTAATTCTTTTTTTTTTATACAGTATGCGGGCCTCTCACTGTTGTGGCCTCTCCCGTTGCGGAGCACAGGCTCCGGACGCGCAGGCTCAGCGGCCATGGCTCACGGGCCCAGCCGCTCCGCGGCATGTGGGATCTTCCTGGACCGGGGCACGAACCCGTGTCCCCTGCATCGGCAGGCGGACTCTCAACCACTGCCCCACCAGGGAAGCCCGGGATTGTGTAATTCTTGCTGCCATGTGTTTATGTAGATGTTAGCCTTTGAGGAAAAAATAGTGCTTGGCATATGGTGTATGCTCAATAAACGTATGTTCAATTAAAAATCCAAAGCATAGATCAGGACTTCTTAATTGGAGAGGCTAAACAGATTCTCAGAACCTTTACCTCTTTGAGGTACAAGATGAGTATACAGTGAGAACAACTTTTTTTTTTTTTAGAGCAACGTTTGTTTATTGGTTAAAGCTCTCTGAGTATAATGTTGTATCATCTGTTCTGTTGTTGTTTTGGCAACCAAATGGGAACATTGCCACAAAATATGCAGAACCAGGTTTTTCTTTTTTTTTTTTAGGAATTTTTTAAAAAATTTATTTATTTATTTGGCTGCATTGGGTCTTCCTTGTGGTGGGTTCTTCGTTGTGGCATGTAGGATCTTTCGTTGCAGCACGTGGGCTCTAGAGTGCATGGGCTCAGTAGTTGCAGCACGCTGGCTTATTTGCCCTGAGGCCTGTGGGATCTTAGTTCCCTGACCAGGGTTCAAACCCTCAGCCCCTGCGTTGGAAGGTGGATTCTTGACCACTGGACCACCAGGGAGGTCCCCAGAACCACGTTTTTAAATGGTAGATGAGTTCGAGTTTTATTCCATGAGTCAATAAATAATTGAATAGCTTTTCATAATTGACACATTTTTAACTTCTTGCTGGAAAATTTTGGCATGAAACTCTTTTATTGGTAATGTTCATATTGAGCTGAGTTCTAAGAAACTGTGGGATAGGAATACTGAGTTTTTAATAGACTTCTGATTTCTTGCTATGTAAGGTATTTCCCTGCTCTAGAATTTATGCTTGCCTTGCCTTGAATTTATTTTTTGGGGGGGTTAATATGAAATTTTGTTTCTTAAAACATGTTGTTAGTATAAGTATCAGCAATGTTAGGAAAACCTTAGTTATTGTCCTAAGCGCTTTCAATTTCATTTGTTTATATAGCTTTACAAATTAAAGGATAGAAAACAAGTTCAGTACTTCATAATTTTTCTCTAAAAAGAATAGAGTTACAACATATGCCAAAGAAATCAGTGTAGGTAGGCAGAGTTATTCTCAAGGGAATATGTTTTATTTATTTATTTATATATTTGAAATTTGAAGTACCTTGGCCCTCAATTTCATCAAATTCCCTTATATCTGGAATAAAAAGCCTAAACTGTAAGTAGTGAAAGTCTTTGGGAAAGATTTTGGAAGTTTTTTTTTCCCCCCTAAGTTTTTCCATATGTATTTTGTAAAAATTAGAACATAATTGAATATCTGGCAGACATTCTATATGAGTATCTTTATGGTTTTTGTTTTTCAGGCATTTTTAAAATATTTAATCATTCATGAGTTGAGCTTCATTCTTGAGTCATGGATGACAAGGCTTCTGTTGGAAAAATCAGTGTCTCCTCAGACTCTGTGTCTACTCTTAATAGTGAAGATTTTGTCTTGGTTTCCAGGCAAGGAGATGAGACACCATCTACAAATAATGGAAGTGATGACGAGAAAACAGGACTCAAGGTAAAACTACATAACCTACATTTCTTTTGCTTAGCCTTGCTAAAGCAAAACTTGGCTTTAATAGGAAGGTATATGGAGTGAAAGTGAGGACATGGAAATAATATCCTTTCTTTTTTTAATGCTAAAGCTTTTTACTTATAATTAGTGATAGTGAAAAATTTATATCTGATTAAGGATTTTAATTTGATTAGCTTCTAAATCTTCTGATATCCCTAACTGTAAAAACTAGTGATCATAGTATAAGCATTTGTTATTTTAGTATTGTTTCATGTTCCCATTGAGTTAGAGGTGATTGTTTCTTTTGGTCCTGGTGTATGTAGTGTAAAGGCAGTGGCAGGTCTGCAGTGCTATTTATAAACATAAGTTTTAGAATTACTAAAACAGAACTTAAAATTCCTGCCTTTTGGCCATTTCTGTTTATATTTTCTCTGCCAAATAAATCACTATTAACTTCTTTTCCCATACCCTGTTACTGTTTTGCTCTTTATGGATATAAGTAAGAACAGATTACCTGTTAATGTCACTTAAAATGTAAGTAGCTTTAAAAATATTTTGATTCTTGTTTATGTCTATTTATTCAACAAGTGTTTATTGAGTATTGACTTTGTGCCAAGTACTGTTATAAATACTCGGGATACAGTAGCAAATAAGGCAAGCAAAGCCCCCTGCCCTCCTAGAGCTTTTAATCAAATGGGGAAACAGACTCTAAGCAAATAGGAAAATGAATATGTTAAGTAAATTTAGGTGCTCTGAAGAAAATCAAAGCAGAATACATGGATAAAGAGTGAATGGGAGGTACTGTTTTAGAGAATGTCTTGAAATAACATTTGAGCAGAGATCTGAATGAAATGAGGAAGACCTTGTTCATGGAGAAATGTGAAAAAGCACTTTCCACGGGGAACAGAAAATAAAAAGACCCTGAGGAAGACCACCCTTTTTAGGACAGAGATTAGAGCAGAGTAAGTAAAGTAAATAAAAAGTGCTAAAGAATGAGATCCAGTGATGTGTAGGAACTGGATCATGCAGCACTTTATAAAGCTTAGTAGGAATTTGGACTTTATTATAAATGTGAAGGGGATTTTTGGAGAGCTTTGAATGTGTTCACTGGCTGAGAGAGACAGCATGGATGGTGTGAGTTTTGTGGACCCATTCCCCAGAAAAATTGGTGACAATTACTATTTTTTTAAATTAAAGTCTATGGAAATGTTCTAAAGGACATAGAGCAATTGAAGAAACATTTATTCAGAGAAATTTACTAAAATTTGGTTAAGAATCTGTGGTATTTGAACCAAGACTTGTTTTTTCCTTCCCATCTCCCAGCTGAGCAAGATGGTAACTCCACTCCAGATTGGTACAGTCAAGAAAATAGGGTTTCCTTTCCTCACAGCTCCCACTTGGAGGGCTGTCTTCCAGTGAAGAGCAGGATGAGAGCATTCCTCATCCTGCCTCCATCACCTTTTGCTGGCCAAGTGTGAATGAGTGGTAGGGGCTGCCTTTTTTTGCCCAGACCTTACTTCTGGGATGAAGGCTCTACGTAGGGCACAGTGTTGCTGTGAATACTGAGAGCCCAATTGCCCTTACCCTTACCCTGGCTCTGGCATGTAAGGTAGTGGTTCCACACTAATAGAGGGAAGTCAAAAATACCAGAGATTACTACGCAACCTCCCACACCTACCAAATACTCATTTTCTGAAGATGTGTCACTCAGAGAGAAGTACGTCATTGTCTACACTCCCAACTTCATAGCTATAGCTCAGAGATTTTGCCTGCAGTGAGAAGTGGGACATAAAACAGCTCCTTATCTCTTCCCATAGGAACCGGCTTTATTTACAACAGAGGGCTTCCCTGGTGGCTCAGTGGTTAAGAACCCGCCTGCCAATGCAGGGGACATGGGTTCTAGCCCTGGTCCAGGAAGATCCCACATGCTGCAGAACAACTAAGCCCGTGCGCCACAACTACTGAGCCTGTGCTCTAGAGTCCACGAGCCACAACTACTGAGCCCACATGCCACAACTACTGAAGCCTGCACACCTGGAGCCCATGCTCCACAACAAGAGAAGCCACCGCAATGAGAAGCCTGCGCACTGCAACGAAGAGTGGCCCCCGCTCGCTGCAACTAGAGAAAGCCCGCGCATAGCAACAACAACAAAAAACCCCAATGCAGCCAAAATAAATAAATAAGTAAATAATTTTAAAAAATCATACTTACAACACAGTGCAGAGAAGTTCAAGCCTAAGAGTACCCTCAAAAACAGTGGAGGTTGTGGTGAAAGGTAATTGGGAAGAGATTGTTAGATTGGTTGGACATACGGTTTAACTGTAGGCTTGCAGGGAGAAGACTGCCTGTGGTAGGGACAGAGCTCAAACATTGACCTCTGGAGCTCTCCTGTCAAAGTATCCTAATTTTTTTTTTTTTTGCGGTACGCAGGCCTCTCACTGTTGTGGCCTCTCCCGTTGCGGAGCACAGGCTCCGGATGCGCAGGCTCAGCGGCCATGGCTCACGGGCCTAGCCGCTCCGCGGCATGTGGGATCTTCCCGGATCGGGGCACCAACCCGTGTCCCCTGCATCGGCAGGCGGACTCTCAACCACTGCGCCACCAGGGAAGCCCAGAGTATCCTAATTTTATTGGTTTTTTCTGTGGAGCAGTTTATTACCTTAGTGGATTGTTGAAAACTGTTGAGCAAATCAGCCACAATTAGTGGAGTTTAATATCCACATGTAGTCATAGAGACAGAGCATCCTGCGAAAACTACTATCCCAGGATGACTGAAGGCAAATCCAAATTACCCCAGAGGAGCAACATCAAAGGTTTAACACCATGGGAATTAGGGGAATAGAATTTACTAAAATAAGTCAGCTAGTCACTAAACAAACAAGCAAGCATAAAAAATAAGTCCTAGGATGTGGAGACCAGTACCGAGAACTGGAACAACGTATTACCTAAAACATCTAGTTTCCAACACAAAATGTGAGACGTGCAAAGAAACAAGAAAATATTACCTATACATCATTTTTAAAAAGGCAGCACATACTGCTTGTGAGAGTCAAATATTGGACTTAATATGCAAACTTTGAAAGTAGCCATTATTAACATGTTCAATGAACTAAAAGAAATCATGCTTAAAGAAATAAAGGAAAGTATGATGACTGTAAAATCAAATAGAAAATATCATTAAGGAGATAGAAATTACAAAAGAACCAAATGGAAATTCCGAAGTGGAAGAGCACAATAACTGAAATGAGGAATTCACTGGAGAGGCTCAACAGTAAATTTCAATGGGCAAAAGAAAGAATTAATGGAAAGAAATGTCATCAAAATGGCAGTACAGGAGTTTTCTACCATCCCACTCTCAAAGAACACCAATTTAGACACTAATGGATAAGAGTGCCTTCATGGAAGTCCAGGAGTCCAGCAGAGAAGTTCCAGCACATTGTTGGTGCAAAAACATCCAAGATTGGACCCATTGAAGACGATGAAAGGAACAGTTTCATTTTATGTGTGTCACCCCACCCCCAGGTGGCACAGCTCAGTGCCAGCAGATGTTTAGCTCGTGATTTCTTCCATGGGGCAAAGTGAGAGTGTGTGACTGAGCACCTGACTTTCCCAGCTTTGTGGTACACTGCTAGAAAGGCCCATTTCTTTCTCACTCCATCCAGAATACTGAGTCATAAACTGGATAACCTGGGCGTCGACAGTTGTGCTGGAAGAAGAGCAGCCAAGATTGGGAATGGAACATGTCAAAGGGGCGTGGATCCTATTAACTGCTTTGGGGACTCCCTCAGGAAGCCCACCCATGAGCCACTGGGGACACCTCCCCTGCCAATCCCCCAGCTGGCCCATGGCCACCTCTGAGCTCCACACTCCTCACCCAAACGTGTCCCTACCCTGTGGCTGCCTCCCTGTGCACAACCCTGAGGGCAAGAATGGTATGTGTGAGTCTTTGCAAATGGCTAGTGAGCACATGCAAAAAGTCAGCCTGATTCTGTGGGATTGGAAGAGACCACACACTTGAGCACTCATCATCATCTCAGGGAAAACAAACGCGATAGAGAGCATCAAACACTGGGTCAAGCAGAAGAAAGCATTGTGAAGTGCAAGACAGATTATTTGAAATTATCTAGTCTGAGAACAGAGGGAAAATGAAAAGGAGTGAAGAAAGCTGGCCCATGGCCAGCAGGCCCAGTTTATAGTGTGAACTATGGCATACCACTAAAATGATCAGTCTATGCAATATTGGAGTCCCAGAAGGACAGGAGAGGGAGAAAGGGGCAGAAAGCTTGTTTAGAAACATAATGACTGAAAACTTCCCCAATTAAAAAAAAAAAAATTATTTATTTATTTTGGCTGTGTTGGGTCTTCGTTGCTGCGTGCGGGCTTTCTCTAGTTGCAGCAAGCGGGGTCTACTCTTCATTGCGGTGCGCGGGCTTCTCATTGCAGTGGCTTCTCTTGCTGCAGAGCACAGGCTCTAGGTGCGTGGGCTTCAGTAGTTGCAGTATGTGGGCTCAGTAGTTGTGGCTCATGGGCTCTAGAGCACAGGCTCAGTAGTTGTGGTGCACGGGCTTAGTTGCTCGGCGGCATGCGCGATCTTCCCGGACCAGGGATTGAACCCGTGTTCCCTGCACTGGCAGGCGGATTCTCAACCACTGCGCCACCAGGGAAGCCCCCAAACTTCCCAAGTTTGGGGAAAGATTTGGATATCTGAGATCATGAAGTTTATAGGTGCCCCCAGAATTTCAACCCGAAGTGATCCTCTCCAAAATATATTACAATAAAGTTTAAAAATCAAAGACAAACAGTTTTTAAACGAGCAAGAGGAAAAAAAAACTATCTCACATTACAAAGGAACCCCCCATAAGGCTTTTAGCAGATTTCTCAGCAGAAACCTTGCAGGCTGTAAGAGAATGGGATGATATATTCAAAGGGCTAAAAGAAAAAAACTGTCCACCAAGAATACTTTAGTTGGCAAAGTTGTCCATCAGAAATGAAGGAGAGGGAATCTTCTGGGGCTTCAGTGGTTAGGACTCGTGCTTTCACTGCCAGGGGTGTGGGTTCAATCCCTGGTCAGGGAACTTAGGTCCTGCAAGCCGTGCAGCATGGCCAAAAAAAAAAAAAGAAATGAAGGAGAGAGAAAGATTACAGCTTCCCCATCAGTCTGAAAGTAGAATGTTCCTATGAAACTTCGTAAGCTGAAATGGCATATGGTGAAGAGTATCCCCTGCTTTCTGAAAGTTTGTGTTACACCCCTTCGCTTTTACAAACAACCCACATTAGTACAGTAATTGCTTTTTTTCATAAAAGCAAAAATCCTCTTCAGGTTTCTTTCAGTTAGCGAAAACAGGTACTAATGTAGGGCTTTCTAAAAGCAAAGTGGCATATTGCAAACTTTCGGAAAGTGAGGGATACCTGTACTTCCCAAACCAATGCTGAGGGAGTTGATCATCACTAGACCTTAAGAAAAGTGGTTAAAGGAGTTCTTCAATCTGAAATGAAAGGACACTAATTAGTAACATGAAAATATAAAACACACTGGAAAAGATAAGTATATAGTCAAAATCAGTATAGTCTGATACTGTAATATGGTGGTGTGTTGATTAAGAAACTCTAGTATAAAAGTTAAAGGACAAAGGTATTAAAAAATAACTATAGCTACAATGAATACATAATATAGAAAGTTAAATTGTGACATCAGAAACAAAGTGTTTGGGGAAGTAAAAGGTAGAGTTTTGTGTGCGATTGAAGTTAGGTTGTTACTGTTAATATACTGTTATATCCTGTAAAATGTTTTATGTAAACCTCATGGTAACCACAAAGTAATAAGCTACAATCGATCATAAAAGATAAGGGATCAAAGTGTACCACTACAGAAAATCATCAGTTCACAAGGGAAGATAGCAGGAGAGGAAGAAAGGAACAAGGGAACTACAAAACAACCAGAAAACAATTCTTTTTTAATTAATTAATTTATCTTTGGATGCGTTGGGTGTTTGTTGCTGTGCGCGGGCTTTATCTAGTTGTGGCGAGCGGAACTACTGTTTGTTGTGGTGTGCTGGCTTCTCATTGCGTTGGCTTCTCTTTTTGTGGAGCATGGACTCCAGGTGTGCAGGCTTCAGTAGTTGTGGCTTGCGGGCTAGAGTGCAGGCTCAGTAGTTGTGGCGCACGGGCGTAGTTGTTCCGCGGCATGTGGGATCTTCCCGGACCAGGGCTTGAACCCATGTCCCCTGCGCTGGCAGGCAGATTCTTAACCACTGCGCCACCAGGGAAGTCCCCAGGAAACAATTAATTACATAATATTAGTAAGTTCTTATTTATCAGTAATTATTTTAAATGCAGATGAATTAAATTGTCCAATCAAATGACAAGTGTCAGAATGTATTAAAAAAAACAAGACCGCACTATATGCTGCATATAAGAGACTCATGTCAAGACTTCCCTGGTGGCACAGTGGTTAAGAATCCACCTGCCAATGCAGGGGACACGGGTTCGAGAACTGGTCTGGGAAGATCCCACATGCCGTGGAGCAACTAAGCCCCTGCGCCACAACTACTGAGCCTGTGCTCTAGAGCCTGCACACCACAATGAAGAGTAGCCCCTGCTCGCCGCAACTAGAGAAAGTGCACGCACAGCCACGAAAACCCAACACAGCCAAAAATAAATAAATAAATTTTTGAAAAAGAGAGACTCACTTCAGCTTTAAGGACACACCTAGACTTATCCATGTGTCATATGTGAAGAGATGAAAAGCTATTCCATGCAAATGGGAACTAAAAGAGGGGCCATTTCAAAACGAGTATATGTTAGGTCACAAATCAAATCTTAGCAAATTTAAGAAGACTGACATCATACTGGATTCTTTTCTGACTACAGTGGTATAAAACTAGAAATAAAACAATGGGGAAAACTTGAAAATCTACAAATATGTGGAAGTTAAACAACCTGCCCCTGACCAACCATTGGGTCAAAGAAGAAATCAAAAGGGAAATCAGAAAACATCTTGAAAGAAACAAATATGGAAACACAACATATTCCACATTCCATGATTTATATGTGGAATCTAAAAAAGCCAAACTCATGGAAACTGAGTAAAATGGTGGTTGCCCAGAGGTGGGCAGTGGTGGTGGAAGAAATGAGGAAATGTTGGTGAAACAGTATAGACTTCCAGTTAGGCAGTGGATATGTTTTGGGGATCTAAGGTACAGCACTGGGACTATAGCTAACAATACTACATTATATAATTAATAGAAAGTTCCTAAGAAATTAATCTTTAAAAGTGGTAATTATGTGAGTTGATGGTTGTTGTATTAACTAACCTTATTGTGGGAATCATTTTCCAATATATATGTGTATCAAATCATCATGTTGTATACCTTAAACTTATACAATATTTTATTTCAATTAAGTCTCAATAAAGTTGGAATATATATATGTATAAAACAAAGACCTTTTCTCGGAACTTTTATAAAAAAATAAAACAATATGTGAGAAGTATTTAGACTCTTAAAAAAAAAAGAATGAACTCTCAAAAAAAAATGACCTCTCATTACCACAGTCATGAATGATCTCAAAATAATTAAGCTGATTGAAAGAAGCCAGACATCCCCTCCAACTCCATAAATAGAAGCACATATTGTGTGTTCCGTTTATATACAATTTTAAAAAATGCAAAACGAATCTACACTCACAGAAAGCAGAAGAGTGGTTGCCTTGGGGGAGGGATGATGAGGTGGGGAAGAAGAGTAAGAATCCAAAGGGGCACCACTACAGTGGTGTGTGCACGTATATATGTATATGTGTGTGTGCACGTGCACACATATGCATATATATACATGTGCATATATATAATATTAAAGAAATGTCAGTGCTGCATTAGAAAGTTATTTACTAAACTCTAAAGAAAGCAGTAAGGGAGGAATAAAGGAATGAAAAATACATGAGACAGATAAATAAAAAACAAAAAGTAAAATAGCACACCTAAATTGAACTATATCAATAATAGCATTAAATGTGAATGGATTAAGCAGTATGATCAAAAAGTAGAAATTGTCAGCACTGGATAAAACAACATCTAGGAGACACATCTTAGATTCAAAGATGTAAATATATTTAACTTAAATAGATGGGAAAAGATATGCAAACAACAGTCACAAGAAAATGAGTGATTATAGTGATGTTAGGCAATATAGACTTTAAAACAAATAATGATACTACGGATGAAAAGGGCTTTTTATAATCCTATGAGGGTCAGACCACCAGGAAGGTCCAACGATGAAATCCCTAATACAGGAACTTCAAAATACATGAAGCAAAAAATGACAGAAATGAACAGAGAAATAGTTCAACAATAATTATTGTTATAATACTTCCTTTCAATTACGGATAGAAAAACTAAGCAGGAGACCAATATGTAAATAGAAGTCTAGAGCAGCACTGTAAACCATTTTGACCTGACATATCTATGGAGTACTCAACAACAATAATATACATTCTTCTCAAGTACACCTAAATTATTTTTCCAACCACAGTGAAGAAATCAATAACAGAAGTAAAACTGAAAAATTAACAAATACATGGAAATTAAACAACATACTCCCAGATAACTTATGGGTCAAAGAAGAAATTAAAAGGGAAATAAGAAAATACTTTGAGATGAATGAAAATGAAGGTATACCAAAACTTACACAATATAGCTAAAATAATGCTTATAGGGAAATTTCTACTTGTAAATTCCTATATTATGAGAGAAGGAAGATCTCAAATCAATAACCTAATTTTTCACCTTAAGACATTGGAAAAACAAGGGCAAACTAAACTTAAAACAAGCAGAAGTAAGGAAATAAAAGGTTAGGGTGAAAATGAATGAAACAGAAGAGAAAACCAATAGAGAAATCAGTGAAACCAAAAGCTGGTTCTTTGAAAAGATCGACAAAATTGACAACATTTTAGATTGACCAACAGAAAAAGAGGAGACACAAATTACTAGAATCAGAAATGAAACATTGCTACCAAACTTACATAAATAAAAAGGATTATAAAGGAATCTTAAGAACAGTAGTATGCCAGTAAATTAGAGAACTTAGATTAAATGGACAAATTTCAAGAAAAACACTAATGAAACTGATAAATAATATGAATAGACATATAACAAGAGATTGAATTAGCAATAAAAAATATACCTGGATGACTTCACTGCTGAACTCTACCAAATGTGTAAGTAAGAATACCAGTACTTAACACACTCCCAAAAAAATAGAGAATATTTCCCAATTCATTTTATGAGGATGATATTACCCTGATGCCAGAATTAGACAAAGATTTCATAAGAAGACTACACGTCAGTATCTCTTATAAATATGGAGACAAAATCCTCAACAAAACACCAGCAGGCTTAATTCATCAACATATGAAAAGGATTACATACCATGATCAAGTGGGCATCGAAGGAATCGAAGTTTGGTTTAACATATTAAAATCTATTAATGTAACATACCATATCAGTGGAATTAAAAGCAAAAACATAATCATTTCAGTAGACACAGTAAAAGCATTTGATAAAAATTCAACACTTTGTCATGAAAGTAAACAAATGAAACTATGAATAGAATGGCACTTCCTCAACTAGATAAATAGCAATTGAGAAAAACCCACAGCTAAAATCATTCTCGCTGGTGAAAGAGTAGATTTTTTCCTTCTCCGTTTAGGCTCACTGCATGGGTATCTGTTCAACATTGTACTTGAGGTTATTTCCAGAGCAGTTAGGCATGTAAAAACCTAAAACATCCATATTGGGAAGAAGGAAATAAAAATCATCTCTGTTTGCAGTTGTATATGATCTTGTATGTAGAAAGTCCTAAGAAATCCACTAAAAATTATTAAAACTAATAAGTTCAGCAGGATTGCAGGATACAAGATCACCATGCAAATATCAATTTTATTTCTGTATACTTTTAAGTAGCAATCTTAAATGACAGTAGGAAAACAATTGCATTTATGATAGCATTAAAAAGAATTAAATACTTTGCATTGTTTAAAAAAGTGAAAATCTTATACTCTGAAATCTGCAAAGCATTGTTGAAAGAAATTAAAGACCTAAATAAGTGGAAATTCATCCAGTGTTCATGCATTAGAAGACTTGTTAGGATGGCATTATTCCTCAAATTGGTCTACACATTCAGTGCATTCCTTATCAGAATCCCAGGTAACATCTTTGTAGAGGTTAACAAGACAATTTTTTTTTTTTTTTTTTGTGGTACGCCGGCCTCTCACTGTTGTGGCCTCTCCCGTTGCGGAGCACAGGCTCCAGACGCACAGGCTCAGCGGCCATGGCTCACGGGCCCAGCTGCTCCGCGGCATGTGGGATCTTCCCGGACCAGGGCACAAACCCGTGTCCCCTGCATCGGCAGGCGGACTCTCAACCACTGCGCCACCAGGGAAGCCCAACAAGCCAATTTTAAAATTTGTATGGAATAGCAAGGGACCCTAAATGGCCAATATAATGTTGAAAATAAAGAACACAGTCGAGGACTCACGCTTTGCAATTTCAAAAGTTATAGAGCGGTGGTAATCAAGACAGTGAAGTACTGACATAAGGATAGGCATGAAGGTCATTGGAATATGTTTGAGAATTCAGAAATAGAACCATGTTTCTGTGGTCAGCTGATTGAAGCAAGGGTACTAATACCATTCAGTTGAGAACGGATTTTTTTTTTCCCCAACAAATTGTGCTGGGACAACTGGATAGTCACATTCAAAAGAATGAAGTTGTACCCTTACATCACACTATATATAAAAATTAGCTCAAAGTAGATCAAAGACCTCAATGTAAGAGCTAAAAGTATAAAACTCTTAGAAGAAAATAGGGGTAAATTTTCATGACTTCAGGTTTAGCAGTGCATTCTAAGATATACCAAAAATACAAGCAACAAAGGAAAAAGAATAGATTTAATTGGACTGTATCAACAATAAAATCTTTTCTGCCTCAAAGGATACTATCAAAAAAGTGAAGTCAACCCACAGAATGAGAGAAAAATGTTTGCAAACCGTAAGTTACTTATATCTAGGATATATAAGGAGCTAAGCAACCTAAATGTTTATCAACTACCAAATGGATAAATAAAATGTGGTCTAGAGTGGAATATTAGTTGGTCATAGGAATGAAGTACTGATGCATGCTACAACACAGATGAACCCTGAAGAACATTATGTTAAGTGATAAGTCACAAAAGTCCACTAATTACAGGGTTCCAATAATATGAAATGTCTAGAATAGTCAAATCTTTAGAGGCAGAAAATAAATAAGTGTTTGCTTAGGGTTGGAGATACTGGGGGAAGAGAGAGTTGATACCTAAGGAGGTAGGGTGTTTTCTTTTTGAGGTAATGAAAATATTTTAAGATCGACTTTGGTGGTGGTTGCACATATCTGTTAATATACTCAAAACCATAGAATAGAATGTATACTTTAAATGGGTGAATTGTATTTGGAAATGTCCCAATACAAATACTTCGGAAAGCTGGATGAAATAGAATAAATAGCCTTTCAATTACATAGCTCTATTCACAAGAAAGTGAAGAAAGTCCCCAAAGAGCAAAAGCAAAGAGGAACCTGAAAGCCAGACCTGTACACATGTGCTGACTTTGGGCAAGATTGACAGCAAGAAGAGCAGGCTGTTTTAGTCCTGAAAGGGAGAGATAATGTTAGTTTGGACTAGAGGGTGAATGGACTGTGATTCAGGATATATTTTCAAGGTAGAGCTGATTGGTATGAAGGTGGGCGAATTAGATATGGGATTTGAGGCAGAGAGAAGTAAAGTTGCTTCGTAGATTTTGGCCTGAACTGTTAGGTATATGGTTTCGCCATTTAGTGAAATGGGCAAAAGGTAGGAAGACCAGAACTGGGGCAGGGGACAGGGGAATCAAAGTCCTGTTTAGGACATTAAATTTGAGATGACTATTAGATGTCATTTTTAGATGTCAGGTAGTTAGTTGCATGTATGTGATTGATGTTCAGGAGAGATTGTGGCTGACATCAACAGTATATAGATGGTATTCAAAGCTATGGGATTAGATGAAGCAACAAGGGAAAAGCAGCAAATAGCATAGAAGGGAATCCCCATAAGGTTACCAGCTGATTTTTCAGCAGAAACAGACAACTGTTTCAAGGATTTTTTGCTAACAGGGGAGCTTAAAAATAGGTACCTGAAGGGTGATATGGATTCCAGTGAGGGATTTTATGATATTTATATACTGATAAGAATTATTCAGTAAAGGGGGACATTGCTACTACAAAATGAGAGCAAAATCTTTGATTCAATTAGGGAAAAGGGTTTCGTGTGTATAAGTGGAAGGGTTAGCCTAGGAACAGCTTCTGAAATAGGAAGATAGCATAAGTGAGTACAGATGCAAATAGATCAGTCTTCTCTCCTTTTGGATTTGTTCCTGTCGAAAATTTTCTTGTTAATTTTTGAAGTACTGTTAGACTTATTCTTCCTGTTTCTAATTTGATGAACCCATTTTCGGTAAATGGGAAGGACCCTCAGGGCTTCTCCAGAGAACTTTTTGCTCACTCTCATTTTTTTTTTTTGCGGTACGCGGGCCTCTCACTGTTGTGGCCTCTCCAGTTGCGGAGCACAGGCTCCGGACGCGCAGGCTCAGCGGCCATGGCTCATGGGCCCAGCCGCTCCACGGCATTTGGGATCTTCCCGGACAGGGGCACGAACCCGTGTCCCCTGCATCGGCAGGCGGACTCTCAACCACTGCGCCACCAGGGAAGCCCACTCTCATTTATCTTGTTCACCAAAAGGAGATAATTCTGTTTTGGGGTTTTTTTTTAAATTAATTAATTTGTTTCTGGCCGCGTTGGGTCTTCATTGCTGTGCCCAGGCTTTCTCTAGTTGCGGCGAACAGGGGCTACTCTTCGTTGCAGTGTGCAGGCTTCTCATTGCAGTGGCTTCTCTTGTTGTGGAGCATGGGCTCTAGGCACGTGGGCTACAGTAGTTGCTGGCACGTGGGCTCAATAGTTGTGGCTCGCAGGCTCTAGAGCACAGGCTAGAGAGTGTCCCCTGCATTGGCAGGTGGATTCTCAACCACTGCGCCACCAGGGAAGCCCCAATAATTCTGTTTTATAGAACAGGAAATTAAGCAACATGTTTTCCAAATTTAAAATGTTTTCTCTATGTATTTTCATGTAATTTCAGTACATCTACACAGCATATTGGTTTATTGGCTACAGAAATAGTAAGTGAAGATTAAAAGTTACTGTTAAATCTGTAAGATCTGTCATCAGAAGAAGGTATGATAGGATATCTACAGATGTGTTGCCAGTGATGCCCACACTTCTTTATGAAACTGTTTTTTCAACCCCTGGTAGATTTTAAAATTGCAGTGGAGTTAGAGGATAAATTTGAAAGGTCTGTCGCTGTTCCACCCCTGAAGGTCTAATTGAGTGTTTTGTTGAATATTCAGTTGACAGCTAGTAATCTACCAACTTCTGTTAGGTGCTGAGGATAAGAACTCCATTTTGGGAAATATGATGACTTAGAAAACCTAAAAATGTCTCGATACAAAATACTTAGGAAAGCTGGATGAAATATAACAAATACCCTTTTAAAAAATAATAAATTTATTTATTTATTTATTTATTTTTGGCTGTGTTGGGTCATTGCTGAGTGCTGGCTTTCTCTAGTTGCGGTGAGTGGGGGCTACTCTTCGTTGCGGTGCGTGGGCTTCTCATTGCGGTGGCTTTTCTTTGTTGCAGAGCACAGGCTCTAGGTGCGCGGGCTTCAGTAGTTGTGGCACGAGGGCTGAGTAGTTGTGGCACGAGGGCTCAGTAGTTATGGCTCATGGGCTTAGTTGCTCCACAGCATGTGGGATCTTCCAGGACTAGGGCTCAAACCCATGTCCCCTACATTGGCAGACGGATTCTTAACCACTGCGCCATCAGGGAGGTACCAACAAATACCCTTTTAATTGTATAGCTGTATTCACAAATATGTAAAGAAAATCCGCAAGGAACGAAAGCAAAGAGGGAAATGAAAGCCAGAACTATATGTATGAACTGACATTGGGCCTCCTCTGGGGGAATTTGCTGTTCTTTATAACCAGTGGACTTGGGTTTTGATAGGTAAATTAGGTAAGAGATAAGGCCTTGGATTTTACAGAGAGAGGTTTTGGAACTGAGATTTCCTTATAAAACACACTTGGGATACATCCTAACTTGAAAGGATATACTTGAGAAAATAATAATAGTAACCTGCCTACAGTCACAGGAAAAAAATAAGGAAGCTTCTCTGTCTTACATTGGACACTGATTGGAGGGGAGTCTTGTTGAGTATTTGTACCCATAGGCTTGCCTTCATGTATGTTTGGGGTTTTAATTTATACTACCTTCTTGTTCCTGGGTTAGTAATACTCTTGGGGCACCTGACAGAATCAGCTGTAAAACTATGGAGGGACATGCTTGCCACCCAGGCTGCATAGTATTCCCACAGGTAACTCTGATAAGGAATAGTGCACAATGCAAAATTTACAAAGAATGGGGCTTCCCTGATAGCGCAGTGGTTAAGAATCTGCCTGCCAGTGCAGGGGACACGGGTTCGAGCCCTGGTCTGGGAAGATCCCACATGCCGTGGAGCAACTAAGCCCATGCGCCACAGCTACTGAGCCTGTGATCTAGAGCTGGTGAGCCACAACGACTGAGCCCGCACGCCTAGAGCCGGTGCTCCACAACAGGAGAAGCCACCGCAATGAGAAGCCCACGCACCACAACAAAGAGTGGCCCCTGCTCCTCTCAACTAGAGAAAGCCCGTGCGCAGCAACGAAGACCCAACACAGCCATGAACAAATAAATAAAATAAATTTAAAAAAAAAAACTAACCTTTAAAAAAAAATTTACAAACAACAATTCACCATGAGCAAGAGTTAGCAAACCCCCAGTAAGATCAAATCTCACCAAAACTTTGGCATCTGAATTATTAGCTGTAACCTTAAGATGGGTATGATTAAAATGACTAAAGATTTAAAGAAAATTTTGGAAACGTTAGAAAATAACATTACAAAAGATTTTAATATACCAAGCAAACTAAAAATAGAACTTGTACAAGTGAAAATTAGACCCAGTGAAATTAAAGGTGCAACAGATATATTACCTACAAAATGAATCTGAGGAAATTACTCAGAAAATAACATTGAAAGATGGTAATATATGAAAAAGCAATTAAGAAACATGGAGACTAGGATGCGAAGGACCAACATGTACCTAAATGTTCCTTAAAAATCGAATGAGGGAGGGGGGACCACTGACAGTCCAGTGGTTAGAACTCCGTGCTTCCACTGCAGGGGTCACGGGTTGGATTCCTGGTCGGGGAACTAAGATCCTGCATGCCGCGCAGCGCAACCAAAAAAAAAAAAAAAAGAATAGAATGAGGGAGAAGGAAATTGGTATAATAGCTGAATATCTTCCGAAAGTGATAAAGGATATAAACCCTCAGCTTAAAAAAACAGAATGAGTCCCAACCAGGATGACAGTGAAACTGTAGAACATCACAGCCAAAGAGTAGTCCTTAAAAGGCAGAATGAGAATCAAGATGAATAGGACATAGTTCATGTCCTCAAGATGCTTATAGCTTAGGGTAGATGACACTTGTTAAAAATGTTGCAGTGATTTCTACTAGTCTTTGCTTTGGAACAAACTAACTCAGGTTTGAAAAACTATTATTTCTCATGATTTTATGGATTGACTGGGTAGTTTTGCTAGTCTTGCTTAGGCTCATACAACTTCATTCAGCTGGTGCGTTGGCTGGTGACTGGGCTTGACTGGGTCTCTCTTTCCATGTGGTTTTCAACTTAGGCTTCTTCACATCATGGTGGTCTTAGGGCAGACGTGAAAGCTGTAAGACCTCTTTTAAGGCTAAAGCTTATAAGTTACATGGTGTCACTTCTACCACATTCTGTTGTAGAAAAGCAAGCCACAATTCCAGCCCACATGCATGGGATTAGAGAAATAGACTATATCTCTTGATGGAGGAACTGTAGAGATTTTGTGGCCATATTTAATTTTCAACATGAGTATAATTAGATCAGTGCTGTGATAGAGGTTAACAAAAGGATGCTATAGAACAGAGCAGGTAGAAACTTATCTCAGCTTGGGGGAGGAGTCGGGGGAAGGCTTCTCAGAGAGGATAATGCTTCAGTTAAACCCTTTAAAGGAAAGCTTTATGTGATAGTGTAGTTATAAAAAACACAGGTATTTTTCTTTATGAAATGTTTTGACAACTCACATCAAAATCTGAGAATTTTCCATAAGTTCAGAACATGTTGCATTTTCTCTGCTTCACTTCCCTGGTGTAGGAATCTCACACCGTTTAGCTCTTAGCCAAAGATACTCTTTAAATGTTGGTTGGGGTACATTGATGAGATAGTACTGCTGAGGCAGAAAGTTCAGTTAGAGGATTTTTTTAAGCTTTTTAATCTTCATAGAGTTTTCTTCTTGAAAAATCCAGCTGACATTATTTTGGTTGAGAAAAGGTGCCAGGCTTTATTAAAGTAGTTAGCAGGTACAGAAGTCACTCCTTCTCACTTAGTACTGCCTAGATTAATCTTCTGACTCAGTTTCTGAAATTGTATTGGAGTCAGTTGATCTTGTCCTCTAAAATGCAGATTTTTTTTTTTTTTTTTTTTTTTTTGCGGTACGCGGGCCTCTCACTGTTGTGGCCTCTCCCGTTGCAGAGCACAGACTCCAGACGCGCAGGCTTAGCGGCCATGGCTCACGGGCCCAGCTGCTCCGCGGCATGTGGGATCCTCCCGGACCGGGGCACGAACCCATGTCCCCTGCATCAGCAGGCGGACTCTCAACTACTGCGCCACCAGGGAAGCCCCAAAAATGCAGATCTTTTATTCAAACAAAGTTAGTGAACCATGAACACACAGTTTAATTAAGGGGATCAGACTGGTGGCGGGGGAGACACTTAAGTAAATACGTAATCATGACAAAATTCATCAATTGCTGGAATATAGATATGAGCAGAATTATATGAGAACATAATTGTTGCCTGAAGAAGAAAAGAAAGGTTTTCATAGAGTAGGTAACAATTCAGCAGAGCATTAAAGAGTCATTAAGAATTTCCCAAAGAAGAGAGTCTGTGACATGTAGAAAGATCAAGAGGCTTGAAAGAGCCTGGAGTCGGGACCACTGCATGCAGGAGAATTGAATGTGCTTGCTTTTCTTTTTCTCCCAAGATGCGAATAGCCTTTTTGTCATTTTTTTCTGTAATTATAAAAATAATATATGCTTACTTTAGAAAACTCAGACAATAAGAAAAGTAAGTAAAACCTAGCCATAATCCCATTATTTAGCAAAACATTCGTAAGTATTTTGGGTCCTTCTTCAATTGACATTGTTTTTGGGTTTTTTTGGCTGCGTTGGGTCTTCGTTGGTGCGCACGGGCTTTCTCGAGTTGCGGCGAGCAGGGGCTACTGTTCGTTGTGGTGCGCAGGCTTCTCATTGCGGTGGCTTCTCTTGTTGCGGAGCACGGGCTCTAGGCGCGCAGGCTTCAGTAGTTGCAGCACGTGGATCCAGTAGTTGCAGCACGCAGGCTTCAGTAGTTTGCGGCACATGGGCTCAGTAGTTGCGTTGTGCGGGCTCTAGGGCGTACAGGCTCAGTAGTTGTGGTGCATGTGCTTAGTTGCTCCGTGGCATGTGGGATCTTCCTGGACCAGGGATTGAACCCATGTCCTCTGCATTGGCAGGTAGATTCTTAACCACTGAGCCACCAGGGAAGTCCCAGTTGACTTTTTTTTTTTTTTTTTTTGTGGTACGTGGGCCTCTCACTTCTGTGGCCTCTCCCGTTGTGGAGCACAGGCTCCGGACGCGCAGGCTCAGCGGCCACGGCTGACGGGCCCAGCTGCTCCGCGGCACGTGGGATCTTCCCGGACCGGGGCACGAACCCGTGTCCCCTGCATCGGCAGGCGGACTCTCAACCACTGCGCCACCAGGGAAGCCCCCAGCTGACTTTTAAAGATGAATTCACAAAGTTCTGTTCCTTTCCCTTTTTAAATTAATGTTAATAATTCCTAACGGTAATTTTAATTTGTTTTTCTGGTCCTTCTTTTATATAGTAAGATAAAGAGATGGATTTTCGGAACAACTGTGGTTTATAAATGAGGCACAAAGTGATTTATCAAAGATCACAGAAAGAATCTGTGAGTGCCTTTGAGATTAGTTACTATGCTTTCCAGTATCCAAATTGGGCTTCTGATTTTTTTGTGCCTTGCTTTTTTTTTTTAATTTTTATTTATTTTATTTTTAGCTATATTGGGTCTTCGTTGCTGTGCACGGGCTTTTCTCTGGTTGCGGTGAGTCTTTATTTATTTATTTTTTTTGCAGTACGCGGGCCTCTCACTGTTGTGGCCTCTCCCGTTGCAGAGCACAGGCTCCGGACGCGCAGGCTCAGTGGCCATGGCTCACGGGCCCAGCCGCTCCGCGGCATGTGGGATCTTCCCAGACCAGAGCACGAACCCATGTCCCCTGCATCGGCAGGCGGACTCTCAACCACTGCGCCACCAGGGAAGCCCTGGGGGCTACTCTTTGTTGCGGTGCGCAGGCTTCTCATTGCAGTGGTTCCTCTTGTTGTGGAGCATGGGCTCTAGGCGTGCGGGTTTCAGTAGTTTGGCACATGGGCTCAGTAGTCGTGGTTTGCGGACTCTAGAGTGCAGGCTCATTAGTTGTGGCGAACGGGCTTAACTGCTCCACGGCATGTGGGATCTTCCCAGACCGGGAATCGAACCTGTGTCCCCTGCATTGGCAGGCGGATTTTTTAACCACTGTGCCACCGGGGAAGTCCAACATTCTCATTTTAGAGATGAGACAGTTGTGGCTTCTAGAGGTTAATTTGTCCATAGCCAGTAGAGTTAGTGTTAGAGGCATGTCCCCAACTCAGATCTGTCTTATTGTGGAGCCCAAGTAGGACTACTAAGTACAGTTGTGTAAGCTACACTGTGCAATCCCAGGGGGGTCCTGTTCACATAGCCTGTGATGTGAATGGTGCCCCCTGGAGTTGTGCCACAAGCCAACTCTTGTTCCAGTTGTGTTTTTTGTTTTTGATTTGTTTACCACTACTCTACTTTGTAAGTAGAATTATGAATAAATCGTTCACTGAATAGTCTCTGTCCTTGCAAACATTCATGTCTGTGTTTGGCTATTTAATGTTTTTTTTCTTCTCAATTCAGGAGTATTTTAAAGAACTCTCCCTTCCTCTTCTTAAAGATTACGTGGAGATGAACACAAATCTAAATATGATTCTTAGTTGTATTATCTGTACATATCGGTTTTGCTTTTTTATTTTTATATTTGGGCTAAATTAAGTTAGAAGTCTTTTTTGGGTTTCAAAATAAAGATAATTGTTTGCATTTTGTAGCATGCTATTTGGTCCTGCCCAGTATTCTTATGGTAAATGTTAAACTTTAATGACACTTATAAAATGTTCAGGTTTAATGATACTTTAATGACGCTCATAATAGGAAATGGTATTTGTTTTTGTTTTATTTTTAAGTCATTAACAAAGCTAAAATCTTTCAGATTTCCTTTTCTAGCACTAAACCAAAATCTGTAGAATACCCAATATCCAAATTGGATAAAAGAATACTTTGGCTTTTATTCTTGGCATTTATAAAATTCAGTTCATTAAACATGTATTGTAGATATACTCTGTACCCTCAGCTACCTGAAGCTTTGGGAATATAAAGATAATTGAAGAAACAGTCTCTGCTATCTAATAATGCCCAGTCTGGTTGAAGAGGCCCACTAAGCAAATATTCTCTAAAACAAGTAGCAATGCTGGAATAAACAAGTATGCTAATATTTTGATAGCACTCTCTAAGGAGGGAGTGATTAAACCGCATATATCAGGCTTAAGATCTCTCAGAGGAGGTAACAGAATTTAAGCTTGGTCTTTAAGAGTAGAAAGGCAAAGGAGAGGAAGGCTTTCCAGGAAAGGGAACGGTCTGTGCAAAGTCTAGATGTTTAAAGGTTTATGGTGTGTCTTGGGGAGTTTGAGTAGTTTGATGTGACAGATAAGAGATGGAAAAGTAAATTGGGCAGAGTTGTGAGAAACTCATAGAACATAGTAATGAATATGGGCATTATCTGATGGACATTGAGGAAACATGGGAGGGTATAAAAATAAGGCAGTGCTTGATCAGAACTAAGATTTGCACTTGTAATTTGAATGGCCATATGAATGATAAATCAGAGGGAAGTGAGAAAGAAGGCAGGGAAACTACTACCTTTCCAGTAGGTAGGCTTATGTAAAATGAAAGAGATTCCTGTGGTGTTAGCTATGCAGAGAGACAGAGGGGAAAAAATGGGCAGTTGAGCAAGGAGCAGTAGGGTTTGTGAGTAGTGTGGAAATGAGAGGAGTGAAGGATGACTGTAATCCTTCATTTGGTAACTGAGTGGAAGGTAGTGCAATTCATTAATTTTTTTTTTTAAAGATACAGGAAGAGAATTAGAGTTAAGTTTTGACGTAAGTTTGGAGTATCTAGCTGAAGGTGTCTGTCCATTAGACAGGGAGGGGTTGTAGATGTATATTAGGGATTGTTTATGTATCGTTGGGATTGGATGAAATGGCACAGGAAAATCTGTAAAATGAAGTTATTGCCAAAAACAGAATCCTGGACGAACACCTTTTGAGGGGCATGTAGAGAAAAGGAACAGTTGTGTTCTCAAATTGCATCTTTCATAGAAACCACATTTTTTTCTATTTAAAAAAAATAGCCTTTTTTAAAAGAGCAGTTTTAGATTCACAGCACAGTTGAGAGGAAGGTACAGAGATTTCCCATATAACCTTTGCCCCAACACATGCATAGCCTCTCCCGCTATGAATATCCCCTTCCAAGTTTAAGTCTATTGAGGTAAAATGTACACACAGTAAAATACAGCCCTTTAGGTATACAGTTCTATGAACTTTAATGAATGTAAACTCTTACGTAATCACCACGACCACCACAGTCAAGATACAGAATATTTTCATTACTCCAGAAAGTCCCTTTATAGTTCTTTTTAGTCATTCGTCTTTCCCCTTCCCAGCCTCTGACAATCAGTGATCTGATTTCTGTCTCTATAGTTTTGCCTTTTCTGGAATGCCATGTAAATTGAATCATACAGCATATAGCCTTTTGTGTCCACTTCTTTTACTTAGAATAATGCTTTTGAGATTTATCCATGTTATTTTAGTATCAGTGGCAGTTCGTTTATCCATTCACCAGCTGATAAACATTTACTTTGTATTCAGTTTTTGGCAATTATGAATAATGCTGCTATAAACATTCACAGACAGGTCTTTGTATAGACATGTATTTTTATTTTTCTTGGGTAAACACCTAGGAGTGAGTCATAGATAAGTGTATGTTTAACTTTATAAAATTTACATAAAGTGACTGTACCATTTTGTATTCCCACCAGCAGTGTATGAGAGTTTTTCAGTTGCTCCACATTCTTGCCAGCGCTTGGTATTTTCAGGATTGTTTTGTTTTTAATTTTAGCCATTCTTATAGGTGTATAGCGGCATCCTATAGTGGTGTCAGTTTCCCTAATGGTTAATGATACTGAGTTTCTTTCAAGTGCTTATTTGCATTGTCTTCTTGCGTGAAATGCCCTTTATTTAAATTGGGCTGCTTGTTTTATTATTGAGTTATAAGAATTCTGTGTATATTTTGGATATAATTCCTTCATCAGACATATGATTTGTAAATATTTTCTTGAAGTCTGCGGCTTGTCTTTTCATTCTGTGAACAGTGTCTTCCAAGCAGCAGTTTCTAGTTTAATAAAGTGCGTTTCATTTTTTTCTTTTATGCATACTTTTTGTGTCCTAAGAAATCTTTGTGTCCCAGAATTACAAAGATTTTTTCCTGTGTTTTCTTCTGTAAATATTATAGTTTTAGGATTTACATTTAGATCTGCAGTCCATTTTGCATTAATTTTGTATGTGATGTAAAGAGATTGATGTTTTTGCATATATATGATGTCAAGTTAATTGTTCCACCACCATTTATTTTATTACCTTTCTCTGTTGAATTATCTGGCCAACTTTGTTGAAACCAATTGGCCATGTATGTGTGGGTCTATTTCTGGATTCTATTTTGTTTCCTTGTTCTGTATTATCTGTCCTTTCACTAATACTGTGTCTTGATTACTTTACCTGCAACTACATTTATTTTAGAGATCATCATGGTATCTGTTAGGAATGCTGTTGGCAGCAAGGAATAGAAAGCCCTGCTAATAATGAGTTTATTTTTGTTATGACAAGAAGTCAGACAAGCAGTTGCTGATTTAAGCTGTTCATTTATACGAGGGGTTAACAAACTATAGCCTGCTGGCCTAATCTGGCCTGCCACTTGTTTTGTAAATCACCTGTGGAGGTTCTTGAAAATGCACATGCCAAGGCTTTATCTCTGAGACTGATTTAGTTGCTAGGGTAGGAGGTGAGGGGATAGAGGGAGGATCAGGTATTTTAATTTTAACATGCTCCCTGGTGATATTGGTAATTGTGTTGTTTAGTCATGGTTAAGAACCATTAATCTAAGGTTGGTTCTTATAGTGTGCTCTCCAGACTAGCAGCATCACCATCTCCTGGAAACTTTTTAAAAATTCAAATTATCAGGCCCATCCCAGCCTTACTGAATGGGAATTCTTGTTAGGGCCCAACAGATTGTGTTTCAACAAGTTCACCAGGTGATTCTTAGGCATGCCAAAGCTTGAGAACCTTGAAAAGCATTGCTGAGTGTTTCCCAGATAAGCCTAGGGAAGATTAATTGACTGTCTTTTAAAAAACAAAAAACTTAATTGAGATAAGTATTAAATTATGTGACAGATAGTTAAGTTTGAAATTGGATTGAAGGTGCACAAATGATCTGACATGGTAAGTGCTGAGTACTGTATTGGACCTAATTATTCAAAGCATAAGTTAGGTTGCTATTTTTAAGCAGCTTTTAAAAATCATTTTTGTGTGTGTGCATTACTTTTTCCTACCCTTTAAGGAAGAGTTAAGGAAATAGAAGGCAGTTCTTACGTTTACAGACTTTATAAACAAGGGAAGAATGCAGATAAACATGTATAAACACAAAAGGCAAACATATAAACATGTTTCTTTCAGGGTTTGTAAATATATTACAGTGGAGGTAGCCTATCCAAAAGAAAACTTGAGTTTATTTAGCCTATATACCAAAGAAAAAACAGTACCTCATAGCATGTAAAATGTCTTCAGTTTAGTTTGCTCTTTAATGGTAACCTTCCCAGTTATAATTACTAATTGCTTAAACATGGAGTCTAATATCTTTTCTTCATCTGTTTTTAGGGAGCTGTAAATATCCTACTTATGTTATTTCTCCTTCCACTTGGACAGTGGTTTAGATTCAATTAGGCTATCTTTTATTTCCTGCAGGTGATTCCTGCAGTATTTCTTATCCAGTTCTGAAAAAATAAGAGGTTAATTAGAATTAAGCTCTAGTTTGTTTTCTAGGTGCTTTAAAAAACATTTGAAAGGAGAACTTCTGAAAAAAGAAATTTGATTACACTTGTGATGTATAGGATCACTCATAGCAAAGAGTTAAACTTATTTGACTGAATTGTAGTTCCAATAGCAGTAACTCTGAATATAAAAGGAAGTTCACAAAAACAGATGCTGTCATTGAAACCAGAGACTGAACACCTCTCCGGCCCTTATTTCCAAGGCAAGAATAGCTGACATGTTAGAATTTCCTTGGGAAAATGAAGCAAAAAAGACTTAAGATTGTTTCTCAATCATAGTTTACAGCCACAGGGACTTGAATTTTATGGAGTTACAAAAGATGTTTGAACTGGGTTCCTTAGTAGTCCAGAGTACCTCTGTTATTGGAATTTTGCTTCTTAACTGTGTCTTAATTTTACTGGGAAGACCTCATTGTCTTTAACAATCTCATAGCCCCACCCATTTTAACTTTTTGTCAGGTTTTAGCCTTCAGAAACCCTCCTAAATCAGCACACTTTTTTTTCATCATGATTTCCTTTTCGTAAATTAATTCTCTTGTTAATTTTTCTAGTATTTCTTGAATAAGCATTTGGTGACAATACTGGGTTTTGTCACTTATGGTTTTCCTTAGCGTTGGGCACCTGATTCTCCACCTGATTCTGCACTTGTTTACTTCCTTGTTGAGCAACTAATAATAAACCATCATGACTCTAGAAAAATACTGGACGTTGAAAAGGAATGCTTCTGTTCCTCAGGGTCATTTTATACGTGCATCTCCCCAGCTTTATTCAAATGTCTCAGAACTTTAAGAACTATTTATGTCAGCGAAGTCTCCCTCAGAAATACAGGAGACTTAACTTATAGCAAGGGTGGTAAAAATGCATGTGATGATTTACTACCTAATAAGTATGTTTCTACTGATAATTTTCGGGAGCAAACACATTTTCCCTTTTCCTTAAGCATAAGAGAAGCTTCTCCTCTTTTTTAAAATTAATTAATTAACTTTTGGCTCTGTTGGATCTTTGTTGCTGCGCGTGGGCTTTCTCTAGTTGTGGCGAGCAGGGGGGCTACTCTTCGTTTTGGTGTGCAAGCTTCTCATTGTGGTGGCTTCTCTTGTTGCGGAGCGTGGGCTCTAGGCGCGCGGGCTTCAGTAGTTGTGGCACGCAGGCTCAGTAGTTGTGGCTTGCGGGCTCTAGAGCACAGGCTCAGTAGTTGTGGCGCATGGGCTTAGTTGCTCTGCGGCATGTGGGATCTTCCCGGACCAGGGCTCGAACCCGTGTCCCCTCCGTTGGCAGGTGGATTCTTAACCACTGCGCCACCAGGCAAGTCCGAGAAGCTTCTCCTCTTAACAAGCTTTATTTCTCATCATACAAGTAAAATTACAAATATTTTAGTTGTTAATTAGTTTAGGACACGGTAGAAAACTTTTAATAAAATTGACAGACTATCACATATATTTCTCGGTATTGGTCTCAAATTCACTATACACTTTTTCATGAAAAGCTGTATGAATTAAGAGAGCAGCTGCAGCTCTTATTTATTATAGATCTTGATTTATTCTGTTTTTTAAAGACATTCAGAAGATATCTGTATATCAAAAGAATTGCTGATGATTTTATCTAGATGTGGACCCATTTAAATCAGTACTGGCCTCTCTCATTTTGTTGATTGCATATATTTGTGACCCTTAGATTATAGGGAATGGAAGTGAACAGCAGCTGCAAAAAGAGCTAGCAGATGTGCTGATGGATCCTCCAATGGACGACCAGCCAGGGGACAAGGAGCTTGTGGAAAGGTCACAATTGGATGGCGAAGGAGATGGGCCTCTTTCTAATCAACTCTCAGCTTCATCCACCATTAACCCTGTGTCATTAGTAGGGCTCCAGAAACCAGAGATGAGCCTGCCAGTGAAACCTGGACAAGGAGGTTAGGATTGCTGCATTGCTTGCATAACTGAAGGTTATTGTTTTTAATATTTGAGTGTCCATTCTGTACTAGGTTTGATTCAAAGCAAGCAAAAACCATTATCTATGTTCTCTAGAATCTTCAGATTCTAGATTTAGGGGGATGTGAGAGGAGTAAATATATGTACTATTCTGATTTCCCTTTAAATGTATGTCAGTTTAAAAAAATTTTTTATTGGGATAGTGTTGATTTACAATGTTGTTTTAGTTTCAGGTGTGCAGCAAAGTGAATCAATTATACATATGTCCACTCTTAATGTATGTCATTTATACCACAGAAAGAGAAACAGTAGCTATAAGACATTGAGGGAGTCTTAGAGTATTTAAGGATATTTTTCCAGGAAAGAAGGAATTTGAGTATAGTGTTGGAGAAATAGAGGAATAATGCTTGGTGAAGAGATGTTTGCCCCAGGCCTTTAATAACTTGGCGGGAATAGTGGTCAAGTTGAAAAAAGGGAGCTGAAAGACGTAGCAAGGAAGGAGAAAAAAGGCAATTATAAAGGCTTTGGGGAAAGTAGGGTGTTAAAACTGTAGATGTTTATTGGGAAAGGGAAAGCAAGGGGACTGAGAGAACATGATAGAGTAGCTACAATGATGAATGAGAAAAATAATTATAACAGAGCAGATCAGAAAGAAGACAGAGATAGGATTTTTCAGGGTGGTAAAATACTAAATGTATTTTTGATCTAAATGTAAATTATAAAGTCAAAACAAATTAGAGGAGTCAGAAAGGTAAATCAGATCTGAGTCTCAGGTCGCCGTTTAGATTTGGGATTGAGACTGCAGCCATACCTAAAATTTTTAGTGTTGGTGACAGAGTTCTGGTGTGAGATTTCTGGCTTTAATGGGCATTTCTTCTGGGGCAATGGCATATTCTCTCATTAGTATTTAATTTTAGAACCTAAATGTAACTTGTAGATTTTTACTTGATATTCATGTCAACAAAATATCAAAGTGAAAATAATCACCTCCTTATTGTTTCTTTCAGATTCTGAAGGGTCTAGTCCTTTCACGCCAGTGGCTGATGAGGACAGTGTAGTTTTCAGCAAACTAACTTATTTAGGCTGTGCCTCAGTAAATGCTCCCAGGAGTGAAGTGGAAGCCTTAAGGATGATGTCCATCTTAAGGGGCCAGTGTCAGATTTCACTAGATGTAACCCTGTCAGTGCCGAACGTATCTGAAGGAACTGTGAGGTGAGACCAGCTTCTTGAACTGTTTGTATTCAATAACATTTGATCAGATTTCTGACCTATAGTTTTAGAAAGAAGCAGTAGTGAACAAAATCTAATTATTTTATTCATGTTTAGTTCATCTGGCACTTAGTTATCACATCTTCCAAGGGTTGTGACCTTTATGAAAAATAGTCACTTGTTTGAACAGTTTTTTATACTCTTCCCCACCCCAGTTCTGTGTAGCACATTAGAAATTTAAATGTTTTGGGGATTATTGAAACATGTTGACCTAAGAGTCTGCCTAACAATTTATATTTCTCATGTGCCCCCAATACAAATACTAGCTTGACATATTAGTTCAGTATGAGATTTCATGCTGACTTTGGAAGTTACAGAAACTTGTTGGTAAATATTAACTATTCCAGTACAGATGCTAAATTTTTAAGATGAGGAAACTGAGGCCCAGAAAAGTCTTTCAAAATGACTATTGTTTATACTAACTGAAACAGATAACAGTGATTAAAGGTAGCCAGTCAGATATCTGTATTAGCTAGCTAAATACAAAACTCTAATAATGAGTTGAACAGAACTGAAATAAAATAACTTTTTCTTTATTATAAAAAATGCATACTTATTTCAGAAAAATCAGAGGACACAAACAAGCAAAAATTTAGGAAAATACTCTTTTTTTAATTTAATTTTTTTATTGAAGTATAGTTGATTTACAATGTGCCAATCTCTGCTGTACAGCAAAGTGACTCAGTTATACACATATAGACATTCTTTTTTCTTTAATATTTTTTTCCAGTATGGTTTATCACCGGATATTGAATATAGTTGCCTGTGCTACACAGTAGGACCTTGTTGTTTATTTATCCTATTATGTAATAGTTTACACCTGCTAATCCCACACTCCCAGTCCTTCCCTCCCTCATCCCACTCCCCCTTGGCAACCACGAGTCTGCTCTCTGTGTCTGTGAGTCTGTTCCTGTTTTGTAGATAGGTTCATTTGTGCCATATTTTAGATTAGGAAAATATTCTTAATTCTACTCTCCCGTTGGTAAATAACAGTTAACATCTTGGTTTATTAAGACCCTTTTTGTGTAGTTGTATGTGTATATGTTTGTGTATGTGTGTAAATACCTACATATATGGGCAAGTATAATTATACAACTTAGAATCAACATTTTTAACAACAGTGGAATAATATAATACATACCATCTTGTAACATGCTTTCCTCACTTAGTTTTTTATATTGTGAATCTCTTTCCATATCAGTAAATATGCTGAAAAATTTTAACTTATGATGGCACATGATGGGCTATTCAGAAATAACCAATCTCTAATGTTACATATTTTAGTTGTTTTAATGAGAAAAGTACTACTAATAATAGCGAATATTAAGATTTTATTATATGAGCATGTAAGTGCTTTACCTGTAATTTTCTTATAAATTATTTTTTAGCTAAATTTTTATGTATTTTTGTATTTCCTTAGGATCAATTCCTAGAAGGTAGACTTACTGGGCCAAAGATTTGCCCATTTTTATGGGTTTTGATACATTGCCAAATAGCCATCTAGAAATATTGATCTAGTTCATACACTTTTATCAGCAGTGTATGAGAGTATCTGTTTCTCCACCCTCAATCATTTTGGATTTTTATGGTAGTAGAGTTGTAGCTGTATATGGTTAGCAGTAGTAGTAAGTTAATTAATTAATATTCCAGTTATCTGCATATATAATTCTTCTCTTGAGCATTTAAAGAACTATTTCACAAAGACTCACAAATACTAATTTTAATTGTATTTATTAATGTGAAACTTAATAAAATTTTTTTAGCACTCATTTTTTTTCTTGTAATAAAGTTTATTTCTTTTTCTTTGGCTGCATTGCAGCTTGTGGGATCTTACTTCCCTGACCAGGCCACCTCAGTGAAAGCGCTAAGTCCTAACCACTGGACCATCAGGGAATTCCTTAGCACTCATTTTTATATGAGCATTCATTTTTATGTGCTTCTTAGTCAATAGTCATTCCCCCCAACTGAAGTTATACTTTGTTCTAATATATTTTAATTCTATAAAGACATGAGAAAACTAGTTTCTCTCGCCCCATGTTTTCAGAGTCTTTATCAAAGTGCCTTTGAACTTGGATTAGGTCCCCTTCTTAGGTATTTCCATTATCCCCTGGGCTTTCCCATCAGTGGCCCTGCCCATTCAATGTTGAAATTGCATAATTTCTTTTTCAGTTTCTTTCATAGCTGTGTCATCAGTGCCCAGAATGGAGCCTGAAATGTTGTAGGTATCACATAAATATTTGTTGAATGAATACATTTTTGAATGAATGATATCCCTTTGATTTTCAGTGAATGGCATCCTTTTGATTTTATTAATGATTTTCTTTTTTTAGGTGTTAACATTTTTTAGTCTCTCTCCCTTGTTTGCCATGAAGCAAAAGAACATGTTTCACTCTGAGAAAGCACATCACCTTTTTATTTTTTAAAATAATAAAGCAGATTAGGTCATTCTTTTAGGAGATAATGAGAAGCACAGCTTTAATGATCTATTTTGGTACTCCAATTTACCCGTTATCTTTATTTAGTTACAGACTATATAAGAAACATTGATACTGTTTATGCTTTCCTGAATGCCTCCCTAAAACATGGGGTTATGTCGTTTTTAGTATCATGGAATTGTGTAATCAGTAACTTTAAGAATTCACACATGACTTACTTATCAAGACTTAAGATTAATACGATTAGCATACCAAAAATGGATTATATGATCTTTTTGCTAGAAAGATGAGTCTTGAATCATAATATGGATGTAGTGAAAATAGTCTACAGTCCCTCTAATCTCTTTATATCTTTTTTTCTGAACAGACTCTTAGATCCTCAGACAAACACTGAAATAGCAAACTACCCTATCTACAAAATCCTCTTCTGTGTTAGAGGGCATGATGGAACTCCTGAGAGTGACTGTTTTGCTTTCACTGAAAGTCATTACAATGCAGAGCTCTTCAGAATACATGTCTTCCGGTGTGAAATACAAGAAGCTGTAAGTACTTAAGAGGGAACTGTCTGCAAATGAAACTTCATCTGTACCCTCACTACGTTGAAATGATTATAGTATTTATTATGGTCATTTATAAGCCAAATGAAATTCTCTGCTACTGTTTATTTCAGCTGGATGGGCTGAAATGTAAATAAACTAAAAGTTTGGTTAACCTGAACCTCGTTGTTAAGAGTGTTGGAGGAGACCAATTGACAGCTGCTTAATTGGGTTAAATAGGCATCTTGGTTCTAGCAATGACGTATTTGCAAACCGTTCTTTTAGAGCTAAACTTGTAGAATTATTTTTATTATAATAGATACATTCAAGTAATTCCTAACAATTTTGGAAATCATCTTTCAGTTGGATTCACAACCACTTCATTTTATTTATTTATTTATTTATTTATTTTTTTGCGGTATGCGGGCCTCTCACAGTTGTGGCCTCTCCCGTTGCGGAGCACAGGCTCCGGATTCGCAGGCTCAGCGTCCATGGCTCACGGGCCCAGCCGCTCCGCGGCATGTGGGATCTTCCCAGACCGGGGCACGAACCCGTATCCCCTGCATCGGCAGGCGGACTCTCAACCACTGCGCCACCAGGGAAGCCCCACAACCACCTCTTTTTTAAAGCCTCTTCTGTGACCATTTTTAGTGTTGCTTGCTTTATAGGTCTAATAAATTAGATAATTTGTCAAAAGAAATCAGTGGAGGAAAGATGAATTACTCCCCTCAAACAACATAGGTCACCTTCAGCCTTAACAAAAGTATTTTATTCTTGTGATAACAGCCCATTTCCTAACATGTCTGGTTGTAGGTGAGCCGGATACTTTACAGTTTTGCCACTGCCTTCCGCCGTTCTGCCAAGCAGACCCCCCTCTCAGCAACTACTGCACCTCAGACTCCTGACAGTGACATCTTTACCTTCTCTGTGTCTTTAGAAATAAAAGAAGATGATGGTAAAGGTTATTTTAGGTAGGACATCTTATTTTATTCTTTTTGAGTTTGTATTAACATGCTGTACTATCTGTGGATTTAGGGAAATTCTAGGTCAGGTTACATAACTTTTACATTATAAAATGATTGCTTTTATGGATAGAGTTTAAAGGAAAATAAATAGGCAAATTTGTAGAGGCAAGATTTAAAGAATTTTAAACAGTAAAAAAAATTCTTTCACGTAGGAAAATGTATCATGCTACCATGTTCTTTTAGATGGACTCAGAGTAACTGGCTGACTGCTGATGTGAAATATGACAGAAGCTACGTCAGCTGGATCTGTAGCTAGATTTGTTTTGCTGGGTTTTTTTTGTGTTTTGGTTGGTTAGTTGGTTTATTTGTTTTAATAAGGTAAAGGTCTTAAGGCTGTTGAAATCAAGTTTTACCATTAAAGTTTATTTGAACACATTGGAAGGGGAGAATTGAGGTCTGATCTAACCTTACATAGAAATAACTGGTTTTGGTTTTTAAGTAAAATTATGCTTCTTTGAGTAGTGAAAATAACCCTGGAATAGAAATTAAAACTTAAATTTAGTTTACTTATTGCTACCATTAACAGTGTGACCTTTTCCAAGTTTCTTTACATCTCCTGACATTAGTTTTCTTATTTATAAGATGAAGTGGCTAGACTCTAAAATCTTTTATAACTTTAAAATATTATGGTTGCAAGATGGTTGACTTTTTTTTTCTCCATAGCCCATATCACAAAATGGGTGCCACTTGGGATCATAATCAATAGTTGCATATAGAAATTTCTTTCCTCCATGACTACCTCATAAAATGA
Organism: Delphinapterus leucas; assembly: GCF_059928025.1. Taxonomy (NCBI): domain Eukaryota; kingdom Metazoa; phylum Chordata; class Mammalia; order Artiodactyla; family Monodontidae; genus Delphinapterus; species Delphinapterus leucas. The sequence continues at coordinate 112,996,141 of NC_143134.1, forward strand.
AATTCCATCAAAATATGAATGATTTCTAATATCTTGCTTTTAAATTAAAAAGCACAATGATTGGTCTGTTTGTTTGAAAAACTGATAACCTTTGCTCTCCCTCAAGAGACTTTGGAATTGTCATGCCATCTGGTGGCCAATTTAGTGTACAATGCAGCTTCAACTTTGATTTGTACAATCAAGTGTGAGGCCTTGTGCTCTATGCTTTCTTATTAGCTGTATTTCTGTTCTCACAGCAACACTGTGATGTGGTGCTTTCTGCAGTATGCATTCCTGTACTGGGAAGTAGAAACTGTAATCTATAAACCTTGTAATAATTTTTTTCCTTTTTAAGAAACAGAACAGTTTGTTTAAACAGTTTTTTCCCTTTATTAAAAATATTTATGTAGATCACTTATAAACCCCAGTTATGAATAGGAAAGATTTCTAAGATCTCTCAGAAGAGAAGCACTAGAATAATTTCTCCTCCTTCTGAGATCAGGTATATTCTAAGTAGAAAGGTAACGATCACAAATATCCCTGGCCTGTTCACCTGTATAGCAAGGAAGTGCTATACAGAAAACCCCTGGATGGTCATTTGTTTTTCACATTTGTTAGGGCTTTGTTATCTTTTTGTTGCATTGTTTTCCTGAATTTATAGTTACAGTAGAAAATAGTGTTGTGTGACCTAATACACTGATGAAATCATTGACAAGTATGCCTTTCTGCATCAGATTTGAACTTTTCAAATGCAGTTCCTTTCATCCAGTGATTCTGTAGTATGTCTAGGAATTTACAGAAACAGTCATTGTGGTGCCAAAAGAGTTATCAGCATGAACATTCCCCTTAACACAATAATAGCAAAATTAAAAAGTGGAAATTAAATGTTGACCAGAATAGAATGGTAAAAATACGATGCATTTCACAAAATATACAAATATCAAATCGTTATGTTGTAAACCTGAAACTAATGTTGTATGTCAGTTATACCTAAAAAAAGATACAATGGTATACCCATATGACTTACCACCTATTTAAAAAATATATGTATATATAGTTAGCCATAGTACAAGATAGATTGTGGTTTCGCCATAGCATAAATATAGACCAAGTGCCGTGGCAAGAATTAATGCTCTTCTTTTCATTCCTGAAAAAGTATAATCCTATATTATTAAAATTAGAAACCTGCATTTCAGTTTAGTCCTTAGGAATATGGAGCATTTTCATTTATATCATTCAAAACACTTCGTTCTGATCTTATTTAATCTACAAAGTACCCCATTTGATATTGTCCTTATTTTATAGGTAAAGAAAGCCAGGGAAGATAACCTGGATGTCTGCTTCTTAATTTACACAATAGGAATTAAATGTAAAATTACTTGGTTGGATCCATTCATTCAATGATAGTGATAAGACCAGAAATACAGTCTAGACCCCCCAACATCAGTGAAGTGAACTTCCACTGCTTATACTCTCCACCCTGCTTCGTATTAATGTAGCTTTTCCTTGCCCTTCAGACTCAGGACACCAGTGATAACTTTATTTCCACTGTTGTTGTTTTAAATACTGCTGAGAGATGAGATTATATTAATTTATACTTAAATATCCACAGAACATAGAGACTAGTGTATCTAATATAAATTAAAATCTGAGACCTGTCCATATCCTCATAGGTGAAAATTCTGTCAGCCACAAATATTTGACAGTTTGGTATGCAGAAGTGTTTCTTGCACGTTGGTCATTTTTAGACTCTTATGCTAAGATTCTTTGATTTTCTAATCTCAGCGTTATCACATGTTCTTGAATTGGTTACTGGTGTAGTAGTGCAGATGGGATTCAAACTAATTTTATTTCTTCAGAGCCAATTTTTAGTTTGAGTAGGTACTCAGAGCTCTCATGTAGCCTTTTATATTATCTTCTAATGGTTCTATTGCTATTACCTTAAAGTTGTACAGTAATAAGGCACAATTTAGATTTGCTGTATATTGGCTGATTGCTGTAGCAGATTTGTAAGCCTTTGAGGACAAAGGAGCTAGAGAAAGTGGTGGGTGGGAGACCAGGGGATTATTTTGGTAAACTGTCATTTAGAGAATATTTTCAACTGTTTTCTTAAGGTAATGTTTAACTGCATCATTAATGTTATTTTTATAGTTATTACACATGCTTACAGTAAGGTTATTGCTGCTTAAGGGAAGAATTAGGCAACAGCTTACTGTTGACTATATCTTCCTCATTTCTTGTTTTTTGAAAGCACCTTGTTTTGAAATTCAAAGGATCTATATAATTATCTTTTCTTCATTATATATTTAAACAAATAAGGCATGAATAATTTATTTGTAAAAAACAGTGACTAAATAGAAAGTGAAAAAAACTAACATTTTTTGAGTGCCTTGGAGCTTTATAAATATCTAATTTAATTTTCACAGCAACAAGAAAGAAAAAGCTAAAGCCACGTTTTAGGGGTCATAAGCGTGGTTTTGTAGCTTTTATAAATGGTTTCTGTAATGGTTTAGTGGATTACATACAGTAATGATGGTATTTTCGTGTCAAGAGGCAGATGATGATTTTTAAATATCTGTTATGATTTGAATACCAGGCGTAGAGAAGAATTAAATCTGATTCTTTTCAGTGCCTGATTTTCAAATCATAACAAAAATTGTTCCGGTGTATGTTACGAGAAAGTGCTTTGCAAAATTAATGAAACATGTTGTTCTACAGTGCAGTTCCTAAAGATAAAGACAGACAATGCTTTAAACTACGCCAAGGAATTGATAAAAAGATTGTCATCTATGTGCAACAAACGACTAATAAGGAACTTGCCATTGAAAGGTAAACATTTTTAGTAAGTTTGGCTTAAATATAAATTTTAGTTTTTGTCAGTCTAGTGGAGCAGTCATATACTGTATTCAAAAATGTATTTGCAAAATATTTTGTTCCCTGAGGAATTCTTTTGTTCATTAAAGTGAATACTTCATTCATTTTGAATTATCTCTCATAAATCTTCAGCTAATATGTTGATCTCAACTATGTGATAACACAAGGCAAACATAAAATTTGTTTATCTCAAAGAAATAAAGATGATTTTGGTAATGCTATTTTATTGATAATTTTAATATGTCCTTTTTTCTATCAAGAAGAATTTTTTTAAAGTGATCTAACTTAAACATCTTTCTGTAGTCTCTTTTCCAAATTTATGTCAGTTCTTTTTTTGCAGGTGTTTTGGTCTTCTCCTTAGCCCAGGAAAAGATGTACGAAATAGTGACATGCACTTGTTAGATTTGGTAAGGATTGCTTTTTTTTTTTAAGTTTATACACTATTTCCTCTATAAAGGTTGTTTCACCAAATCTAAGGTTAAAGCACATTTATGAAGCAATAAACAAAGATAAGGGAATTTCCTTATTTCCTACTTGCTGTTTACTAGTCTGACCTTAGAGCTACTTAGTCTGTCTCAGTTTCTTGATCGTGTAATAGTGAATAATTCTTGTTTATCATGTAGAGTTGATGTGGGAATCAAAGGAGACATTTTGTGAGAGTTATTTGCAAACTATCATGAGCTTTATAAAAGTAGGTGGTGTTCATATTGTTGCTATTATGTGAAAACCTTTGTTTTCATAACTAAATTTATGTAGTAATTACTCACTTGACAGAAGAATTCAACATAGGTTTAGGTAGTAAATTTCCCTAGTGTCTGTACGGTTTGATATGATTTGCAAGCATTTACTTTATGTATAACTTTTCAGGAGCAGTTGCATAAATAATTGGCACATCTTTAATTTTAACTGTAATCATTTGTATATACTCCTTTTATATATATATGATCCTGTTTCATATTCTTATATTTTTGTAACCTCTATTTTTTTAAAGGCAGCAGAATGGTGGGTTAGCTGTTTTGTGTGTGTGGTTTTTTTTTTTTTTTTTTTTTGGCATTAATGTTGTTTTTACTCTTTTCTTTAGGAATCTATGGGCAAAAGTTCAGATGGAAAGTCCTATGTTATTACTGGGAGCTGGAATCCAAAATCCCCACATTTTCAGATTGTAAATGAAGAAACTCCTAAAGGTGATGCAGGTTGCTGACATCATGAACAGAAATTTTAGTCCCAAGGAGATACCCAAATCTTAGCACTACTTATTTGATAAATATTTAGTGTTTACCTACTTCTGATGAAACAAAGGAATTTGAATAGTTTTTTGAGTTTACTGTTAAATTTGACCAGTAAACAAAGTATTTTTTCCTCCCTCTCCTTTCTTCATTTTTTCCTTTTCCTGCTTCCTTTTCTATTTATGTACTTTTAAAAAAGATATTTTTTTTTTATTTACAGGCTTCTAAATATTTATTTTTTATTTTTAATTTACATTTATATTTAATTTAATTAATTTATTTACAGGCTTCTAAATATTACTTGTTTTTGTGGAGAGATAATATATGCACATATAGTTAAAAATTCAAAGGTATCTAGGGAAAAGCAAAAGTTTACCACAGTTCCCAGTGTCCCACCCTAAAGAGCACCACTGTGACCAGTTTCTTGTGTAGCTTTTCAGGTATGCTATGCATAAACAACCTTTTTCAAGATGCTTCATACTCTTCCTGAATGTCATTTAAAGTTTGTAATAGAAGTAATTACTTTTACATTAATCATATGAGCAAATATATTTCCATTTAAAAAATTTGCTTCTGCCTTCTCTCTCCCTAGATAAAGTGCTGTTTATGACCACAGCTGTTGATTTAGTAATAACAGAAGTGCAGGAGCCTGTTCGCTTTCTCCTAGAGACAAAAGTCCGAGTTTGCTCACCTAATGAAAGATTATTCTGGCCCTTCAGCAAACGTAGTACTACTGAAAATTTCTTTTTGAAACTAAAACAGGTACTGTACTTTTCTATAAATATAGATGGGGAAATAAGAGAAATTACTTTTGAGGCTGATATATCATTAATCCAAGCTGTCAATTGGATCTTTAAATAGTTAATGTGTATTTTAAATATAGTAAGAGGAAAATTGTTTTGTTTTTACCCACCTATTTATCATTTCTGTTGCTCTTCACTTCTTCCTGAAGAACCAAGTTTCCATCTAGTCTCACTTGCCTTTAACCTGAAGACCTTCTTTTAGGATTTCTTTTAGTGGAGATCTGTTAGAGACATAACTCTCAGATTTCTTTATCTGAAAATCTTTATTTCACTTTTATTTCAGTAGGATATTTTCACTGGGTATAGGGTTCGGGATTGACAGGTTTTTTTACTTTCAGCACTTAAAGATGTCATCCCACAGTCTTGTGGTTCTCATTTTTTTTTTTTTTAAAGTAAGTATTTTCTTTTTTTTTTTTAATATGGTTGCACTGGGTCTTAGTTGCATCAGGCTGGCTCCTTAGTTGTGGCATGCAGGCTCCTTAGTTGTGGCATGTGAACTCTTAGTTGGGGCATGCATGTGGGATCTAGTTTCCTGACCAGGGATCGAACCCTGGCCCCCTGCATTGGGAGCATGGAGTCTTATCCACTGTACCACCAGGGAAGTCCCTCTCATTGTTTTTGGTGAGAAGTCAGCATGCATTTATATTGTTGTTCCTCTCTTTGTAATGGGTCATTTTCTCTGGCTGCTTTTTTTTTTTTTTTTTTGCTGTACGCGGGCCTCTCACTGTTGTGGCCTCTCCCGTTGCGGAGCACAGGCTCCAGACACGCAGGCTCAGCGGCCATGGCTCACGGGCCCAGCCGCTTTGCGGCATGTGGGATCTTCCCGGACCGGGGCACGAACCCGTGTCCCCTGCATTGGCAGGTGGACTCTCAACCACTGTGCCACCAGGGAAGCCCTATTATTTTTTATCTTTGGTTTTTAGACCTTTATCTATGATGTGCTTAGGTGTGATTTTTCTTTCTGTTTGTCTTGAGATTAGCTGGGCTTCATGAATTTTTAAATTTATGGGTTTGTTTTTTGTTTTGTTTTTTTTTACCGTTTTTGGGGAAATTCTGACCCATTATTTCTTCCAACTTTTTTCCCTGCTCCATCTCTCTTCTCTCTCCTTAAGGGATTCCAGTCATACATATTTTTGACCTTTTGATACTATCCCACAGATCTCTGGGGCTCTATTTATTTTTCCAAATATTTTTTGATTTTTTCTTCAGATAGGATACTTTCTGTTGACCTATCTTAAAGTTCGCTTGACTCTTTCATCATCTCCAATCTGTTGTTAACCCCATTCAATGAGTTTTTAAAAAATTTCAGATCTTGTTTTTTTTTTTCTGGAATGTCCATTTGGTTCTTTTTTTAATAATTTCTGTTTCTTGTGAGATTGCCTCTTTGATCTTTATTTTAAGCAGATCTTCTTTTATATTCTTGAGCATAATTGTAATATAGCTACTTTAAAAATCTTGGGCTGCTAAATCTAATGTCCAGTGAGCCACATTTTCATGTTTCTTTGTCTAGTAATTTGGGATTATATATTAGACACTTTAAATGCTAGACTGCAGAGACTGTGTTATGGTCTTCTGAGTACTGAGTGTTTTAAAAAATATATATCAGTTAATTTGGTCAAACTCTATACTCTTTCTTTCCTGTGGCGGGCAGCAGATAAAATTTCTGTTCCCTTCTTTTAGCTTTTTTTTTTGGGGGCCCCGGCTGCCCCTCTACTTATTGTTCCTTTCTTTGCCTTCCTTTGTATCAAAACTCCTTGAAAGTAATCAAGTTCGTAGTGACCTAAATTGCTAAATCCAGTGGTCAGTCTGAGTCTTTGTCTTAGTGACGTGTCAGGAGCATTTGATATAGATGATTAACTCCCTCCTCGTTAAATACCCCTCTTTCACTTAACCTTCTGGACATCTCAAATTTACCATGTCCGAAAAGGTGTCATTATCTCATCCCTCACCCCTAAAATGCTCTACCTACCTGTCCTTACCACCTCAGTTTATGGGCATCTTCTTCTAGTAGTTGCTTAGGCCAAGAATTTGACTCTTATTTTTCACACCCCATATCCAGTCTGTCAAGAAATTCTGTTTTCTTTTAAAACATATCTAGAAGCTGACTACTTCTTACCACCTAGATTACATTAACTTCATCTGAATCATTGTTTTCACCTGGATTATTGGAGTAGCCTTTTCACTCATCTCCCTATTTCTATTTTTGTCACCTTTTGATATATTCTCAGTATAGCAGCCTAACATCAAATCACGTCATCTTTCTGCCAAAATTTTCCAATCCTGTTTTACTCCATAAAATCCTAAGTCCTTCTAATAGGTTGTAAGACTATGTGATTTGCTGCCTATTACGTTATAAACGAATTCCTCTCTTTTACTTCTTACTTGCTTCCTCTGCTCTAATCATGCTCTTAGGGCCTTTGCTATCAACTGTTCCTTCTACCTAAAATTCTCTTCCCCTGGATCCCACTTGCTATTATTCACCTCCTTCAAGTCCTCATCTTCTTCAGGTCTTTGCTTAGATTTACTTCTTAGCAACTCATGACCACCCCCATTTTACACTGCAGTTTGCCTGATTATCCACTGGTACTGCTGATTCCCTCCCCATTGATATATTTTTAATTTTTTTACAGGGGTGTTAGTTTCCAACGTACTGCAAAATATACTTCTTTTTATTTTGATTATTACCTATTTTTCATATAAGAAACCTCTACTAAGGCAGAGGACTTCTAATCTGACTTGTTCACTGGTTTATCCCAAGCATCTAGAACATAATAGTTCTTAACAAATATTTATGAATTAATTTTATTTCATGTAACTCTGAAATTCCATTATACAAGATTATAGGGTTGTATGTGGATTTACTTGAATATACTTTTCTGTAGCAATAAATATTTTAGTTCTAGTGTGTCCAAGTTAGCCCTTTTGGTTATAGTTAGAAAAAGGTAGCAAGCAGAACAGGAATAGAGATTTCTTTTCAGTGTTATCTTAAGAGACAAAGCAAATCTGGGTTACCTTAGCATTGTTCTCCCAGTTCTTCACTATGAAAGGAGCAAAGGATTAGCGTAGGATTATCATCTAGAACTTGGCTTTTGAGTCGGAGTCCATGGATCTTGCCATTGACTAGTTTTATGACTTTGAGCAAGTTCCTTCAACTCTCTCAGCCTCAGTTTACTCAGCTGTGAAATGGCAGTGATAGAATCTTCCTCATAGTGTTATTGTGACATTAAGTGAAAAACTGTACAACGTACTTGGAATAGTTCCTAGCACATAGTATGTTCTTCATGCATTTTAGCTATTATTATTGAGAGGGACATCAGTGGGACAGCAAAAACACTTAAGTCATGAAATCAGAACAGCATCGATTATTTCGTAGATTAGCCCCAGGGGAAGAATGCTTCAGAAAGAAAACCAATTTACAAGCATTATTTTACAAGTTTAGGGAATGGGTGGAAATGATTCTTAATAGTTTCTAGAGTAAGAGTTAGCAAACAAATTAATTGTATAATATTTTTTAGTATAAATTTGTATGTAAAAAATATTCTCTTTAATTAGAATTCTGTTTCTTTAATCTTATCTCAGTGAACATAAGTAAGATTACCCTGATCTTGCTTTTCCCTTGAGGTCTTATGTTATACAGCCATGATTCAAAGATTGCATGCGTTTACAAGAGTATTTCTTCTGTGGGTGATTTAGAATAATGTATCTAATTAGGCTAACAAATGACTTGTCAGGGTAGACTAGCCAGAAACAGATGTATGCCTGAGACATAGCCTGATAGACTATTCTAGACTCTCTGTTAAAGTTACAAGCTAAACATAGGCTGAGTTGTCAGTATTTTCTTTGCAAAAAGCTGAAGTTTATATGTGGAAGCTGGGAGGAGGGCAGGGAATTCCTGACAATAATCTCTCATTTTTCTCCTTATTTGTATGTCTTGGGGTGGGTCTGAGGGGTAGTCAGGGGGAAAGGAGAGAGGCAGTATGAAGAATTTGAACAGTTTTTTTTTTTTGTCTTAGTGCACTGTTAATTCTCATCCCTTGCAACGTAATAAACTAAGTTTATTTATTTCCTCCTTTACGTTCATGGCTTTAAAAATTAATAGCAGTTACCACTAACTGAGGCCCTCCTGTGGCAATCACTCGACCAGCTACTTTCACTTTTCCTGTCTTACGTAATTGTCATAGTGGTCCAGTGAGGATAGTGTTTACATTTTATAGATCCAAAGATGTAAAATAGATTTTATGGGATATCATGTGAGCAAGATTCATACCTAAGCCTTCTAAGAATCTCAGCCAGGGTTCTTCCCAAAGAAACATCCTTCTTTTGTCTTTATTTCTGTAAGAGTATTTTTGGGATTTACTTAAGTCAAATTAAGCATGACTTAAAATTTTAACCTCTTTGTAGTTCTCATTAGACAGAAAAGGAAACACTGCTGCAGGCCAAATTTTTAAAATATTCAATATATAGTTTCTGTTTATTGCTGTACGTATGGGAAAACAGTTATAGAAATGTTATTAAAAATACATATTTAAAAATTGATTCTTTTTCCTTTCACTAAAATTATCTGGTGACTCAGTAACTCCTTTTTAGCCTGGAAGCCTTCCCAACTGTGGGGATTCCTATATTAAGATGGCACCATATTAGAGAAACTTTTAAAATTAGTGGGGAATGAAAGAGGAGGAAATGGTCTAAAGACTAGATTTTCCAACAGTAACATAAGGTGAATAAAAGACCAACTAATCGTTCTTAAATTCTTAAAATTATAGAATTTTCATTGCTAAAGACAATGTAGGGGTCTTAAAATGTTTTATTTTATAAATAAAATTTTATAAATGAAGAAGCTGATGTCTGAAAGACTAAGTGATGTGGCCAGTGTCATACAGACAAGTAATTTGTATAACCATCCATACTGGAAACCCGAGCTTCTATCTCTTTGTGTATTTGCTCTGTGTGTGTGTGTGTGTGTGTGTGTGTGTGTGTGTGTGTGTGTACGTGTACGTGTACGTGTGTACGTACATATAGGCACATTTACATGTATGCAGTATACCACTGTACCTCTCAAGATAGAAAATGCTTTCTGTACCAGAGCTCTTCAACTGCTAAATCAGGAGGCACAGGTTCAACTATTCCTGGGAAGTATGATCACTTGGTTAAGATGGTGACTACTGGATTTCTCCTTTGTAAAAGTAGATTTTTCTTTCTGCATTTAGCAAATCATCTTTGAGGTGGTACTTTGGCAACTTCCAAATATCCTGTTCCTCAGCACCTTTCTAACTAATGGTTTTAGCATTCATTGATGATCCCTGCCTGAATCAGTTGAGTTCATTCACATATTTTTAATAGTAATGAAACATTACAGGGTTTTTTTCTTTTCTTATACATGTATATGTTTATTAATATTGAATATTTAAATAATAATAAATATAAGTTGTTTGCTTTATCCTACTTTATCAAAGAGTTAAAAAATACCAGTATTGTAGGAAACACCCTTAATAAGTGATGTTTATTTTATTGCTTCTGGTAAATTTATAACAAAATTTTGTAAACTTGTAAAATGTCTGTTGAGAAAAGGTACTATTATATGGGCTTACAAAACGTAAATTTCAGTTGTTTAAAATTCCATTGAGGACAAACTTATATTTTAATTTAATACAGTTAACTGATGAGGATAATTAAACATCAGTTAATAAACTTGCACCATTTCTAAAATATACAAAATGTCACATTGCAATTTATGTACAACTTATGTTATACACGTTTCTTTCAATTGGAAATAAAACCCATATTTTAAAATCAATATATACTTTAAAAATGTAAGCATCTAAATGAAAAAGTTTCCAAAATATTTAGTGTATTCAACCTTTTCCATAGATGCTTAAACAAATTTGGGGGAGAAAGAGCTATTAATATAACTGCAATACCTGTGTATTTTTTCATGTTTCTCATTCTGTGTATGTAAAAAATACAAGTATATAATATGAAATTATTTGTATAGTTTTAAATTCCCATTAATTTCCCACTCATTCAAAAAATCAGTATTGCAATTAATATTAAAACTGTTGAGTGAAGTTTAAGATTTTGTGGAACCTCTTTTTGTCCTTTGAACGTGTTCTAATAAGATTATATTCAATAAAATCAGTACTGTTCAAAAGTTAGCTAGAATATTTTCTTTTCGTTGTAGTTCTGTTACCACTTGACATATAGTTAGATTTATTTTCATATTTTTGATTTGGGGGCTTGGGGTATTTTCCTTTTTGGTTTAATTTATTTTTTGAATATTTAAAATACTTATATGCTACAAAAGTCAAAATTACATAAAAATGTATACTCTTAGGTCTTGGTTTCATTCATATCTCCCTTTCCCCAACCCTATAGGTAACCATTATTATTGGTTTCTAGGTTATCTTTCCAGTGTTTCTTTTTGTGAAAATAATAAAATACTTCTATATATTTTTTAACTCCCTTTTAAACAAAAACTAGCATACTATCTATATATATTTTTCTGCACCTTTTTTATCTTAATATATCCTGGTGATCATTCCATATAAGTTTATAGAGATCTTTCTCATTCTTATTAATGACTGCATACTACTGTGTTTGGATAAATCACGCTTCTTTCAACTAGTCCTTTATTGATTAATAGTTGGATTTTTTTCCAAGCATTTGCTATTCCAAGTAATGTTGCAGTATAGCACTTTGTGCATGTATTTTTTTGATTTTATGAAAGTGCGTCTTAGAGTAGATACCTATTGGTGGAATTACTGGCACATGAGGTAATTTTGCATATGTAATTTTGTTATATTTGCCACGTTCCCCTCTATAAAGGTTGTAATCATAGAGATTAGCAGTTATGAGAGTACCTGTTTCTCCAGAGGCTTATCAGAGTGCGTTGTCAAACATAAGGATCTGATGGTAGTGTTAATTTATCCTCTGATGAATGAAAACAAGCATTTTGTTTTTTCATATGTGTAGGGGTGATTTTTCTTTCCTTTTCTGTGAATTGTCTCTTCATATTTTTTGCTCTTTGGTTTTGGCCGTTTCCTCTTAATTTTTAGAAGTTCTTTATGAAATCAAAGAGAGTAACCCTTTGAGATATAATTTGCAAATATTTCTCCTGCTTTGTCACTTGTCCTGTGACCTAAATTATGATGAGTCTTTGGGCTTTTTTTGCCACACAGTTTCTTTCTTATATACTTGAATTTATCAAGTTTTTCCTTTAAAGCTTCTGGATTTGGGGTCATAATTAGAAATGCTTTCCCTACTCTCAAGTAATAAAGGAATTTATACATTTTCTAGTATTACTTACATGGTTTCATTTGACTACTTTTATTTATATCTCTAATTTATTAGTATCTTATTCTGTTATATAGTGTAAGGTATGGATCTGATTTAATGTTTTTTTCAAATGGCCATCCACTTGTCCCAATACCATTCATTGAAAAGTCTAACTTTTCCCCCAGTGATTTGAGATGTCACCTTTATCATATCAGATTTTCATATGTATTTAGAACTCTTTTGGTTTTTATATTCTTTTTGATTGATCTTTACGTTACTTATTCACTGATACCACACTGTTTTAATTACATAGACGTTATGTTTTTATATTCGGTAGGGCTAACTTTCCTCCTCAGCTGTTCTTCTTTTTCTGGGTTTTGCTAAATATTCTTGATTGTTTATTTTTCATATAAACTTTAGATTCAACCTTTGTAGCTCTGGAAGAAAATTATTGGTATTTTTATTGGGGAGAATTGAAATCTTTGTGATATTAATATAGAGTCATCTCTTCCAAGAGCATGTGATATCTTTCCACTTATTCATGTCTACTTTTTTTTTTTTTTGGTCTTTTAAGAGTGCTTTTTAAAAGCTTTTTATTATAGAAGATTCAAATGTACACAGAAATAAAAAGAATAATATAATGGACCCCATGTACTATTACCCAGCTTCAACAATGAACAACATTTTTAATAGCTGGAGTTCTTGACTTACAGGCAGGGTCCACTTATTGACTCCATATTTATCTGACTTCAAAAGGGCAGTAGTGCTCTGGTGACTGTCACTGGAAGAGGCGTTTCTAGGTGAAGTGCAATGGTTATTACATTCATATAGTTTCTGAGAAAAAATTTTAAAGGTAAAGAGTTATGTTGATCTTTGAAATGTTTCAGATAGCAATTAACTAATGTTTTAGGGAGTAATTTAAAACAAAACAAAAGTAAATCCTGTTCCCTATCAAAGCATATTTGAAATTAAAAATCATAATTACAAATTCAGAATGAACATATGTCAAAGGTTTAATTTAATTCATTAGTAAGATGGTAAGATGGAATTCATTAGTAAGATGGAACCAGTAAGATGGTAAAACTGGTTCTAAGTATTTGAGAAACTTGAGTTTATATAGTCCTTTCTTTAAAAAAAGAAAGAACGTTAGAACAAGGTTGCTGGGTTAGAAACAAAACTGGTTAATGTCCTATAGGGTAACCTTTGGGTTATCTTTTCTATTAGATGGAAATCATTTGCATAGCTATTGGACACAAACCTACAGATTAATATGTAACTTCACAGCGTCTGGGTCCTTTAATTAACAATAAGTAATTCAGTCATTTATTCACCTAGAAAATTAAATAATTCTTTGGTGGACATGTTAAAGCCAGCACATCTGGGTCTGTGCGTCAAATCTGGCCTGACACTTGCTTTTATAAAATGCTTTTGAAACACAGCCACACTCACTGTCTGTGGCTGCTTTTGCACCATAATGGCAGAGTTGAGTAGTTGCAGCAGAGACTACTGGCCCACATAGCCTAGAATACTTACTTTTTGGCCCTTTACAGAAAAGTTTGCCAATTACTATATTAAACAGTGTTTCAGGATGATATTGAAAGGACATGTTGCCACTACCTAAGCCTTCCAGGATTGCGGTAGTTTTTCTTAAGAACCCAAATGAACATTAGGATGACAAAATCTGGTCTCTGCCTGGTATTTCTGTACCTAATGAACCTCTTATTGCTCCCCCTCTTCTGTATTTTTACTTTATGCATGTATATCTTTCTCTTTGGTGTTGCTACCTTTCTATTCTAGTTGTCTCTGTATCTTTTCCTGTAGTTCTGTCTTGTCCTCCTGCTCTTCTGTATTTCACTTTTTTCCTCCTCCTTAAACTGACTCTAATATGGAATGTTAATATATTTAAATATTGTACTGGTAAAGTATTATATTCCCTACTCTTAATTTTTTATTTTAAGCCCTTTAAAAAAATTTTTTTTAGTTTATTTATTTATTTTTGGCTGCGTTGGGTCTTCATTGCTGTGCACGGGCTTTCTCTAGTTATGGCGAGCAGGGGCTACTCTTCGTTGTGATGCGTGGGCGTCTCATTGCGGTGGTTTCTCTTGTTGTGGAGCATGGGCTCTAGGCACTCGGGCTTCTGTAGTTGTGGCACGCGGGCTCAGTAGTTGTGGCACACGGGCTCAGTAGTTGTGGCACGCAGGCTCTAGAGTACAGGCTCAGTAGTTGTGCACGGGCTTAGCTGCTCTGCGGCAGGTGGGATCTTCCGGGACCTGGGCTTGAACCCGTGTCCCCTGCATTGGCAGGTGGATTCTTAACCACTGCGCCACCAGGGAAGTCCCTTAATTTTTAACTTAGGTCAATTTAAACTGTTATGTGCTTATCTTAAGATAAACCCAGAATATAAAACAATTTGAGCTATCAAAGATTTTATTTGTTCTATTAATCTCTTTTCTGTCACTTACGTCTCCTCCCACCACCAGTTGTACCTTTCAGTTGAAGAAAAGTTCCCTATTCTGTTATAATTAAGCGAAAGGATTTGTGGGGGAGGGGCATGGAGATAAGACTTTCTTAGTCCTAAACTTTATGTTTTAGAATATTTCTAAAACATTTTTTTCATGTATAGTTTTATGTAGGAAACCTTGAACAAAACAAAGTAACTGGGAAGCTACAGAACAGTTAACTTTTTAGTTCACACTTACTAAATATTGGTAGTTGGATGTTTGATGATACAGTCTGAATACAGTAAATAAAATTGCAGAACTAGAGTCCTGCTCAGTAAATATCCTATTTTCCTTTTCCTAAGTCTAAACATATGTTTTTCTATTTAGAAAAGGTTACATTTTGTTTAGATATTTAAAGTAATACCTTTGTATTCTCATATCCTGTATGAAATCAGAAGTAGTGCTCAATTAAAATGTTTTATCCCTTGATAAATAATGTTTTTTCATCTTCAAGATAAAGCAAAAGGAGAGAAAGAACAATACTGACACTTTATATGAAGTTGTATGCTTGGAAAGTGAATCAGAGAGAGAGAGGAGGAAAACTACAGCCAGTCCCTCAATTCGCCTGCCACAGTCTGGATCTCAGAGTTCAATGATACCTTCTCCTCCAGAAGACGATGAAGAGGAAGGTAAATTGTAGGGAGAGCTTAATTTCTGTTTTGGGGTGGCGGACCATACAGACCTTTACAATTTTATCAGGGAATTGATAAAGTGACATAGTATTTTGAATTCTTTTAAGAGGACTGTGGGAGATTAGAAAGTGATTAACATAGGACTTTCTTTAAGGTAATTGTAACCAAGTTAGAAAAAAATGAGATTTATAATTAGTGCTTTTTAAAATAATCAGTCTATGCAAGCTTAGTGTATTAATATAGCACATTTTTAGAGCAAATCTGACACAGCTTCCACCTCAATAAATGTTCCCATCTCAACTGATTTATACATTATTGGATTTTCACACTGATAAGTATTAGGAATCAACCAGTTCTTTTTTTTTTCCTCTTTTTTTTTTTTATGGTTATATCTGTAAACTGTTCTATCAATCTGTGTTAAAAGATACTGTATAAAAGTGAGAAATGAGGGGAAGGAACACAGGAAAAGTGAAAGTTTGGGAAGCATTTTCCAGTTTATAATTTTGTACCAGAGTTTTATTTTTAAGGGCAAAAGCAAGCTGATTATGAGAGGTCATATGAGGCATGCATCTATGTGAGCTTCACAAGAAGTGTTCTAGAAAATTCATGGACGAGAATTCATTTCTCATTGTGGAGTATGTGGTGGAGCACCATGAATAGTTTTTTAGCTGGAACTTTTAAAGTGAAAGGAGAATTCAGGGATAAAGGGGCTGATTTGGGCACTTCTGGCTAAGAAATTACATTAACAAAAGCATGGAGGTGGCAGGAATGTCTGACTGGGTTAAAAGAAATACATATCCATGACTATATGTCCTTTTTTCAAGTTTAGAGCAAGCTCTTACTTTCCACTTTCTGTTGTTCCCTGTAACTTCTGCTTTTTCTGTGACCAATCAGCTTAGGATCATTTATTAGCAATTTTGATGGCCACCAGTTACTAGATGCTTAATATGTGGTAGACAGGTACTTTGTTTATGAAGTAAAGTAATACTTTGTTTATATAGTCCTCACAAATATCCTGAAAAATAGGACTTATTTTGAATATACTTATTTTGAGCATAAGGAAATAGAATCTCAGAAAACTGAATTTGCCCAGGGTCACAAAAGCTAGAAATTGGCAAGGAGGATTTTAATCCAGGTCTGTGAGTTAATAGTCTGAGCTCTATTCTGTCACCATCTCTGGGCATTTAGTTCACATAAAGCATTTTGAAGTGCAAAGAAAGCACATATGTTGTTTTTGCGAAGTCAGAGATACAATTTATAGTCTCCCTGCAGAGGCGATTTAAGTCATGTTTTAAGGCTGGGAAGGGTGAAATTGTTCCCACTGTTTGAGATTGTCTACTGTATAACTGGTTCTGGAGACTTTCAGTTTCCCTTCTAGGTCAACACTGCTTAAGATGCAGAGCAAATAAAAGTTTATAGAACTTTCCTCCCCTTAAACTCAGCAATTAAAAAAAAACACCAAAAATTGAGAAAGGCACTCTATTTATTATGAAACCAGAGACTGTTCAAATCTCCATACTATAGATGTTAAAGGATATCTACCAGTTACAAAGAAATTTGGGCCCAACTAATAGATAACATCAGGATTGAGATGTAGTTCTAATCTCTAGCAGGCATGGATTTTTAATATAATTGAGGGGGTTCAGAAGGCCTGTACTGACAGCTCTTAACTGGGGAGAGATAAGGACTAACAGCAGTCAGCAGTCCATGGGAGAATCAGGGAACACTAGAACACAAGCTCTGTAAAGGAAGAGAGTGTGTCCTTTTCTGCCCCACATTATTTCCCTGGTGTGTAACCCAATTCCTGGTATATAATAGATGCTCAGTAAATATTGGCAGGATGAGTAACCCTCCTGGGGTCCATTTCCATAGTGAAAAGTTAATGACAGGAGAACTGGGACTGAAGAAGACTTCAGCCATGCCATCTGGTAATTCTCTCTAACCGAGTATACAAACAAGGGAAACTGGTCCTGTTGTGATGTTTGCTCCATGGAAAGAAATGGCTGTAATCCTCTAAAGAGGCTCCTTATCCATAGGACATTTGTGCTCACAGGGCCGGAAGCCAGCAGTTATAAATGGGAGGTGTTCAGAAAACATTCTGAACACATCCAGACAGTAAAAGAGAATTTTGTAAGATAGGTCTTCCTAATCTCTTTAAAGGAATTATCTCTTGTAAATTTTAGTACGTTTTTTAGTAGCTGTCGTCCCCCAAAGACGTTGTGTTATATTGACATTTTTAATGAGTAGTTACTTGAGGTATTTAGAAAGTAGGGCCAATTCTGGCAAAATAATGAAGCAGGGGAAGTTTGTCTTAGTGCACTGGAGCCTTTCTCTTTTCCTTATCTATCTGCAGAGGTCTCACTTATATTTGGTCTGTCCTCTTCCGTAACTCACTATGAAAACTGCTGATAATGTTCAAGGCATTATAATGTAAATAAGTTTAATAATAAGTATCCTGGATTTCTGAGCCTTTAAAATCAGTGCTCTCAGATATGCCATCTCTAAAGGGATGCCAGTTCATGATGTAATCATCAGAGGTGTAAAGATCAAAACTTTTTAAGGCAGGTTAAACCAAAAAATCTAGATACAGCATTGGTTGAGGACACATGGAAACAAGTACTGTTGTACCCAACTAGTGCAAATATCAATTGGTAAAACCATTTTGGAAGGCAGTTTGTCAGTAAGTTTCAAAATCCTTAAAAGCATGCATTTTTTAACCCAGGGAGTTCTCTTCTGGGCATATACCCAATAAAAGCAATGAGATATGTTCATCCTGATATTATTTGTAGTAAAAAGTTGAAAACTCCCCAAGTGTCCAACAAAAGAAGATTATTAAGTAAAGTCTTGGTTCATATTTTCCCTCCAATTTCATTACACTTTTTAATTTGTCTCACATGCCTTTATCATTGCCACTTTTTTCACTGTCTTTATGTCTTATAATCTTTCACTTCATATTCATATTTACACTTCCTAATTATTTGAACTAAGTTTGAAATGATTCGTTTTGGTCCTTTTTAAAATATTTTTGTGCTTTCTATTATAAATTATGTCATTGTAGAAAATTTAGAAAGTCATAAAAACATAAAGGAGGAAAAAGAATCATAACTCCATCACTCAGTGTTAATGTCTTGGTGTAGTTCGTTCCAGACTATTTTCTGTTTTTTAACATAGATTATAATGAAGATTTAGCTCTTAAGTTTATTTTTTGTGGTATTTTGCCAGATCATTATGTAAACAAGTGTCAACACAAATTTACATTGTAAACATGTATCATAATTTATTCTGACATTCTCTGCTTTCTTATTTTTGTAGCTTATGCTTAGGTGGTTTGTAATTTTAACTGTTATACATAAGACTGCGATATAGTTTCATGTATAAAGCTGTTTGCTTTGGAATAGGTGAGAGAACATACTCATATTTTGAGTCCTATCATTTTATAATTATATGGCTCTTTTCTGCAGTTGACATAATACAGACCTATATGAAAAGCAAAAGAGAATTAAAGCGATTACAACAACATTCCACCTGGGACCATTTTTATTTTCCTCGTACTTATAACTATACACTAAAAGAGAGAAATTATGATACTTTGTTCCCAGTAAAATCTTTCAAATTTGACTGTTATGTTTCCAGGTCATTCTTCTGGCTAGCATAGCCACCTCTGTTATCCTTTTATGTGTGTTTTGTTTATTAAAGATAACGATGAACCTCTCTTGAGTGGATCTGGTGATGTATCCAAAGAATGTGCAGAGAAAATTCTTGAAACATGGGGAGAACTGCTGTCTAAATGGTAAGTTGTAATAGAATAGTTCTCCTTTTCACCTGTAATTCTTACTTTATGGGTATGGAATTTTACCTAACATTATTGAATTTTGGAGCCAATAATAAAAACCTAAGTATGAGGTTCATCTGTTTTTAGAGGTTTATAAGGGTAGTAGTGAAGATCTGAGATCAACTTTCAAAATATCAGAAACCTAATAAATTCACATTGTTGCAGAAAATATTTATTCAAACATGGAAAGCATGGGGAGAATAAACAAGAAAAGAAGTCATTTGTATTAAAGTGGTTAGGAACCACTGACTGGTTAAGATAATACACAGTTGTTAAGACTATAAACAATAATCAGGTTTAGAAGATGCTCACACAGTGCATAGAGCCATGGTAAGAGACTCCAGGTGGGATTTTTCCTTATCTGTGTTATATGCCTCAACTGACAGAGCAGCATGTTATAAACATGGTATATATTAATTGCTCTACCAATTACTTTTCCTACTAACACTTGTAAAATTCAGGAATTTCTCATCAGCTCAAAAGATGGTTTGACAACAAAATTAAACACTATCCTCTAGGCTGTCTAAAGAGAGTACACTACCTTCAGGTATTTATTAATGGTATCAGAGACAATCTGGTAAATCAAGTTGGTGAGACATTTATGTAGTTTCCTTTCCCCATTGTGTAGGATGCCTGTGTATGCTGAAAAGAGCTGAACTTGAAAGTGATCTGAGTAGTTTTCTATTTCTGACTTTCTGGTTATTAGGGTTGTCTGTTAGCTCCCCATGGACCTGTTATTTTGGAGTCTGATTTTTCTCGGAAGTTTTAACTGTTGAAACCTTCACTCTATTCTTAGTAAAACTGTCTCAGCATTAAAAAAAACCTTCATGCCCTTAAGGGATGGGACTACAAATGGGCATCATCTGCTTCTAGCACTCTCACAGTGCTTTACACTTCTGGTAAAACACTCTCCACATGGGGAAATGTCAAATGTGTACAGGAGGAAAATGCAAACCAAAGCATGGTTTGTCTTTACACAAGTGGTTTTAATAAATGAACTCTGCAAAAGCCCCCCAGGGGAATAGTTTTCATTTATTTTTGATATTCCTTTAGCAATCAGGAGACAAACCTGCTGATGCTCTCATCACAATATATTTTCAGTTCAGTGATTTTGGAGTGTTTGGACTGCTGCTGGCAGGAATTTCATCTGTATAAAAAGGTTTCTGCTCTAAAATAGAAATGTAATTGAGTCTTGACATGGTTATATAATAGCATATTTAAAATCATTTATATATAGCATCTAAGTTTTATAAAATGAACTCACCAGCATTTTATACAGTTGCTTGGAGTTTGTTTTATCAAGCTTTGTTTATTCATTTTGTTATTCATTTGATTAAATGATATCCTTATCTTACTCCTTCAAATATATTAACTAAGTTTCCATCTGTCTCAACTGTCTTTCAGGGTGTTTAAAACTGTTTTTGCTGGTTTCAGTCATGTCTTTAGAAATTATAACACAGTTTCTCTTCTTCAATTCATTTTGTCATTATTTTTTTCATCATTATTATATGTGTTCTGTAATAGGAACCATCCACAGTATCATGGAGTTTTAGAGCCTGGTAGACCTGGCTTCAAATCCTACCTCTCCTATTTCTAAGCTGTATGATGTTGGGCAGGTCACTTAACTCTTTTGAGTCTGTTTCTTCATTTACAAAATACAAGTCTGTAGAACCACCACTCAGGATTATTCTAGATTAAAAATAATAGATGTTGTAATGGTAGTAATCATAGTAAGAAGTAATAGATTTATCACGTATCCGGTGCTGTGCTAAGTTATGTGCTCTATTTCAGCTATAACAACCTTATAAAATAGTATCCATTTTTATAGATGAGGAAACTGGCTTAGAGATTAAGTCAGCAATTCTAGTTAGTAAACAGCACCCAGAATTTTTAACACAGTCAAGTCTGGTCCCAAAGCTGGTTTATTTAACCCTACATTAGATTTTAGTGGCAGTAATTGTAATAAATATACCTTCGTGCTCTAATTCTCCAAGTTCCTTTTGATATGAATTTTAGTCAATAAGAGAACTAATGTCAGTAATAAAATAGTATGCTGAGTTAGCTAGTTATTATTATAAGTGACATAAAATTATTCTGAAAATAATTTTATCAATATAAATCAAGCTAGGGTTATCAAATAATCCTGGGGGTTAGGTTTATTTTTTTTGTAAAGAGCCAAGTATAAATGTTTTAGGCTTTGTGGTCAATAGTCTCTATTGCAACTACTCAACTCTGCTTTTGCAGTGTGAAAGCAGCCATAGACAGCACATAAAGAAATAAAAATGTCTGTTTCAATAAGAGTTGATTTACAGAAACACATGGTGAGCCAGATTTGTCCCACAGGCCAAAGTGTACCAATCCTTGAATTAGGTAATAGGACTACTTTTGTCCTTTCTGCTCCCACCTGTTCAACTTTTATATAGTTTTTTTTTCTAAGCAAAGCCACAACTATACTGAACTATCTATAGCTCTTATATTAGGGTGCTAGCATCACAGAATTAACCATTTTTAAATGTACTGTGCATTATTGTGCTAGTATTCTGGGAGAATTTTGAGAAAAGTCTCAGACCTTTTTGTATTTTGATAGTGGTCATTTTGTACCAGTAACCTCTGTTTAAATCTGATAGTCACAAGAATTCCTCTGTGTCAGGATCCTGCTTTATGTGTCAGTAATGGTGGCTTTCAAATCACAAAGCAGCTATGACGTAACATATAGTGCATTCATTAGTCTTAGAGTTTGAGGCTACCTCAGTCTTGTAATCAACTTCCCTGAACTTCTTTCTGCATCTGTAGAACTGGAGATACTACCACATACCTCAGATGGTGGTTGTAAGCAGCAAATAAAATTATGTGCAAAAGCACTTTGTAAACTAATACCAACATTTCAAGATTTTTTTTATAATTTAATGCTGTTTTTCCTTTATTTATTGTTTGTTTATTTATTTGGTTGCACCGCGTCTTAGTTGCGGCTCTCAGGCTCCTTAGTTGTGGCATGTGAACTCTTAGTTGCGGCACGCATGTGGGATCTGGTTCCCTGACTAGCGATCGAACCTTGGCCCCCTGCCTTGGGAGCTCAGAGTCTTAACCGCTGCGCCAACTGGGAAGTCCCTCAAGATATTTTATTTCCCCCCCAAAAAAAGTATTTTAGGGAATTCCCTGGCGGTCTAGTGGTTAGGACTCTGTGCATCCACTGCAGTGGGGGCATGGGTTTGATCCCTGGTCTTGGAGCTGAGATCCCACATGCCACACAGCACGACCCCACAAAAAAGTTGTTTTATTTCCCCCATTTTGTAGATGAGATAAATGAAGCTCAAAGACTTTAATGACTTGTTTTGATGTTAAAATAGTACAGTAGAAACTTTCTTATCTACCATAGTTATTCAAAAAAGTTACTGGAAGTAAGGTGTCATAAAAACTGCTGAAATCATATATCTTTATATTTATTCTCACTTGGAACAAATATATATTTAAATGTAAAAATACACAGTTTGCTTATCAATTTTGATGCAGAGTCGAGCTCTTATCTTTGGCTATGTGTCAAATGATTGGAATTTTGCTTTGTTTTTCTTATACAAACTACAACCATAAAGCTGTGGTTTCCAGTTTTGCTTTTTATCAAAAAAAAAAGTAGAGTAATAATTTAAAGATACTTTAAGAAGCAGTCTGACTTCAGAATTCTTTCCTCCACTCAATCTTTTACAGTTACATTGGCCACATCTAGTTCAATGACTTTTTTAAAAAATATATTACCTTTATTAAGTCTTTGTATATCATTTAGTTTAGCTTTCATAAAAATAACACTCTTTTAGAGAAGCTGTCTTTTATGCACTTATGGATTATGGCTTTATTTTTAGGCATCTTAACTTGAGTGTGAGGCCAAAGCAGTTGTCATCCTTAGTAAGAAGCGGTGTTCCTGAAGCTCTTCGAGGAGAAGTCTGGCAGCTGCTAGCAGGCTGTCACAACAATGACCACCTGGTAGAAAAGTACCGAATTCTCATCACAAAGGTAAGGGGATGATAATTCAGCTTCAGCATTAGTCCTTTTAGAAATTTATTATAAAAAGATCATTGTGGCTATTTGATTTCTAAGAATTTTATATAATTCGTTTATCTGATGTAAGAGTAGAACTTTCATACTTCTGTCCCAGAGATATTTCTAGTGTTGGCACAAAGGAGAAGGCATAGGTTTTCTTCCTTCCTTTTCACCTCAGAGGCAAAAGATGGCCTCTACCCTTTGTGTATCTGAATCTCTTTTGACCATAATTTCATTCTTAGGTCAGTTGTGCTGTGCCATGTGTAAAAACTTTCGTTTGTTTGTTTATGTATTTATTTATTTATTTATTTTGCGGTACACGGGTGTCTCACTGTTGTGGCCTCTCCCGCTGTGGAGTACAGGCTCCGGACACGCAGGCTCAGCGGCCATGGCTCACAGCCGCTCCGCGGCATGTGGGATCTTCCCGGACTGGGGCATGAACCCGCGTCCCCTGCATCGGCAGGCGGACTCTCAACCACTGTACCACCAGGGAAGCCCTCCTTTCTTTATTTTATTTATTTATTTATTTATATTTTTGTGGTACGCGGGCCTCTCACGTTGCGGAGCACAGGCTCCAGACGCGCAGGCCCAGCAGCCACGGCTCACGGGCCCAGCTGCTCCACGGCATGTGGGATCTTCCCAGACTGGGGCACGGACCCGTGTCCCCTGCATCGGCAGGCGGACTCTCAACAACTGCGCCACCAGGGAAGCCCCCTTTGTTTATTTTAATCCTTTTCACACTTCAAAGAAATGTGCTTTTTGTAGATAAGGCCTAGTCCTAGTTTTTACAATTGGAAGAACATGGTTCTTTTATCGTAAACCATATTCCCTTTTAGTTCATTCCTCTAAAGTGAAGAATTCTATTTTTTATAGTATCCGCTTCTCAAGTTCATGAATTGCTCAAGGTTTTGCAAGTGAAGCAACGAAATTTTTCCTTGTACAAGTATACAAGAATTTAAACTAATTTTTTGCAAGGTCAGGCTGTGCTTTGTGCCTTTTGCAGGACCCATGGTACTGGTTATAAGTTTTGTTTTTGTTTTCTAAAATTCTTCAAGTTTTTATCTTTAGGAAGCAGTTTCTCCAATGATATGCAAGTCCCAAACCTGAATTATGAATGAATTTCTCAGAACCCCCAGTAATATATGAAAAAATTTCAATGTGACAAAAGGTGGGACTTCTTTTAAAAATATATTAAAACGTTATGAGGTGAATAGTATCTCTATAAAACTATAATTTTAAAAAAAACCTTATAGGTAAGGACAACATTTGAACATGAAATCAGATCTTTCCTCAGCAGAAATACGACTTTTTTTTTTAACACCTTCATTAGAGTATAATTGCTTTACAATGGTGTGTTAGTTTCTGCTTTATAACAAAGTGAATCAGCTGTACATATACATATATCCCCATATCTCCTCCCTCTTGCATCTCCCTCCCACCCTCCCTATCCCACCCTCTAAGTGGAGAAAAATGACTTTTATTTGCTCAAAATATTAGTGTTTCTATTCATCATCTTGTTTCCAGACAGATGTATTTTCCTTCAGGAACTAATATTCTGTTTCCCTTCATTATGTTGATGTTATTGTTTAACCAGCTATATTGAGTGCCTATTACAACCACAGTGCTGGAGCTAGGAGGTCAAACACAAAAGCAATGAACATAAATCATGTGATAGTCTGGAAAAGCAAAGTGGGAACCATCAAAAGGAGTGATTAATTCAGCCTGGGGGAATAGGAGAGTCTTTATCAGGAATATGATGTTTAAGATGGGTTCCAGAAAAGACCTCCCCAGGCATGGAGGAATGGCAGAGCGTTGTACTCATAGTACCATTGGAGACATGGAAGAACAAGGTTATGCAACATGTATGGCTAGCAAAAGTACACTTAGTTGATTTTTTTCTTTTATTGGCAAATCCTATTTTGGATATGTAATTATAACATTTTGAAGTCCTTTGAAATGTTTGGCCAAAAATTATTTCTTAAATATTTTTGGTGTGGCTACTCATAGAGATAATTTAAAGACATGAAGTATTTGGGCTTCCCTGGTGGCGCAGTGGTTGGGAGTCCGCCTGCCGATGCAGGGGATGCGGGTTTGTGCCCCGGTCCGGGAAGATCCCACATGCCGCGGAGCGGCTGGGCCCGTGAGCCATGGCCACTGAGCCTGCGCATCCAGAGCCTGTGCTCTGTAGCAGGAGAGACCACAACAGTGAGAGGCCTGTGTACCGCAAAAAAAAAAAAAAGAAGACATGAAGTACTGTATTTTTCTGGTTCCATGAAAATGGTGATATCTGTTTCTCGAATAGGAACCTGGTAGCTATTATTGTAATTGACGTTTTAAAAATTTGCTCTGAATTTTTTTGAGGGGAGAAACTACTTTAAATTTTTTTAAATTTATTTTTACAGCAAGCTGTAATTTACATAGGCTAAAATACACAACTTTAAAGTGTACGGCTCCATTACATATGAATACACTGCTCTGATCATTACCAAAAGGAAGAACATATCCATCACCCCAAAAAGTTGTTATTGTCCCTTTCTAGTCATAACCACTCCTACACCACCCCTGAAAAACCGATACAGTAAGTCCCCTACATACGAACCTTCAAGTTGCGAACTCAAAGATGCAAACACGTTTGCATGTCCAATCATGTAAGTTAGTTCACGTATCTGGCATACATTGTCACGTGGTGCATCATGTACAAGTGGTTGTGCTTTTGTGTTCTTTACGGTACTGTATAGAGTACAGTAGTACAGAATCTTGATTTCAAGCCCAGGTTGTCCAGAAGCCAGCATGAAAGCAGTGGTGATGTAGCTGATACTACTGTACTTTTCAAGGTACTGTACTATAAGGTTAAAAATGTTTTCTTTATTTTTTGTTTTTATTTGTAGTTTTATGTATTGTTTGTGTGAAAAGTATTATAAACCTATTACAGCACAGTACTGTATAGCCAATTGTTTTAGTTGGGTACCTAGGCTAACTTTGTTGGACTTGGGAACAGACTGGACTTACAAAAGCGCTCTCGGAACAGAACTCGTCATATGTAGGGGACTTACTGTAATCTTTCCCTGGATTAGTTTTGATTATTCTTGAACTTTATTTACAAACAATCATACAGTCATGCAGCATGTACTCATTCATATTTGACTTCTTTTGGTCATCCATTTTGGGAGTGTATCAGTAGTTTGTTTTATATTTGTTTTCGTTTTTTTAATTGCTGAGAATATTCCATTGTATGAATAAATCACACTTTAAAAAAATCTGTTCTGCTATTATAGATGTTTGTGGCTTTTTTAATTTCTCCCCGTTTTAGCTTTTATAAAGCTGCTGTGAACATTCTTGTGTTGTTTTTTGTTTTGTTTTTGTTTTTGTTTTTTGCGGTACGTGGGCCTCTCACTGTTGTGGCCTCTCCCGTTGCGGAGCACAGGCTCCGGACGTGCAGGCTCAGCGGCCATGGCTCACGGGCCCAGCTGCTCCGCGGCATGTGGGATCTTCCCGGACCGGGGCACGAACCCGCGTCCTCTGCATCGGCAGGCGGACCCTCAACCACTGCGCCACCAGGGAAGCCCTCTTGTGTATATTGATAGCAGGTGCTATGGTCTGACTGTGTCCCTTAAAATTCATGTTGAAACCTAACCACTATACCAAGGTGATAGGGAGGTGATTAGGCCATGAAGGCAGAACCCTCATGCTTGGGTTAGCACCATTATAAAAGAGTCTCGGGAAAGATCCTCCCCACCTTCCACCATGTGAGGATACAACTAGAAGTCGGCAGTGTGTAGCCCAGAAGAGGGCCTTCACCAGAGCCCAGCTGTGTGGCACTCTGATCTTAGACTTCTAGCCTCCAGAATTGTGAGCAATAAAATTCTGCTGTTTATAAGCCATCCAGTCTATGGTGTTTTGTTATAGAAACCCAGGCAGACTAAGACAGTGCAATCTTTTATTCAGTTATTCTTCTATTGGTAGGCATTTATTTTGTTTCAAGTTTTTAGCCTCTAAATAGTGTTTACTAAACAATCTTACACATGTTCTAAATCTTTGACTTTTATTGAATAGTCTCAGTAGTGTGATTGTTGGATCAAAGGGTAATATGTTTTTTAAACTTGTTATTTAATTTTTGTATTTAATTTACTTATGTCCAGATTGCCTCTGTGAAAGGCTATGACAGTTCACAGTTCCACCAGCAATGTAGGAACGTACCTATTAACACATATCCCAAACAGTATTAGTTATCACTGTAATTTTTGCTGTCAGTGGATGTAAGTGATGCCAGTATGTCTTTAGTTTGCAGTTCCCTGACTACAAATAAATTTGAGCGATTTGCTCTTCCATCTCTTTATATTCTTTGTATATTTTTCTATTAACTTTAAGATGTCAGTTTCTAAGTACTTTATATAATTATATTCTTTGTAGCTTCATTATAAATATCTTTCTAGAATTTTAGATTTATATTAACTTTATGGTTTCATGCCATACGAAACACTTTCAATTTTTATGTAGAAAATTGCATCTTGGTTAAGGTCTCTCCTACCTCTAGATTTTGTAAATATACTTTCCAACGTTTCCTTGTGAATTTTATTGTGGGTGTTATATTTTTATGTCTTTAATCCATCTGGAATTTATTTTTGTACATGGCATATGATAGCAGTCCAATTTTACTTTCTCCCAGATGGATAACCAGTTGTGCTACTTCTATTTTCCTACTGAGTAGAACTGCCATGTTTGTTATATCTTAAATTCTCATATATGCTGGGATTGATTTCTAGCTTGTTCTATTTATTTATTTTTGTGTATTCCTATACCAATACTGTTTTGGTTAAAGAGGCTCTGAGTTATTTTCTAATATCCAGTAAAGCAAGTCTTTTTTTTCACTGTTTCCTGTTTCATATTTTTCTTATCTATTTTTGCATATTTAATCTTCCATATGAACTTTAAAGTCATTTTCTCCAGTCTCACCATTATCCTGAAAAGTTATATAAGGATTCTAGTTTGAATTACATTTAATTCACATATTAATTTAGGTTATAAGATACATTGTTATAATATCTTTACATATGAGAATATAGTATGCCTTTCCACTTGTCAAGGTCTTATGTCTGTTGAAGACTTCAGAGTTGCCTTCATATATGTCTTGTTCCTCTTTTGTTAAATTTATTCCTAAGAATTATCTTAGAGTGTTGTCGCTATAGCAAATGGAATATTTTTTTTCTGATTTCCATTTCTAAGTAGCTAATTGCTACAACAGAGAATAGACATTAGTTTTTTCTAATTCTCTATCCATCTACCTCTTGATACTTTGATTAATCCTCCTAATTTTATACTAGCATCTTTTAAGATTTTCAGGTATATAATAGCAGCAAAAACAGTTTCACTTCTTTTTTCACTGTTTATGCAGGCTACTAAATTTTCTTGTTTTTATATTTGATAGAAGCTTTAAGACAGTGTTTAATGATGGTGGTGATAGCATCCCTATTGAGTTCCTGATTTTAATTAAAATGGTCTTAGTGATTCAGACTTCTGGAAAGTATGCTATTCAGTTGTGGGGGTTTTTTGGTAATACTTTTTATTTTATTTAAGTGATTTTATTCTATCTCAGGCTTTGATTTTATTAGGAATGTCTACTGAAATTTTATGAAGGACTTTTTCAGCACTTAATAGTGAATATGATTTTCTTTAACTTGTTGTTGGAGTAGATATGTTATCAACATATGACAGACTTTTTGATATTGAACTACCCTTGGCTTCATGGAATAAATTTCTGCAGACCAAATACTCCTGGATTTTTAGTTTTCTGTTCTTTCTGGTCTTTGACAGAGGGTTCCTCAGCCCTAGTCTCTAGTTAGAACTTGTCAGGCACAGGGGAAAGAAGTCCTAAGTAATCCATAGGGACTCTTATGGGCTCTCTTACTCCCAGCTGTAAGACCTATAGTTATTTGGGTCTGGTAAATCAAGTAAATTGGAGTTGAGAATGGAGGGAAAAGAGGGTGCTTTCTGGTCTCCAGCTTCCAGAATCATCCTCTGGTCCTTCTTTCTTTTGGTTATTTTTCACCTTTTATATCAGTGACTATTTATTTTGCTTAGTACCAAAAAGTTACATCAGAATGGCTTCCTTAACAGATTCTTTTAATAAATAAAAGAATAATGAAATAGCAGCGTGTTCTGATGTTTCTCTTTCCTTCCATCCAGTCAGCCTTGTGTTTTCTGAAACCTATTTGCATTGTTTTCGCTAGTGATTTTAGTGGCAAAACTCAGTGGTAACAGTCTTTTGCCATGAATTTCAAGTTTTTATCCAGAGCCACATAATCGATATTTACATTTCTGATTGTCCAGGGGAAGCCCTGGAGGCCCAGCCACATTTTACCAGTCTGGAAAAATAATTTAAATATCTAATTATAACTTCGTTTTAATTAAAAATCTCTTTCTGGTCGATTTGGTAATAGTCAAGGATTCAATAATATTTAATCATAAGAACCTCCTGTGGATACTAAACAAAAAGGGGATCAAGTTAGCAAAAAGATCACTGGCCATGAAGTTAGGAAGTGTCTGGGTACTAGTTTCAACTCTGCCACTGGCTTACATGAACTCAGATGAAGTTCTGACTATTTCCTTTTCTCTCCTGAAATGAGGTTGCTGAAGTAAATGGTTGAGCTTCCTTTAAGTTTCCTTTAAGCTTTAACATTCTGGAAAAATGAAATGGAATGTTTGAGTCCTGCCCCCAAAATAGCCTGTGATTCTACTGTTTCACAACTCAGTACTCTTGCTGTCTGATTCTGTAAGAAAACAGATTGCCAGTGGACTTTCAGAACTTTATTGTCTGCTCCCCTGTAGCAGTTGCCATAGTAGGTCAGCTATAGACTGAATGTTCTTGGCTCCCCAAAATTCATATGTTGAAACCCTAACACCACCCCCAACCCCAACAATGTGATGGTGTTTGGAGGTGGGGCCTTTGAGAGGAGATTCAAGATTCAAGGGGCCTCTCAAGGGGGTAGAGCCCTCATGAATGGGTTTAGTATCCTTATAGAAAAAGACCATAGAAAGCTCCCTTGCCCCTTCTGCCATGTGAGGACACAGTGTAAGATGACTGGATTCTCACCAGACACCAAATTGCCAACACCTTGATCTTGGGCTTCCCAGTCTCCGAGACTATGAGAAATAAATTTATTGTTTATAGGCAATTCAGTCTATGGTATTTTTGTTATAGCATTTCTAATGGACTGAGATACTATTCCTTTAAATTGTTATTTGTGGAAATAATTTTTAAGTCCCTATATCCCATCTTTGTAAATTCATGTACCCTCTGATGAGTTTCTGTAAGTCATATCTGTCCAGGCAGTTTTCAAGTTCTTTCCGAATTATAAGACTATAAAAACATAATTAGGTTTGGTCATATTAAATTTGCTGATATCTGACAGTGTTTGATTTACAAATAGGCAATTTCACATGCATCAACCTAATAATTATGGGTGAATTAAACTGTTACCATACTAGGATTTTACTTGAAAGGTCTTCCCATCCAAAAACAAATGCCTGTTGTTTTATTAGGCATTTGTTGTTTAGTCAATCAGAAATACCTTTGAAAGCCTGCTTTGTGCCAGCCGTGTGCTAAGGTCTTATGGTTATGCCCATGAATAAAATATACCTGTTCTCTGGTTTGGGGGAATCTACAGTCTAATGAGGGAAATAGGCAATTGACTAACCATTTGGAATAAAGTTGCATGAGGGTTATAGAAAAGAAGATACATATTGTTGTGCAGCAAATGACAAGGACTTCTCATCTAAGGGTTCAAAATGTTCTCTTGTTCAGAATTATCCAGGGAGGGGGATTGTGGTGGTAGGAGAGGGGGGCATGTGTGCATGGCATGTGTGATGTTAAAAGTCAAGGGGAGGGCTTCCCTGGTGGCGCAGTGGTTGAGAGTCCGCCTGCCGATGCAGGGAACACGGGTTCGTGCCCCGGTCTGGGAGGATCCCACATGCCGCGGAGCGGCTAGGCCCGTGAGCCATGGCCGCTGAGCCTGCGCGTCCGGAGCCTGTGCTCCGCAACGGGAGAGGCCACAGCAGTGAGAGGCCCGCGTACCACACACAAAAAAAAAGTCAAGGGGAAAAGCATGTTCTCAAGGGTGATAAAGAGCTTGGCAGTTTCAGAGTGTGAAAGTCGGTAAAGTCAGAGAAGGTAGGTAGGAGCCAGATCTTAGAAAGCTTAAATAAGGCATATTTAATATCTCAGGCAATGGGAAGTCATTTTAGGTAGGCAAATCATATATTCAGGTTTGGAAGGCCGTATGCAAAGTGATTTAGTGTGTCCATCTAAAGGTAGATTATCTTGATTCAAATCCTAGTTTTGTATTCAGGCCATTGACATTAGGCAATTTACAATTAAACCTTTTGTTTCCTATATGTAAAATGGGGTAATAATAGTATCTTATTTGTAGAGTAGTTAGAATAACTTAGAGAATGCATGAAAACGCTTAGTACAATTCATAGCCCCTGGTAAGTATAAATTAACCACTTAGTTATTGTTATTATTTATATTATCATTGAGTTAGAATGGAGTAAGATTAATTGCAGCAAAACCTAGTAATTCCGGCAAGAGATAATTGTTACTTGGTTTGTTATTGTTATTATTTGTATTATTGAGTTAGAATGGAATAAGATAAATTGCAGCAAAACCTGTTAGCAATTCTTGCAAGAGATAATTGTCACTTGGCTTGTTTTAGTGGTAGAAGGGATAGAGAAAGAGATAACTTCTTGAGAGAAATTTCACAGGTAGAATCCTTGGCACTTGGTGATTGAATGAATGTGCGAGATGAGGGAGAGGGAGGAATTAAATTGGGTTTGGAATGACATCGATATAAATACACCCACATCAGCTGAACTAAAAACTAAATAAATCAACATTTAAAGCTCATTTTTACTAAATAATAAGTGATAGATAATGCCCAGAAGTGAATCTTATGAATTTGAAGCACTGAGATTGATCCTTTTCCATCTATAATCGATAAACTGCTGAGGAGGCTGGGAGAAGAATAAATGTAATTTGAACAATCTTTTCTCTTTTTCGTTTGGTGTTTCCTTTCTCTTTCTGCCAGTTTTAGTTCTGTGATTTGGTTATTTTAATTTTTTAGTGTTAGGTTGAGCCATATAGAAGTTTCCATTTTTGTAGATCAGAAAATATTTAACCAGAAATGAAATGGTTAAATATTAACAATTTCACATGGTTCATCTAGTTATATTCTCATTCTGTAAAAATTTTTAACTGGGGCTGTAGGTGTCTATTTTGAATTAAATTGAGTACCAAGGCCATCTGAAGGAATGTTGCAGTGATGGCATAAGGACAAGTGGAGCTGAGCCCCATGAAGTAGGTGACTTAACCTGGCATCATCTATTCAGTGTGGCTCTGGGAGGGCATCATATGGCCAGGTTTTTTGTTAGCTTTACCAAAAGGGACATGTTATATATTACTTTGGCTTTTTTTTTTTTTAACCTGATTGTAAAAAATAGCACATAGAAATTAGCAAATTCACAAAACATAGAAAACCATAAAGAAGAAATTAAAAATCACTTGTAATCCCACTATCCAGCGAAAAGTAGAATTGATTTTTAATGCATTTTCTTCCAGTCATATATACAGAAATACTCTTTTATTAAAAAAAAATCATGTGACTGCATTATTTTTAAAGGTAAATGTATGTATAGATTTTTGTGAGGACATAGATTTATTGCTCCCCCTTGTCATTAGTAATTTGTCTCCTCTGGAGAAAATGGTTTCCTTTAATCCAAAACAAAGCATTTAACTTTTGACTGATTATTTTCTTTAATTCCTAGTATGAATATTTTGATTATAGCTCCTAGAGTGGTTTTACTAAAATAGAAACAAAATGGAAAGAACTACTATTGTACTAATGGTATTGTAACAGTTTGTGGTTTTTGTTGCATTTTTATAACATTTTAAATTCTTTAAAATTATCAGTTAATATATTACCTGTTTTTATCATTGTAACTGTCTAGTTTCATACATGAGAAACCTGAAATGGAATAAGAATAAGTTACATGCCCAAATTTACAAGTAGTTAAAAAAGCCTGGACTCTTGACTTTGGTGAATGGTTTTTCCATTTATTGAAATACAACTCTCAGGAATCATTCTTTTTTTAATTCAATATTTATTAAGCAGTCAAAACATGGAAGTTCAAAAATAAAGTCTATGTCAAATGTATAGAATATTGAGTAACCTGGTTTGGCTGGAGGGCAAGGCATTTGGGGGTTTCGGTATAGTGAGATCAGACTGGAAAGGCAATAGGAGCCATTGAGTCTTCTTGAATAATGGAGTTCATAATAACCATAATGAAGCATGTGCTATTGGATATTTTAACGAGGCAGAAATGAATAGATTAGAAAAATGAACAAGACTAGAAGTCCAGACAGTATTTAATGATAGCCTAAAGTATTAAAAACTAAAAGGAGGAAACGAATTTGAGGGCCATTATAGAAATAGATTCATAAGATGTGGTAACTAAGAATGGTATATTAAGGGAGAGAGTGGTCAAGATGATTTCTGAGTTCATACCTGAGTGCCCGGGAAAATGTGAGAAAAAAAGTAAAAGAGTCTTATTTGGTGGGAAAAAATGTATTTAATTTTGGTCATGCTGTGGTTGAAGTCTCTATATGACATCCAGGTAGATGTGTGACTAGCAGGCAAATTGTAGAAGGAAAGGGGAACTCAGGAGTGAAGTCAAGTTTTGAGACATAGGCAGAGAAATTATTTGTCTAGTGGGAATAACTAGTGCCATACCATCTTTCCTTCTTGCCTTACATATGTATAGCCTCAATGTATTTGAGGAATACAGGGCAGCAAAGTGTCGAAATAACTGTCATTGCCCTTAGAACTGGGCAGTCACAATAAGAGAGGGCACCGCAGGATTCAGAAGAGCCCCAGCCTCAAGCAATGCAGTAGGACTGGTGGGAAAACACAGACTGTTTAGGAAGGCTGTTTGAGGTTGTGTGAGAAGGAAGTAAAGTTATATACCTGCTGTGTACTAAGTATTGGTAAGCCTTTTGTACACACTGTCTGCTTTATTTCTCACCAACATCATGAAATAGGGAGTGCGATCCTCATTTTACAGATGATAGAACTGAGGCTAAGAGAGGCTAAGTAATATTAGAGCAAGGAAGCAAGGATTTGAGCCAGATGGGTGTTCAGTGCCATGGGTCTTTTTGCTGTGCCACACTTTGCCATCTTTTCCAATAAGACCTGTCAATTACAGCTATCAAGCTTATGCTCAGTAGGTTTTTAAGCCTTCGTGCAGTAAGCACAGCGCTTCAGATCTTAAAATGTAATTGAGTGACCATTGCCTGCAATGAGAAAGCATGTGTGTGAAACAGATAAAAAATGAAAGTTGGATCACATAACATATATCTCCATCCAGGTGTGCAGACCTTCTGGAATGTTTACAAATGTCAACATTTGTTTATTTTATTTTACTCTACTGAGTTATGTGAAACTTTACTTAGAAGGATGAATTGAGAGACCAAAGATACGTGGAGGAAAAGATAATAAAAAATACACATTTCTAATTAACTAAAAATTGTCATAATTTGACACTCCCAATTAGCTGAAAATTGTCATCACTTATGACATCACCTGAAGAGCCACAGTAAAATCCCAATTTGCCTTGTGTTAAGTAAGCACAAACAAGATTGTATATTCTAAGATACAAAGCTAGTTTGTACCATGAAACTTCCTGCGATTTTCAAACCTGGGTGGAAGTGGGTGCATTTTCTTGTCCATCTTTTGTTTGTATATTTGTGTACCACTTCTCAGCAATCTAGAAGTAAGTAATGGCATCTCAAAACCATAGGATAGTGTCGAATACAGGAATAATGTAATTCCTCTTTGTGTGTGCTATTTCTGCAATATTCAGAGTAGATGGGATTTTCTTTATTTTTTCTCTTGAAAACCCAATTTTTAAGTTTGTTTGTTGTTTTGGTCACGTTTCTTAAAATAGATCCATATTTAGTGAATCATGAGAGAAAATTAATGCTAAATGTGTAGCCTTCTAGCTAGAACTTCTTGTGCTGAATTATGATTCCTCAGTTGTCACGCACTGTTAACACACTTTCGTTCTTTAACATTGCTCTTTGTTCTATGGGAAATGCTACAAGAAAATAGGAATTTCCTCTCACCATTACCCCTCTGGCAGTGTGTTTCAATCTAATTCCTGGCTTGCTGTCTGTCCTGGTTACTACCTCTTCTCCTTACTAGCAGTCTAAATTCTGCTTCATCTACTAAGAGGGGGATTCCAGACAGACGAGGAAACAGCCTTCAAACACTGCCCTGCAGGCATATTAAGTTATTCCCCCACTGTGCAGTCTGGAAATCAGGGAGCACCTCTCTGGCAATGAATTCTAATGAGCTGCTAAAGATGCCGGAGTGTGTGCGCACACAGGCGGTTTCTTTCCCCTCCCCCGCCTCTTCCTTTTCCCAAGCCCCTCTTCTCCCTGTTTCCCCTCCTACTCCTTTATCCCCTCCCTCTGTGTCTCATTTCTGCAGTAAACGGGGCTGAGGCACATTCCTGCTTTGCAAGGCTTTCTGTTAAGGTGTTCTGTGGCTTTTGTTTGGATCGCAGCATGCTGAATTACAGGTAATACTCTGAAATTGAGCTAGACAGATCAATGCTGTTGAAATTTTTCTAAGAGGCAAAATATTACATTGGAATCAATGAAGAAAATAAGTTATCTTGGCTAATTTTATTCATGGTAATTAAATTCTATAAGCAGATTCCTCTTCTCCCCCGAAAAGCTCAAATGAAAGGAAATGGGGTTAGATTGATCTGACTTGCGATTGATTTTGTTTTATGTTGATCATGAAAGCTTGCTGTTGCTGCGCCTCCTCTGTAGAGTAAGGACCAATTATGTGGGGTGCTACTGAGGGTAGCCATGAATAGTTGTACCGGGTGGGGTGGGATAGAGTGGGAGGGGTGATACCAGCTCGAGCTAGCCAGGTTCTTGATTAGGGCATTGGATGCAAAATGTAAAACGCTCTTTCCTTTTCTTCTATCAGCTGTTCAGAGGAGACTCATTACAACTCCTGCTGAAGTCCTAATCTTCCTCCCTTCCCTTCTGCCCCTACCCCGTACCCTCATTGGCCTGAAGACATTGTACAGAGTTTGCCTAACTCCCCTGGTGCTATGTGTATGGTAAACCTGGTACTATGGCCGCATCTCGGACTGGCCAGACAACTGCTGCTGGTTCTCCCTATTCCAAGAAGGATTTAAAGGGGAATTGCACTGCAGGCAATGCATCAGAGCAGCAGCATCGGGAGCTTGGGGACTAAGGCTCCTCGGGCATTATTACAGACACACAGAGCTGACCGCAATGACAGCAGCTGCTCCTTTGAACTGTTGGCAGCAGCCAAGCGGCAGCATGAAGTGAGAGATCACTCCTGAGCTCAAGATGAACTCTACCTTGGATGGTAATCAGAGCAGCCACCCTTTTTGCCTCTTGGCATTTGGCTATTTGGAAACTGTCAATTTTTGCCTTTTGGAAGTATTAATTATTGTCTTTCTAACTGTGTTGATTATTTCTGGCAACATTATTGTGATTTTTGTATTTCATTGTGCACCTTTGTTGAACCACCATACTACAAGTTATTTTATCCAGACTATGGCATATGCTGACCTCTTGGTTGGGGTAAGCTGCCTGGTCCCTTCTTTATCACTTCTCCACTACCCGCTTCCAGTAGAGGAGTCCTTGACTTGCCAGGTATTTGGTTTTGTAGTATCAGTTCTGAAGAGTGTCTCCATGGCCTCTCTGGCCTGTATCAGCATCGATAGATATATTGCCATCACTAAGCCTCTAACCTATAATACCCTGGTTACGCCCTGGAGACTGCGTCTGTGTATTTTCCTGATTTGGCTATACTCCACCCTGGTCTTCCTGCCTTCCTTTTTCCACTGGGGCAAACCTGGATATCATGGAGATGTGTTTCAGTGGTGTGCGGAGTCCTGGCACACCGACCCCTACTTCACCCTGTTCATCGTGATGATGTTATATGCCCCAGCAGCCCTCATTGTGTGCTTCACCTATTTCAACATCTTCCGCATCTGCCAACAGCACACAAAGGAAATCAGCGAAAGGCAAGCCCGCTTCAGCAGCCAGAGTGGGGAGACTGGGGAGGTGCAGGCCTGTCCTGATAAGCGCTATGCCATGGTCCTGTTCCGAATTACTAGTGTATTTTACATCCTCTGGTTGCCATACATCATCTACTTCTTACTGGAGAGCTCCACTGGCCACAGCAACCGCTTCGCATCCTTCTTGACCACCTGGCTTGCTATTAGTAATAGTTTCTGCAACTGTGTCATTTATAGTCTTTCCAACAGTGTCTTCCAAAGGGGACTAAAGCGCCTCTCAGGGGCCATGTGTACTTCTTGTGCAAGTCAGATGATAGCTAAGGACCCTTACACAGTTAGGAGCAAAGGCCCCCTTAATGGATTTCATGTCTGAAGTGGTTCAGATATTGGGTCACTGTGTTGTGTGTGTGTGTGTGTGTGTGTGTGTGTGTGTGTGTTTCCTTTTTATCTTTTTGTATTTCTAGTTCACTGGGAAATATGGGACAAAATAGTTTGACTCTAAGCAATAGTTAACAAATGATCCATCCAAAATACCTTTTAAGTTTGCAGAAATGATTTTTTTAATGCTTTCAAATGAGAAGAATCAGGACCATGAAGATAAATTGCTCTTCGTTCCTATTTCCATAATGTCATGGAAATGACTGTATTTAATTCTCAGACTTAAAATGAATAAAGCCATATCTAACACCTCTCTCCAGCTGGCATGACTGAACCTGGGTGTGAAAAGCGTCAGCATTTTTAAAAGTCATCATTTTCTTGTTGCTTTTCTGGGTTCTTTCCAGCTGTTTGAGCTTCATGTACAATTGATTTCTTTTAACAGGAAATATTAAAATACAGTGATGAATTAACAGGGTTTTAAAATTTTCTTTACATCTGTCAAAGTGTAACTACCCTGCAGGTTTCCACACTGTCATTCAGAAAGTCAAATGTTTTATGTCTTATTCTCTTGAGAGAATTCTCAATACAGTGAATAATGTGAAAACTTAAACATTAATTTAAAATTTGGGGGGACTTCCCTGGCGGTTCAGTGGTTAAGACTTTGCCTTCCAGTGCAGGGGGTGTGGGTTCAGTCCCTGGTTGAGGAGCTAATATCCCACATGTCTCATTGCCAAGAAACCAAAAAACATAAAAGAGAAGCAATATTGTAACAAATTCGGTAAAGACTTTAAAAAAAAAAATGGTCCACATCAAAAAAAAATCTTAAAAAATAAATTTAAAAAAATAATAAAAATTTTGCATTGAACCATGAAGCAAAAGTACAGTCAAATCATATAATTTATAGAAAAACTAAGCTGTATTTTATGCCATGCTTCACTGAGACCTAAACAAATGTGTATACTGAAAGTGATTGTGTTGTAGTATTTTTGCCCAAGCCTTTGTGTGTGTGTGTATTGAGAATATTTGAATTGAGTTAGATTTCTCTTTTACAGCAAAATGCATTTAAATAAGCTGAAAAATAATTAAATGATAGGCTGATGGCTGCCATTTTTATAATGGTGAAAATACATTGAAATGTGTCTTTAGTCTTCTCTGCTCTTTTTAGCTAGAGACTTTCTGAAATACTAGAATATCAGGAAGAAAGGTCCTAGGCAACTGAGTCAGAAAATACAATGTATATTTAGCTAGTTCATTTTTAAAATAGGAGGGGTTGATTGAGATGGTCTCTTTGTGGTTAAATGGTATCATCTAATAAAGTAGTAACTAATTCTTTTTAAAAGCATTCTTTCAGTTAGTGTTAAGGAATTCATATTTGAATGAGAGAAGGAGAAATTCTGATTCTCTCTCTATTGCTATTCTCTTTCTGGAAAAAAAAATCCTTGGAATACTGTTCCATTCCTAAATAGGCTTTTTTTTTTTTTTAAGCCAAAGTACTAGCAAAATCTGTAGAATTATTAATTGAGAGTGCTGTGTATCTGTATGTAGAGTGATGTTTTGTTCCTAAAAGTAATTATGTTTAGAGCGAGAGGTTTATTTTTCTAAAAGGAGAGAAGGATTTCCCAACAGCTCCAAGCATGAAAATATTTCCTCTGCTCTTCTACTGGTTTTAATGTTTTAGAAGTCTTCAGGGAACTTGTATGATCTCTGCCTTTGGCTAGATGTTGTAATCTGAATGTGACAGTGGTGTTCAGTGAGATTGAAGATAGAAGAAAACCAAGGGAAATGTGGATTTTTGAGTCCAAGGAAGGACATAGATATTTATAAAACAGGCAGATATGCTTTGGTTTTCCATCATCATATTAGAAAACCTCCTACCCCCTTTTAAAATAAAAGATGGCATTCTTATGATTTTAGGTTTTAGAGATTGATTTGATTTTAACCTCAAATGTATTCTACTTAAACATTTTTATTTTAAGAGAACAAGTATGAATATAAGCATTTAAACTTCAGATTCTGAGTTCTTCCCAAAAGCTTGCTTGCTCTTTATATTTAGTATTAGAAAATTTGATTCTAAGTTGTTTCAAAATTTAGAACTCATATTGGAATTGCAAGTTATGTTAGCAGTGGCTTTGTTAAGTTGCCATTTGAAGTAGAAAACCTTTTCTGTTAGATTCTGAAAAAAAGCTGTATACAATTCCCCTTTATTTAAGTGGCACAGATCTAAGAAAACAAAATTCCCTTTTTTCATATATATCAGAGAATGTAACCTGTTCAGATTTGCACAGTTTGCTTGTCAATTTCTAGTTCAGATATGGGACTCATGAAGATTAATTTTTATGGAAAACTGATGTTAAATCAGTAGATTTTTTGT
Organism: Delphinapterus leucas; assembly: GCF_059928025.1. Classification (NCBI taxonomy): domain Eukaryota; kingdom Metazoa; phylum Chordata; class Mammalia; order Artiodactyla; family Monodontidae; genus Delphinapterus; species Delphinapterus leucas. The sequence goes on from NC_143134.1 coordinate 113,036,162, forward strand.
GTGTGGGGGGGTACTGAGCCCTTTTAATTTTTTCTTGCAGTAGGGTTCCATTTTACAGAAAAGTTTTTGGAAAAGATTTTGTGGGAATGTTACGGAAATGAGGAAATCTCTGTTTAATTTTCTGGAAATGGCTAATCAAGCTGAGCTTTCAATGACTGGAAGGCAACAACTCTTTTAATAAGAGCTTTTGTTAGTAGATTTGTATATTTTTGCCCTAGTACCAAATTTAGATGTCAGAGGGTTTTTTTTATTGTTTTTTTTTTCACATTAGAACCTCTCAGCCTAAAACTAAAGTAGGAACTAAGTAGATATAGTAACTTTAAAGAAAAATAAAGCATTCCTCCCCAGCTGATACTTAATATTAGATGTCTTTCCAGTTTATCTTGTAGTCATTGGACTTTATAAACTCTAACGTTTCTTCCAGGTATCAATTCTATTCTCATATTTCATTGTCTGTACTGCTTTAAAATTTTTGTTTTCTTGTGGTGTGTGTATCCTGGGGAGAAGGGTTGTGTTTGAATGCAATCATACAATCGTCTGTGGCTGGGGGCAGTTTCTGTGTGGTGCATTTGGAGAGTTTGTATTTAAGTAACCTTTTCATCCTTGCATATTTAGTGCAACATTTAATGACGTTTTATTTAAATACCAATCTGACTAGTTCAGAATGAGAAAAAGTATATTTTTAGAGTCAGTTACCTTAGACTTTGACAAGACAGCCCATTTAACTTTATATAGTATATGGCTGATACCAGAGGAAGCATAAGCTTTTGGTGACTGTGTTGAAATTATTTCTCAGTAAATTTTAAAATAAGACTATACTAATTGTTATATTTGTAATTAGTTGTGTTTTTATACAATGATTTCAGTGAAGGTGTGTTTTTTTCCTCTTAGAGCGGAAAAGCAATTACAAAAGGACAAGTGCTCCACTTTAATGAAAGAATTATCTTTCACCCGAATGGATATTGGAATTTTTCATGGACCTGTTGGCTTTAACCCTAAATTCCATTTTGGAAAGAGTTTTATTTAAGGTTTATTGCTGGATAAATATGTTTTTGAGCCTTTTATAGTGGCTTTTCCTTTTTACTTGAATAATGGTCTCAGTATTTTAAGGATTGGGAAAACTTGAATTTTTGTACTATTAAATGCATTTACTGTTCACCTCTTTGAACTTGAAAATGAAGCAACAGGGTTACAAGTTCCCAGATGGTAGAGTGATTTCTGGGAGTTTCCTCAGCTTTGCAGGTTTGATTAAAACATCTGCCTTTGATGGCTTTGTAGGAATTTTACTGACTGTGTTTTTGAATCATAAAAGATTTGTGAAATAAATTATTGGCAAACCAGAATTTATTGCTATATGAGGAAATTTGGGGAAGTTTAAGGATGGGGGAGAATCATGGAACTATAAACTTTTTTTAAAGTCTTCATAAGTCATTATTTGTGTTGATTTTTGCATAATTTTTCCATTTCAGGTTACTAAATATTTTATATTAAATGTACATATTATTAACGTATTTTGCAGGCCCAAGGAATATTCTAGACATTTCTTATGGCTGTAAATGAGTCACTTGGCTTTTCTTCAAAATTTGGATGATAACGGAATCATGATATGTAAAATGAACTTTGAACTGCGAATCTAGGTTTCTGTTACTAATTAACTCGTTTTGTAAGGGCTGGTCGCTTCTCTAAGCACTTAATTTCTTCTATTTATAATAATCCTTTCATCCTTCACAGGGTTACTTTGAGGATTGAATTAGATAACGGATGTAAGAGAACTTTGTAATATGTAAAGTGCTTTGAAAATAAAAATGATTACTGTTATTTGTATCTGCCATAGCTTTACATCTAAGGAAGCTGCATATAATGTGGCGCTACCCCCCATAAGATCTTTGAAGGTCAATGCTAGGTGACTATTCCATGCTACTTAGCAATCCCAAAATAACAGTAACTTTAAATTCAACATAAAACTGTTACATTTACTCTCTTTACTTGTTTCCAAAGTCTCTAAAGGCAGGGACAATGTCTCTTCATACCTTTAACCCCCCAAATCTAACATAGGACCTGGCTTAGAGCAGAAGTTTTAGTAAGTTTTACGGAGTTAATGAATGAGCCTTTCTAATTATTACTTTTAGTCACTATTATTACTTCTAGTCATTATAGAGCAGTGATGTTCAAAGGGTAGTCCAAAGCCCATAAGCAGTTTTTCATTTGATCAAAGCCATTCTAGACTGTATATAATAAATATCTCTTTTTAGTACCAAGAGACTACTGTGGGAATGTGTGTGCTTTATATGCTAGGTAACTTTACTCCTGGAAACTGTGTAGCCTCGGCCCAGGGAACTTCAGGCAGTGCTGTCAAACTGCCAGTTTCTCACAGCATGGGTAAGATCTTGGCTCTAGATCCAGATAAGATAGGCTGTAAAAATCAGTCACTATGAAAGAGGAGCAATAGAATAGGATAGCTTGCTGAAAGAAATGGTTCTAATTCTTTGGTTTTGCTTTTTCTTTCAGTCTTTACCACTTTTCTAGCTCTATCTTCCCTTTCTTTCTTTTCTTAACACACTGTTGGTCATGTATTCAGAGTGAAGTGCTTATCATACTGCTATAGGGTATGGAAAATTGTATTATGCAATAACTGGCTTTTTGGAAAAGTTTAAGAAGCAATCAAGAAGCGCTTATGTAGCAAGCTCTACTAGATGCCAGGTAGTATAGCTAGCTGGCCTCAGAGATTTAAAGAAGGATCACATGATTCCTTTCTTATGGAACTTTATAGTTTTCAGATGTTTCATATAGAAAAATTCTGTGATCTGTCTTTCAAAAAGCTTCACAGAGTGACTTTATCAGGAGGAATTTACCAAGGCCTACTGGTGGGACAGTTGGCACACCATGGGTCTGTTTCTTGGGTGGGTTCATTATGCCAGTATATAAAATCATAATGTCACTTCATTAGTTTAAAATAAGAAATCATTGCTGGCAATAGGGAGCAGTCTTTCTCTATTGGTAGATCTTCATGGGAAGCCAAACCATATTCAGAATGTTGCTTAGTGAGGATGGAATCTCAGAATATGGTTCTGTAATGTGAAAATTTACTGGTATAAGACTGAGCCTGATGTTCCATCTCTGAAATCAGAAAACCTGGTCATTGGGATCCTAATAAAAGTTGAAATCATCTGTGCTTCCAGTACTGACCAACCTACCTTCTAATTGACATATTATTTCTTTAAATTAACTTCTTTTGTTACTTTTAGTAAAATTCCTTGCAAGTTTTAACAGTCTTACAAGCTTGCTAACTCATTCTCTCTCTTTTTGGTGGTTTTATATATCACTTTTACCATGAAACATTGTTTTCTGATTTAGTATTCAAAGGGTGGCCTTACTACTTTGTTAGTTTGGGGAAGCAACTCATCTTGGTTTTCATGGAGTGAATATATACTGTGTAGTTGGAAAAGCAAGATATATGAAAATACCTATAAAAATTAACAGTATCAGTCAGGTAATTAGAATAGAAACATTAAATTTTTGAAAGTCAGATCATCCACAAAGGAGATAGGGAGGGACATTTGAGCTGTAGAAGACCTTAGAGATCATTTGGTCTGATTCTCTCTTTTTATAGTCAGGAAACCAGTCCAGTGGCCACACAGCAATTTATGATAATACCCAGACTTCCTACTTCCTAATCCATCATCCATTCCTATTATATCTTGTTGCTTTTGCAGAGGAGTGGGAGTTTGCCTTCACTCAGCCAAGTCCTGAATAAGACTTAAATAGGCTGATATGAGGTGTTTGTTCTTGTGTGTGTAATTTTAGGTGTAGAAAGCATTATGGGCAATGATATAAATGTTAACTGAGGCTTGTTATGTTTCAGAAGAATTTTATAAACTTTGTCCTGTTTAATCCTTCTGATGCTCTGTGAGCTAGTGACTATTATTAACCCCATTAAAAAGATGAGGAAACTGAGATTGAGTTGCCAGAGACAAACAGTTAATAAGTGGAAGATCTGGGATTCAAACCCAGGTCTTTCTGACTTCAGAGCCTACATTCTTCCCTCACGTAATTCTCACAGAAACCTATCAGGCAGTTTTTTATTTTTTTTATAACTCTGTTTTACAGGTGAGGAAACCTAGGCTTAGAGAGATTAAGAAACTTTTGTCAATATATCAACTAACTTCCATACTTGGAAAACATGTGACAGACTTCCTACTAAATATAGCAGATTTAGTATGCATATTTATTTCTGTTAGCTCCACTATAAAGAATGGCAAAAGTATAATACATATGGACAAAGAGAAGAGCAGAGCTGATGGCAGATGAATGAAGCTAACAAAATTTGGGGTTATGGAAACCCAGTGGCCAAGTGGTAACTGACTCAGCAGAATTGACAAAGCTGAATTTGGGGGAGGGGCAGAGAGGATCTGCCCATAAAACCCAGTAAATATGTGGGAATTCGATTTCTGATATGCCTCTCAGGCAGAGAGTAGTATGAAGCTGAAAACTGAAGAATTGTTAGAAAGTTTATTGAAGGCACATTTAGATACCGTCACTCATCCCCCCACCCCCACACTCCTCCACTGTACACCACCTTGATCCCCATCCCAAGTTGGCCCTAGCAGACCACTGGTTTTTCACCATCCCAGCAGAAGATGGGAGACTTACTCTTTGGAGTTTGAACCACAGGCATTCTGGATGCCAGGCATAGCTGAGAATGGGACTGAGACACCTTGTTGAAAACAAGAGTATCAAGAGAAAGTCTGCTTATTAAATAATCAGTTTCCCTTTCCCACTACACTCCCAGAATGCTCTTAGCCTTAAACCTTCTAAGCAGGAGATAAGAGGAGTCTAGTCTGGGGGCCAGTATCTAAGGGCTCTCAGTTCCGACAGTCCCTGCCCAGTCACATTAAGTTGATGCCCATCAGTCAGCGAATCCCACCCATGCATATAGAGCTTCCAATTAGTTTTTTGTTCCTTATCTTTTAATATCAACAGTTAACCAGAGAAAGCCTTATGAATAGACTTGAGAAAATGTATTATGAATGCACAGAGCCCAAAACAAATCAGAGGGAACAGAAACAAGTCATAGAAGAAAACTTCAAAAAAAAACCCCCAGTATTTGTAACTAATATTTTCAGAGAAGATTTTGCATCCATTAAGGAAAAAAGGATGCCATAAAAAAAAACAGAACAAGAAAGCTTTTGAGATTAAAAATATAATCAGACATTTTTAAAAATTAGAAAAGTTGGAAGATAAAATTGAGGTAGACCAGATAGTGAAACAAAAGGCAATAAAGGAGGTAAAAAGCAAGACAATTAGAGGCATGATCAAGGAGGCCCAATGTCTGAATAACATGATTTTCAGAAACAGAATAGAGAAAAAGAATGGAGAAATTCTCAGATATCACAAGAGAAGTTTATAGAACTGAAGGATATGAGTTTCCATAATGAAAAGGACCAACCAGCTTAGTGTAATAAAAAGACTTTGTGACGGCAAATCATAAAATTTCAGAACACTGGAGATAAAGAAAAACCTAAAAGCTTCTTGGTCTGGAATAGGGATGGGATAGTAGAAGCATCCTAAGTACAGAGATCTGAATAGCATTGTACTTTCTACCACAACGAAGCAAGAAGATAATTGGGAATAAATTCAAACTTAAGAAGTGATTTTTTTATTAAAATTTTATTTATTTATTATTGGCTGCGTTGGGTCTTTGTTGCTGCGCACGGGCTTTCTCTAGTGGCGAGCAGGGGCTTCTCTTGTTTTGGAGCACAGGCTCTAGGCGTGTGGGCTTCAGTAGTTGTGGCACGCGGGCTCAGTAGTTGTGGCACACGGGCTCAGTAGTTGTGGCACGCAGGCTCTAGAGCACAGCCTCAGTAGTTGTGGTGCACGGGCTTAGTTGCTCCGCGGCATGTGGGATCTTCCCGGACCAGGGCTCGAACCCTTTTCCCCTGCATTGGCAGGCAGATTCCTAACCACTGTGCCACCAGGGAAGTCCCAGAAGTGATTTTTAACCTAGAATTTTATGCCCAGTCAAACTTTCATTCAAATGTGAGGATAAAACCCATTTTGAGATATGTGAGGTCTCAAAATATTTACCCGTCTTACAAATATAGATACATAGAACACTGAGGGAAAGAAAAGAATTTGCAATTAGTAACTTCAGAAAAAATAGAAGATGAAAGAAGGAAATCTAATCATGGTATACTCTGTGATTCAGTTATGAGAAATATAGATTTAGCCAAAAATTGTAGCAAAATTACGTTGAGAGTCATGATGAGGGGAAGGGGGAAGTATGTGTGGAGGGTAGGTGGGGTTGGGACTGTAATAGAGCTACAGTATCATCTCCCATACAAGAAAGTCTTAAAAAAAAAAGAAAAGAAAAGAAAAGCCAGAAAGTAGCAATTTATGCATTTTGTTCAGAAATAGGAAGGAAACACAAACAGCTAAAAGAGATGAAAATTGTTGCCTTTTGGGCAGCAGGGAATAGGGTGGGAGGTATAAGGGGTCTGCTGTTTTTCTTTGTACGCTTCGTATGGTTTGACCTTTACAACTGCGTAGGTGTATTATTTTTTATGGAAAGCATAGACCACGTTTAGATAAAGGCAGATAAATTTTAACATTGATAGAAGGAAACCAGGAAGTGTAGGTTTAGAACATATTACTGAAGTAGAACATATTACTGAAATAGAACATGAGGGCGTGACCTATGGCCTTGTACAGAGCAATTTCCTAATTATCATCTCATTTCATCCTCCTAGGAAAACAGGCAAAAGGGATGTTATCCCTCTTTGACAATTGTGGAAGCTGAGTTTTGAGGCTGTAAGACCTTTTTGATTCCTAGCCTTCTACTACTATGCCTCATAAGTATGTTTGAATCTTTCTGGATTTTTTAAATTTTGTTTTTTACCAAGAGAAGACAGCAGATATTAGAAAGCATCTTCTTTGACATCATGGGAAGGAATACATGAAAACAAATGTGTGTATGTATCTATGTATATGATGTGTGTACTGGTATACACGTATCTATAATGTAAGATCTGGCATTCTGAGATCACAAGAGGCATGCAGATTACTGTGTGGTAGTCATAGGTAAGGAAATGTGTGTTAGATTTCCTTAGAAGGCAGTGTATGAGGTGGGCTGAGCTCTGGGTAGAGTAAGATTTCTGTAGTCTTATCTCCTCCCACCCCTTGAATGAGATTGGCATAAAATATTCAGCTGGACAGGATTAAAGGAACCCAAAGGACCAACAGACAAAAGACCCTAATAAAGTGACCTACAATTATCAAACAATCTATGACATGAGAAGCCTTTAGCAAATTAAAAAGTATGTCTTTATGATAAATTGCCTTGATTGTAGTCACTTAATGATTTATTGGAGTGTTAAAAAAGATTGTATTGGCTTTGAATAAAATATGAAAGAGTCTTTTCAAAGTAAAACTTTAAATTGTTCCTCTTAGCTTTCAATAAACATTTGTTGAATTAGTAAGACAGTATTTTGGGGAGAAGGCAAAAGTTACAGCATTAAATAGCATGATATATTTCTGAAAATTCTTCCAGAAAGACTGGGGAAACCCTCACTGCCAAAGCTGTTTATTTATAGCTAGACCAAAAAAAAAAAAAAAAAAATCCATTTGAGGGTCTCTGTCTTCATTGGCCCCTGGGGAGCAGAATCTGACTTAAAAGCCTTTTTCATTTAAAAAAATTCTCCTTCATGACATGATATTTGTAGGAATTAAAAGCATTCCTACTTAGATTATGTTAACATCATGTATAGTTAGCGGTCATTGTACTAAAGATACATGTGTAGCCTACCGAGCGCTGGAAATAAAACAAAATTTAGATCCTAGTTCTGACAGTTGATGAGATAATTTAATCTGTCAGAACTTCAGAAGGATACTTATCTTTAAGCGAAGATGACTCTGATATTATAGGAGTCAATTCAAGATCAGATGCATGTTGCATTAATGTAAAACTCTTTACATTGTTACTGTATTTACTTTATACTCTTAGATCACTGTTTTTCTGAGATAAAAAAAAAGAAGATAGTGAAAAGAGCATGGATTTTGGAGTCTCTGGCCCTTGGTTTTCCACTCTGTAAAATGGGATTTTATCCCCTTGTTACGATTATTGTGAAAATGTGATACTGTCACATCTTAAGTATATAGAATTGTGCATGGTGGCATCATAGAAGCTCAGTAGAAGACTGTTGCTGTTATTTCCTTGTCACACAGAGTCAGAATCTCCCAGTAACTTCCAGTGCCTGATGTAAATACCCTCAGAGGAAAGGCCCTGGGTGAACGTGGAGGGGCTTGGTGAGCCTCTTTCTCTCAGGGATCATAAACCTAAAGTTCTGCCTTGATGGTTTACTCCATCATGTTACTGATGTTTTATGTATTTTGTCCTGCTTTTATTGTATGTTCCACAGGAGGATTAGTGCTATACAATTCTCAGACACTAAGATACATATATTTAGATGTACTTTATTAGTCCTATACAATTCTCAGACATTAAGATACATGTATTTAGTCATTGGGGGTTACAGTAAGCTTTAATAGGTTAGAGATGGAAAGGAAATTTGGGACTGAAGTGGTAAAGAGGTATCACTTTAACTGAACCTTAAAAATGAGTTATATTAGGAAAAAAGTAAAACTGTGACAAAGGGTGTTTTAAGCTTCGAAGGCCTCAGTGAAGATGGACCATTTATATACTTTATCCATGTAATATGTAGTGATAAAAAGTATGTACTTGAGAGGCAGGCAGACCTAGTTTTGAATCCTAGCCCTGACACTTACTAGCTGTGAGACCTAGGACAAGGTTCCTTATCCCTCTTAGTTTCTGTTGCCTTAAATAATAGTACTATCTCATACAAGTATTGTAAGGCTTAATTAATGAGCTATTGCATGTAAAGCTCTTAGCACAGTTGCTTGGTCTGCAGTAAGCATTCAGTACATGTTAGCAGGTGCTGTTAGCTTCCTTGTGAATAGGGCAATACGGATGAACCAGAGGTTTCAATTTGAGATGTAATGGAGTAAGGTCAGAAAGATAAATTGGGGCTACCTGATCTGGAATAAAAGGCTAAGGGATTTGACTCTAATTAGGAATTGTAGATGGACTTAAGGTTTTTGAGTAGGTGAATAACATAAATATAAAATCCTAAAGTGACAGAGCTGGAAGATCCCTTAGAGTTCAGTCATTCCTTTCTCAAATGGGGAAAGGGAGACCCAGAGTAGTGACAAAGTAAATTAGTTGCAGAACTGAGACTAGAATCCAGGCCTTAGACCTCCCTTAGACTCAATCATGACACCAAAATAAGTCCAAAGGATTGTTCAGCCTTTCAGTCACTTGATTGGTCAAGTGCTTAGAAAATGTGCGTTGCCAGCAGGTTCGGAAAAAAAGAAACAAGTGTTCAGATTTTGATGTGGATGAAATAAAATAAATAGTCTTTCCATTGGTACTTTCAACCAAACAAATTAAGGTTTGAAAAATCTTAATTAGTTAGAAAGTTTTCTTGATCAGTGGCAGTCACCTCAGAAAGGGGAAGTAAAAATACATGAAATGCGTGGTTCTAGAATGCCTTCATTGGTATTTATATTATTTGTACTGCTAGTGAGATTGGAGGGTGAAGTTGTTTTGTTTTTTGTTTTTTTTTGCGGTATGCGGGCCTCTCACTGTTGTGGCCTCTCCCGTTGTGGAGCACAGGCTCCGGACGCGCAGGCCCAGCGGCCATGGCTTACGGACCCAGCCGCTCTACGGCATGTGGGATCTTCCCAGACCGGGGCACGAACCCATGTCCCCTGCATCGGCAGGCGGACTCTCAACCACTGTGCCACCAGGGAAGCCCCGAGGGTGAAGTTTTTGCTTGAATAAAATTGAAGATCATTGCTTATCCAGTACCTTTTAAAGTTGCTATTACCCAGGAATTTTAAATACAAAAACATAAAAAGAATTTAATTCCAGGTTGGCTCTTACTACCTATGTGATAAGCCATTACTACATAGATACTAATAGACCTTGGTTGGTATGATACCTATGTGCCGTTAAGTTTTTAGGTTAATAGAGAAAGATCTAACTAATTATATAGCTTTATACATTAATGATAGAATAAGATAGCTTTTAAATCTTTAATTGTTTCTTAAGATTAGCTCTTTAGTAGGAAAATTAAAATCTTAAACATGATTTTCTTATATATTGGGGCTCTAGGAAATATCATTTTTGCCTGAAAGCTATATAAATAGATATAATTAAAAGAAACATTGAAGCCTAGGTCATATACCTATAGTCTGTGAATATGTTTATGAATGCAGACCTCTTACAGAATTCTAAATGCAGTTCAGCAGTTCACTGATGGAGATGTTTGTGACTAATAGCATTCAAACACAGCTTCTCATATAGATTATTTTGTTAACTATATAAAAGAGAACTATAGAGCTTAAAGTCATTTCAATATAACTAGTCATTTTACAGCTGCTTTGTATTTTTGCTACTTAACAGGCATACTTAAATCTTTGACTTAAGACTTGTTATTTTCAGAAGAAACTAGCTTTTTAAAGAAAAACTGAATATTTGCTAAGCATTATGAAACATTCATAAACATTTTCTTAGAAATCATAATTTGATTGATTTGGTTATATAAAAATATAGCTTGGGGGGCTTCCTTGGTGGCGCAGTGGTTGAGAGTCCGCCTGCTGATGCAGGGGACATGGGTTCGTGCCCCGGTCCGGGAAGATCCCACATGCCGCGGAGCGGCTGGGTCCGTGAACCATGGCTGCTGAGCCTGCGCGTCCGGAGCCTGTGCTCCACAACGGGAGAGGCCACAACAGTGAGAGGCCCGCGTACTGCAAAAAAGATAAAAAAAATATAGCTTGGGGAATGGGTCTTGATTTTTTGTGTGTGTGTGTGTGTTGTATTATGAGAGTGGGTGATTTTGAGAAGATTTTATAAGGGTATTTGATATGCAGTTTTGCTCAGTAATGTAAATAATACAATTGAAATAAGTATTTGGAATTCATCACAGTTATCAGAAACATATTTGGAATATGACTTTGTATGTAATAATTTTGGGTCTTCTAATTTAGATGACTCATAAATTACCTCCTCAACACCTTTTTACTCAAAATGACATTTTTTGTTTCACTTTGGTCAGATAAAAGTTCTCGAGTATTTCCTGCTTCTTGGACCTCTCCATGATGGAGTACTGTGAATGAGAATCAACAATAGCAAAGCAGGAAAAGATTGACGGTGTAGTTAGCAGTTGTGCCTTATCTATACATGATTTGGGACAGTTTTGCCAAACATTGAATAATTTTCCTGTGGGAAACTTGAGCCCTAAAAGGAAATGAACATAGCTAAAAGGCTGCATATCACATGGGACTTCGATTTATTTTTAGAATGGCACTATAATGCCATATTTGGATGGAGACAATGTGATAGCCGTACCTTATTTTATTAAAAAGCTGTGTTTTCTGAAGAAGCCATTTAATTTTCTATTACATTGTGTATATAGACTCAACGTAGTAAGTATATAACTGTTCAGCTGATAACCATGCTAAATGTTTTAAAGTTAGCGGCGCTTATTTGGCAAACATTTCTGGAGGCTGCTTTTGGAGGCTGCTTTCTGCAATAAAAGATTCTTTGGCAGTTCACTGATTATAGAATATAGTTGTCTTTTTGTTGTGCATGTTTGGGGCAAGTTGTTTTCTTATTGGAAGGGAAAAAAGAGTAAAGAAGGATTAGTAGCATTGGGTGTTGGTATAGTTAATTGATTGTCTTGAAATAGCAGAGGTCTTTACTAAATGAGTCAGTGATAATAGAGAAACCCAAATGGATTTTTGCCTCTGAGAAATGATTTTTTTTTTAAAGATAATCAGCAAAGGTATTTCATTCTGAGCTCCTAGAATGTTTTGGTTAGCACAGTTCATAGGTTTTAACAAACAGTCATTGCACCATTTATATTTTGTGTCAGCTTTTCTGCTACCTGATTTATCTTTATAGTTTTATTTGGTTAAAATAAATTGATACAATGGATTTCTGAATTGGATACTCTCTAAAATTGCAGATCCCTCACAGTAGTTCACTAAGTTTCAAATATGGGAAAATCTGCCAAGTACACATTTTGCCCTTTGGCTTCTCTCCCAAGGTTGGAAATAGGCCAACATCATAAATCTCAAGCCTGATGGGAAAGAGCTGTCACTGATGGCAAGGCCTTATGCTACCTGCCTTCCATGCAGTATTTAATTTGCTTCTCATAAACTCTTCAAGGCAGTGACCATTGCATAAATTTTACAGATAGGGATATTAAGGCTCAGACCAGGGATATTAAGGCTCAGACCAGTTAAGTGACTTATCCAAGGTCATACAATTAGAAGTAGGGGAGGCAGTTTTCAGACACAGAAGTGCCTGACCCTAGAGTCAGTGTTCTAACTACCACATTGTGTTCTGTTACATCATGTGACCTCGGTAGAGCACCTAAAATCCATCTTCTCTATTCTTTGTCAGAAGTCCAGCTCCAGTCTTCACATAGTTGTAGCCAGATTCTGCAGTGCCTTCAGTTACTTCCATGTTTATGGAAATTTAGTTACAGTTTGTTCTGTGTTTGATGTAGTTGGAATGGAAATTTTAAAACATTAATTACTGAATACAGTAGTAATTACTGAATACAGTATTTCATTTATTTAAATATGTTAAAGCTTAGTTTCTTGTCTCCCATTGGTCGAGCTTTTAAAGTCTTTTATTAAATGTTATTCAGTGGCAGTTTTAGTAGAATTACGATTTTTGCCTATAAGAGCAAATCATCAGGATAAATTTACAAAGTAATATCTACCCACAAATCCAGTTTATACTAAAATTCCTGCTATTGCATTGGTATGGAATAACAGCACTGCAAGTCGAAAGAAAACTGATTTGAAGATCAGTGGTGCTAGTTACATAGGGACAAGTAAACTTATGTTTGCATGACTATACATTTTTATGTTCTTGAAATCTGAATTTAAGGTAAAAATGTTTTTGCGCTGTCAGTGTTAAATGAGCCCATCAATCAGATACTTATTTCTAGAATTCTTGTTGATTGAACTATGAAATGCTATTGAAGGGCTTTAATTTGTTTTATACAAATACACTGTACCTCATTACTAAGGTATTGAGGTACCTTATTAGAATATTTACAATTCAGAAAAGTAGGAAAATGTAAATAAGAGATTTGAAAAATAGAGATAGAACAGGAAGATAATACACAGATATACAGGCCATGACCTCCTGTATTGTTTAAGATTGGGCTGCAAATTTGGTTGTGAGGGTTCTGGAGGCCAAAACAAAAATGGACATTTAATCATTGTCCATGGGGAAAAAAATAGCCATATTTCTTTAGAAGAAACAGAATTTCTGATAAGGACACTGAGTAATGTGGTAGGAGGTGTCCTCACCACCATGAGATACAAGATTTCTATGGCAATTTTTTTTAAATAGTGTCTCAAAACATGCCAGTAGCACAGTTTCATGAAGGCGGTTCTTTGAGAGGCCAGGATATTGTGGTCTAACAATACATCTATCAAGTGGTCAACCCTAATCAAAGAATAAAACCATAATAATTTAAAATATTACATATTTTATTTTAAAACCTGAAATGATTAAGATACATGTTGGAGGCCACCTAGCATTTAGGGAAAATGCCTTTTCTTTGAATAATTTACAAAAGTTTTGTAAAAAAATTTACAAAAATAAATTACAAAATTTGTAATTACAAAATTACAAATTACAAAAAATTATTCTTTGAATAATTTACAAATAATTTACATGTTGAGACTTTTTTCACTTTGTTTTTGTGTTTAAGAGCATCATATATTTCTCTGTGTAATTAGAGCTTTAGCGATTTCTGCTTTTTCATAAACACTGAATAGCCTTCATATGAGTAAAAGGAGGAAGCACATTTTCAAAGTCTGTATCATGTTGATTTTAGTTATAAGAGTCTAGAAGACAAAAGCATTTTTTCATATATTAGGAATTATAAATGCCATTCACTACTGATAAGAGAATTTCTTCACTTTTATAGTATGTTTATTTGGGTTAAGAACGTGAACTAGAAAGCTGAACCAGTTGGGTTCCAGTCCCAGCTCCTCACTTTGCTTGCCAGGTGATTTAGCTTCTTTCCTCTTTTGCCAAATGGGGGACATAATAGAGCCCACCTCAGGGGGTTGTTAACACAGGTAGAGCTATATGATATATCCGTATATAAGGTGCTTAGAACAATGAGTACAGATCCTTGTTCGCTCTAGTTATTATGGCTTAAATAATTATTTTTAAGTCTGTAAAGGTGAGTTTGTCAATAGGAAGTAAGTGGCTCTGAACCTTATATGTATCATATATCCCCTGAGAATTCATTTATTCAGAAAATATTTATTGAGTTCCTGCCATTTGTCAGGTACTCTTCTAGGTGCTGGAAATGCATGTGAACAAAACAGAAATCTCTGCCCTCATGAAGCTTCACATTCTAGTGAATCTGTTAAAGTCTAAGAATGTTCTTAGAAAAATAACACACAAAACTTTGCAGTCAGTGTCAGAGAATTTATGGTAAACCTTAAATCTGTTTATTAAATCTCAGGCTAAGAATACCTTACATACCTTCTTTTTATTTTGTCAGAATTCCTGTGAGGCATTCCTTAAGATGGCTACAGTATTTGATTTTAAAAGATAGAGCTATTTTTTAAGCGACAGAATAATTGTTAACTAAAATAATTGTTAACTGTTTTTCTTAATCACCTTTTTTGACTCTGTTAAAGTGGTGTTAATAGAAATGCTATTAGATTTAACATGACCCATTGAAATGAAATTTCCAGATTTTGCAGGTTTTTGTAGGCCCATCTTGATCTTGCCCAAACACAAGAACATCTGTTTTCATAGGCTTAGAAGTCTTATTCTTCACCTTTGCACTTAAGCAATTCTGCTACTTCCGAAACACATGAAATTAAATTACAAATGACAGGAGTTATGTTTAATTAAGAAAAATGATTTTACCTCCAGAAGGTTTTTAGTCCTTATTTATTAATTTTATACTATAGTACTCCTTCAATTTCATTTTCCTTCTTTTGAGTTTTTTTCTTAGGGAATTTAAAAAGCTAAGTCTTTAAAATCACTTCTGACAATCTGTAGCTGGCTTTTAAAGAGCAAAATGTAACCAAAAAATTATTTTATTTCTGTGAAACATATTGTAAAGAGAGGATATAGCATGATGGATTTGAGTGGAATTTTGGTGGTATTTGTTTTGTTTTCATAAGTATTACATGATGGCTTTTAACAAAGCATTTATAACATTTTGGATAGTCTTAAGAAGATCTTTTTCTTTAGGCAACAAGCTACTTTGGAAATAATCTTCTCTATGCTGGTTATTTCTCATGGCAACCTTCCACTGCATTTTCTTTGTTTGGGTACTTTCTTTTTCTTCCTGCCATTCTTAGCTTTCTATTTTTCAACTTGAGTTTACAAAGGGTGTGTATTCAGAGGGTTTCCGTCAGTTCCCAGTACCTTGTTAATCCTGAGAAGTTACTCAGAGAGCCAATTCTCACAGTAAGGTATAAAAATAGTCATCCAGAAAAATTACAGAATGTGGTACCACTGTGATTTGACCTAATGGACGACTTTCAAAACCAAGATGGGAGAAGGAAACAGCACAAATGTTATTTCCTTAGATTTTTCTTTGCACAGATTATTTTAGACAAGTCTTACAATTTAAGAAAGTAACAAAACGTCACTATTGCTTTCTTACATACACTAAAAAGAGCATAAGAATTGGGGACAAGAAAGAAATCATCTAGAAATCAATTACATCAACAGAGCCTCCTTTTTATTACTATTGAGCTTGTACCCACAGCATTCACCAGTTTTATTCCACAAATTTAGTCCAGCATTTTATTGAGTGCCTAATAAGTGCAAATCTTAGTATGATATGTTTGTTTCAATTAGTGAGCCAATACTGATATATTATTATCAGCTGAAGTCCATGTTTTATTTAGATTTCCTTTGTTTATTCTTAATGTCCTTTTTCTCTTCCAGATCCCATCCAGGATACTTCATTATATTTAGTCCTCCTGTCTCCTTAGGCTCCTCTTGACTGTGTTTCAGTTTCTTAGACTTTCTTTGTTTTTGATGACTTTGGCAGCTTTAAGGAATACTGGTCAGGTATTTTATAGAATGTCCCTCATTTGGAATTTGTCTGATGTTTTTCTCATAAGGTTATGAGTTTAGGGGAAAAATAACACAAAGGTAAACTCCCATTTTCATTACCTCATATCAAGGGTATGTACCATCAACATGACTTGTCACTATTAGTGTGGACGTTGATCATCTGGCTACGGTCATGTTTGTTAGATTTCTCCATTGTCGTTACTCTTTTTTTCCCCTTACCATACTGTACTCTTGAGAAGGAAGACACTGTGCACAGCGCACACAGGAGTGGGCTCCCTCCATAAGGGCAGGGTGGTTTTTTTGTGTGTGTTTCTTTTCCGGCTGTGCCGCACGGCATGCAGGATCTTAGTTCCCCGGCCAGGGGTCAAACCTGTGCCCCCCTGTGGTAGAAGCACAGAGTCTTAACCACTGGACCAGTAGGGAAGTCCCAGGGCAGGGTGTTTTCATAAATTATTTGGAATTCTTCTTCATGGGAGATTTGTCTCTTTTCCCCCCATTTATTTACTTATTTGGTTGTTTATTTATATAAGTATAGATTCATGGATATTTATTTTATACTTTAGATTATAATCCAGTAATACTTCATTAATTTTGTTGCTTACATTGTTCCAGCTTTGGCTACTGGAAACTCTGGCTCATGTTTCCCTTTGACATGTTCCCATTGTTGTGGGTTTGTTTTCTTTGTGGTGTGAGTCAGGGGGGAAGTTCTTCCTTACTCTTTGGCAATTCTAGGTGTTCCAGGATCATCTTGTATATATTTCCTGCCCCAGCACTAGAATCAGCCATTTCCATAAGGAGCCTGGTTCCTTTTATTAGTAAATGGTATTAGAAACCAAGATCCTGGCACTAGGTGTGCTCATTGCTACTGGGTGTTATTGCTTCTAGGCCATGGCAACTGACAGGACAAGGAAATATATGCATGATAGTGCTGTCTTTTTTGTTTTTTTTTTTACATCTGTCACCATGTGGGTTCAGCAAACAATGCATTGGAATTAGAATGGGATGGAGTCAGTAAACTTTATGTGTAGTTCTTTGCAACTTTAGGTACAATTCTTAGTTATATACAGACTAGAAGGAGGCCAGGACAAGTACGTAAGTGACTATTCCAAAACAGCAGGGCAGCTGCTGTGAGGGTGCTACCAGTGTGGTATATAAATCGGTACAACTTTTCTGGAGGACAAATTGGCATTGTAAGTCAAAATCCAAACACAAGAGTTACGCTGGACCTTTGGGGGAAAGGAGTGATTGTGGAAATAATCTCTTACCCCTTAAGAATCATGGCTCTACTTTATAGCCTTGTTTATAGCAAAAGGAGTAGAACAGCCTGAATCTTCCAAAGTCAGAGATTTGGCCTAGTAAATTATGGTATAGACATGTGACAGGTTACTGTGCATTAAAAATGCTAGGGTAGGATAACTGTCAGATAACAGGAAAAAAGGCTCACAACATTTTACAGTTAGTAAAATTAGTAAGTTAGTAAAATTAATTTTCAAAACAATGTAAGCTCATTTTATAAAAATAATTATATAGAAAGATATATGCTTATCAAACATTAGCTACAGTGAAATTATCTTTTTTTCTCATTTTCCCCAGTATTATTATTGTAAGGGAGCAAAAATGTCTTATTAAAATAAGAAAACAAGAAGGGTTTGTTATTATACTAAGAAAATAAAAGGTTAGATTTTTCCTTTTAAGATGCAGTAAGATATATCATTAATTTGGGGTTATGTTTGGGGAACAGTGACTAGTCCCATTTGACAGGAGTATGGGAAGGGGAAATAAAAAAGATTTGGATTTTAGTGTGAGGTATTAATTCTTAGTATTTGTTTAGTGAATAAATTTTTAAAGTGCTATTATTTTAGAGTATGGTATTTAATGAAATTATTTCCAACAATGTATGTATGTATTCCATTATATGGATGGTAATTTGTTTATCTCTTTTTTTATGAATGGACATTTGGGGTTTCTAGTTTTTGGCCATTACAGATAAGGTTATTAACATTTTTGTACATTTTTGGTTTTCTTTTGGACACATGTTTTTCTTTCTCCTGTGTGGTATGTAGGAGTGAATTGCTGGGTCTCTGTAAATGCCTATTTAACTTTACAGGAAACAGCCATGTAATTCACTAAAGTGGATGTATCATTTTATATCTCCATTAGCAACAGTTAAGAGTTCCAGTTGTTTCATATCCTCACCAACATTTGGTATTGTCTTTTTATTTTAGCCAGTCTAATATGTTTCAATGTGTATGTTTAGTTTCTGAATTGTGTATACTGTTTGTATTGCTGCTTGAACTATAAGGGACAGTATGGCACTATAATTACAGGGTTTCATTTAAATCTTTACTACGTTGCAGATACAGAAATATACAGACTTTGAAGAATTGACTTTTGTAAAATGCAGCAAACATTTTTAAGATTCATTATTACATGAAAAAAAGTGCTCAAAGGTAAATACATTTCAAGTTGTTGCAGCTTGTTTGTGACAGAATTTCTGCAAGTAAAACAAAAAGTTAATCAGTAGTAACATGTCAGTATATTCAAAATCATTACAAAAATCTTCTCTCTGGTCATGTTGCTGGTGACAAATTATTGTGTTGTATATTTAGAGAAGGGCTTGGCAAACTGCAGCAAATCCAGCATGCTTCTTGTTTTGAAAATAAAGTTTTATTAGAATGCAGAAATGCTTGTTTATTTACATATTGTCTATGGCTACTTTTTCTCTACAAAGGGAGAGTTGAGTATCTGCCATCTGGCTCTTAACAGAAAAAGTTTGCAAAATGTTAATACTGCATGATCATATGGCAGTTTTGTTTTTTTCTGGAGATTAAAGCTGTTTCTCTTACGATAAATGAAGCAACCAAAACATAAAGCCAGTTGATTAAAAAAGAACTACTTCTTGCCATTACTTCAGTAGTTTTCAGGACCTATCACCTTACAGTCGTTTTGCCATTCCCTGTTCTTTTAAGGTTTATGTCTCTGTATGATTGCCTCAAGTACATTTGTAAAAGCTTGTTCTCTGTTAAGTCATTTTACTAATTACAGTCTGGTGAAAGGATGTATTTGGTCGACTTAATCAATTTCGCCATGAATAGTGTCAGCCAATATGCCTTGTGCTAGCAAGTTCCCTATGTCAGCTACATTTATGTTGAACTCCTTAGAAATAAAAGGACTATGTATTGTGATATAAATCTTAATTTTATCAGCACTTGGGTGTCGATATTTTACAAAAGCTCTTTGCTGTGTTCTCTTAGGAAGGAATCATCCATAACGTTACTGTGAATTGTTTTCAGAATCTTTTCAAATTTAACGATGTCATTATTCTGATAGGAACTTACTGAATTCATCATTGTTAGAATTTTTGGATCATTTTTGTACAGCTTTGCCTCTGGCAAGTCAAATGGATTTATTCCCAAGTTCTTCAGCATATTTCCTAAGACCAAATATTTTAAGCAAGTGGTTCACATGGAACTCCTCGATTTATTATCATTCTTGAAGGCTTCAAAAATTCAGCATGTGAATTTTCAAAATCACCTAATCTCAAGGGCATTTTCCCCCTTACTTATCTGATGACTCCCATGATCAAATGGTTGAGGGATGGCAGATGGATGAGAACTAACCAGTTACAGAGTTTTTTCAGTTTTTTGTTATATTCCCATTCTATGTGCATTTGAATGTCCAAGTCATATATCTCATAATTTTATATCTTTTTTCAAGTTATCTTTATCATCAGTCTAATATGACTGATAAAACTGGCATAAAATATTTTGAAGCTTTCCATATTCCTCTCAATTCTTCATATAATTTTCTAACCTTCATGCTTGTCCTAAGCCAGAATCTATCATTCTTAGCATGTTTCAGAACTTTAATTGTTGTTTCATAAAATTCCTAGAGTGAATTCATCTGACATTTAAAAAAATCTGAATTCTCGTTTGGAAATATTCCAGTGGATATATAATTCAAGAACAGAATTAACAGCTTTTTCAGAATAATTTCTTATGGCTGAACTACAAATATGGATCAATAAAATGTCCATTCATCTTTTCTGGAAAGTTTTGTCAATGTGAAATTTATTTTAATCATTGTTTTAGTGCTTTTAAGTCCCCTTTCTCCTTTTTGTTTTCAAGTTCTAGAACTTTTCAGAAATTACTTAATGCTGCTTTGGGTCATCTTCCTTCAGTGCTTTGAAATTATCATTCTGATTTTCCAAATCTCCATTGATTGAATTACTCTCTGCAGAATGTTCCAGGTGGTAGCCCTCCTGTCATTGCACAAGAAATCATTCTCCTTGGTAGACACTTTGGCTGGCTAGCTCATTGTGGTTTTAATTGGCATTGTCCTGGTAACTACCTTTTCATTTGCTTATTTGCCATTTGTATATTTTCTTTTATAAAGTGCTCAATTTTTGTCCATTTTAGTAATTGTCTCTTTCTTTAAGTTCTATATATATTCTGGATACAGTTCCTTTTGAGATATATGTACCGCTTGCCTATTTCTTTTCTTAATGGCATATTTTATAAGCAGAAAAATTTTAATTTTAGTTAAGTTCAGTTTATTATTTTTCCTCTTAATGATTCTAGGGGTGCAATAAGTTTTTGTCATGCTGCAGTTTCACAGTTGAAGCTGGGACTATTTATGGTCGGTTGTTGGTTTGAGCTGTTCATGAAACAGATTTATTTCAAATAAAGATTTCTTAATTCCCAGTATGCCTGTGGTTTTCTCTTTGTGTTGCTATTTTACATTCTATGTGTTGGTTAAAATTAAAACTGAGTTCAAGAGAATTCCCTGGTGGTCCAGAGGTTAGGAGGACTTGGCACTTTCACTGCAGGGCCCAGGTTCGATCCCTGGTTGGGGAACTAAGATCGCGCAAGTCGTGTGGCACGGCCAAAAATAAATAAATTAAAAAAACTGAGTTCAAGAGAATTCACATATCCTAGGCTGAATAAAAATTGTTAACCCACAATAATATAGCATATGTTTTTGATACAGACTCCTTTTCCTTGTCATTTCTCTTGATAATTGCAGGATGATTTGATTTATTTTGCATTTAGAGCTAGACTCAAAGTCTTTGTTCTATTTCTTTTCTTTTTTTTTTTTTTTTTTTTGGCGGTACGGGGGCCTCTCACTGTTGTGGTCTCTCCCGTTGCGGAGCACAGGCTCAGCTGCCATGGCTCACGGGCCCAGCCGCTTTGCGGCATGTGGGATCCTCCCGAACCGGGGCACGAACCCGTGTCCCCTGCATTGGCAGGCAGACTCCCAGCCACTGCACCACCAGGGAAGCCCCTTTGTTCTATTTCTCATGACAGTTATTTTCTCTTGGCTGCATATGACACAATTTGGAAGTCACTAATGAGTCAATCATTATAGCAGTCTTGGTTTTTTCAGGTATTTAGTTGGAATGTCTTTTAAATTATTAATAAGGTTCTTTTCTGATTTAGTTTAGTGCCTCTTTCACATGAGTCTTGAATTAATAAACATTAGCATTAGAGATTCTAGTTCAGGGAGAGCTGTTGACCACATGAGCATTGCCATCACTCAATCTTACGGAAGCTTTTGGACTTTTATTCGATATATTTATCAAGCACTGAGTATGTGTCATGCGTTGTGCTAGGCTCTGTGGAAGTTACAAAACTAAAGTACAATTTCTGCCCCTACATGAATAGCTTTATAGGAAGATAAGATATACAAAAATAAAAATAATACATATTCTAGGAACCATATGGTTGAGTGTTCTGTATGTCAGTGCGCACGTGTGTGTGTGCGCGCGCGTGCACGCACATGTGCATTTGTGTGCATGGGTGTGTGCTTATGTGTGAGTGTGTGTGTTCAGAGGACAGCCCCAGCTGTCAGCCATGCTGGAGACTTTGCTCACTTTCACTTTTATCAAGTATTTTATGTACGTGTCAGATAATACTGGAATCTCTTTACATGTTTATAATTTATAGACACATTTAATTGTAACCCTCACTACAACTTTATAAGGTAGATGCTATTAGCCAGAGAAGATAAGAAGCTCACCTAAAGTTTTTTAGCCAAGTAAGAGATGAGCCAGCTTTCAAACCCAGATATGTCTGACTCTAAGCTACGCCCCTGGTTCTAAGGCCTTAAGGTAAAGATGGATTGACATCGTTCCCATCATTTAGGTACATATAGCTAAATTAGTACTGGGTCTCTTTTTCAATTGTATGAGTATCCCCTTTTGTTTGTTTTTCCATTTTAAAATCACCTTTATTTAGATGTAATTTATATACAGTAAAATTCACCAGTTTTAAGTGAACAACTCAATATGTTTTAATTACCACCACAGATATGGTGGATAATAATTCCATCACTTCAGAAAGTTCTCTAATACCTCTTAAAAATCAGTCTTCTCTTGGGCTTCCCTGGTGGTGCAGTGGTTGAGAGTCCGCCTGCCGATGCAGGGGACACGGGTTCGTGCCCCAGTCCGGGAGGATCCCACATGCCGCGGAGCAGCTAGGCCCGTGAGCCATGGCCGCTGAGCCTATGCGTCCGGAGCCTGTGCTCCGCAACGGGAGAGGCCACAGCAGTGAGAGGCCCGCGTAACGCTTAAAAAAAATCAGTCTTCTCCCTTTAGCTGCAGCCTTGTCCAAACACTGATCTGCTTTATATAACTTATGATTTTGCTTTTCTAGAATTTCATGTATATGGAATTATAGAAAATAGTCTCTTGTGTCTGTCTTCTTTCACATAGTCTAATGCTTTTGAGGTATATCTTATGGTGTGTATCAGTAGGTTTTCTCCCTTTTTGTTGCTGAGTAGTATTCCATCACTGTATGCACATACCACAGTTTATTTATCCATTTACCCATTGGAGCACATCTGCATTGTTTCCAGTATGGGCTATTAGGAATGAAGCTGCTATGGACATTTGAGTTCAAGTATTTGCATATATTTGTATTTTCATTTCTCTTGGATAAATACATAGGAGTGGAATCACTGAATTGTATGGGAAGTGTACGTCTAACTTTATATATAAGGAACTTCCAAACTGTTTCTAAAGTATTTGTACCATTTTACATTCCCACCAGCAATGTATGAGAGTTCCAGCTGTTTCTCACCCTTTGCCAGTCCTTGGTATATTGGGTCCTTTTAATTTTAACATTTAGTGGGCTTGTAGAGGAATCTCATTGTGGTTTTAATTTATATTTTGCTGATAACTAATGATGTTGAAATTTTTTTATGTGCTTATTTGCCATCTATATGTCTTATTTTATGAAGCATCTATTCAGTATTTTACCACCATTTCCCCCCTTTTAAAATCAGTTGTTTGTCTTATTTTGAGAGTTATATATCTGGATTCAACTCCATTATCAGATAGATTTTATAGGTAATTTATCCTATAAATTCATGGTCATGGCTTACATTTTCATGTTTTTAACAGTGGTTTTTGAATATTAAAATTTTTTAATTTGATGGAGTCCAGTTTATCATTTTTTCTTTTCTGATTCTGTGACTCATAGGCACCCCTCTACATAGCTCTGCAGCTCTCTTTCTGTTCAGCTTTGCCTCTCCAGTACTCTGAGCTATAAATTCTAGCTACCTTGCCCTCCCTGAATTCTGCTGTCTTTTTTCTCAGCTCAGGGAGGCACTCCCCATCCCCAGCTCTGTTTCAGTTCCTTCTCCATGTGCTACAGCCTGGAAGCTGCCACCAGACAAATAGCTGTTGTAGTCTTAGGTCTCACCTTGGATTTTGTCCTGTCAGGGATCACCACAGTTCTGAGCTGCCTTAACTGCTGTTAATGATGCATTTAAAAACTAGTAGTCTGACAATAAATCTCTTTGGAAAGCAGTTTGGCAATGTCTTTGAAGGTTTAAATAGTTTACAGGTTAAGAAAGATAGGCTTTAAAGATGGTTCACCAGAGATGGAGTTTGAGGCGGTAAGACTAGTGTTTAAGGGTACAGACTTGTAATGAGTAGTAAGTAAGCCAGAGATCTAATGCACAGTATTATAAATATAGACAGTAATGTTGTACTATAATTGTGTAATGTGATATTGCTATAGCAATCATATTCCAATATAGTATACATGTATCAAAAGTAACATGCTTTAAATTTACACAATGTTACATGTCAAATTTATTCAGTAAAAAAAAACTTTTTAAATGTAAAGTTAGTTCAGATCCCACAACTGTAAAATATTTATGGCCCTGGGAACCCGATTACCTGAAAGGCTAGAGAAATTACCCAACAAGAAAGAATATCACTCATTTTTCACTTGAAACAGGAGTATCAGGCTCTTGGATGGTGTGCTGAATATGATGTAGTCTCACCAAGGAGAATCCAGTCTATTGTCTTAGCTATGAAGACAATGCATTGTGTAAACAGAAGGTCATGTTTTTGTGTTCTAGTTATTTACCATGTGAGCAAATAAAATTTAACAAGGGGAAGCTATTAGAAATAGCTGGATGCTTGACATATTTTATGACATTATTGACATTTGTTCAGTTTTAGTAACTCATTGTAGAAGAGGAAACAGTTTTTCTCCATTGGTAAAAGCAAGGAATATTTTCCCATAGCCTGTTTGAATTCCTTGGCATTTAATAGTCTAGTTTCCTATTGAGTAGACCACTATGTGAATTTTATGCCATTTGTCCCTAGGATAAACCCCAATCAAGGGATTTCTCTTTTCCCTTTGAGAACCTGGCACATGAGTTTTGTGCCAAAGGATCAATTAAAGCAGCAATTTTTGTACCCAGTTTTTCTAACGGAAGCACTTTGCCTCCTTCTTTTGAGGTTAGGTTGAGTGTTTTCCTGGGGGCAATCCATTTTTTTTTTTCTTTTTCTTTTTTTGCGGTGTGCGGGCCTCTCACTGTTGCGGCCTTTCCCGTTGAGGAGCACAGGCTCGGAGGCGCAGGCTCAGCGGCCGTGGCTCACAGGCCCAGCTGCTCCACGGCATGTGGGATCTTCCCAGACCGGGGCACAAACCCGTGTCCCCTGCATCGGCAGGCGGACTCTCAACCACTGCGCCACCAGGGAAGCACGGGGCAATCTATTTTGAATCACATTTTCCCTCTTAGAATAGAAAGGTTACCAGCTGCACTTCCTTGCAACAGGGGTGGAATAGACGTGAGGTGTATAGAGTGAAATGGGCTGATTTTCTTTCATCTTTTTTTCCCCTTAATATTTGCTTTGGCTTTGGCTTCCCTGAAGACACAGTAACTCTGGGCATGCATATGTGTATGTATGTCCCTGCAGCATTTTAAAGCATGTAAATGAGAAGACCTTGTTGTATAAGCCCAAACAAGTACGGACGTAATTGACTACTAAACCTTCTCTTTCCTAATGTTTGCACAGGAGTCTCCCCAGGACAGTGCTATCACTCGTGATATTAACCGGACATTCCCAGCACATGACTACTTTAAAGACACAGGAGGAGATGGACAAGATTCCTTATATAAAATATGCAAGGTATTTCATATGAAAAAAAAAAAGACTCAGTTGTTTTTGTTTTTTTTTTTAATTTTTGTCTGTGTTGGGTCTTTGTTGCTGTGCACGGGCTTTCTCTAGTTGAGGTGAGAGGGAGCCACTCTGCTGCAGTATGTGGGCTTCTCATTGCCATGGCTTCTCCACAATGAGAGAGCACGGGCTCTAGGCGCGTGGGCTTCAAGTAGTTGAGGCACACACGCTCAGTAGTTGTGGCTCGCGGGTTCTAGAGCGCAGGCTCAGTAGTTGTGACGCATGGGCTTAGTTGCTCTGTGGCATGTGGGATCCTCCCGGACGAGGGCTCGAACCCATGTCCCCTGCAGTGGCAGGCAGATTCTTAAGCACTGAGCCACGAGGGAAGTCCAAGACTCAGTTTTAAATGGTGATTCTGGTTCTTTGAAATTATGCAAAGGATAACTACAAAACGTAATTTATATTTGATGTTCAAGAATGCAAAAAAATGAGAGAAAAGTCTTTGTAAAATCAACAGTAACAACACAATTTTAGATTCATAACGAACAGAATATAATTAAAAATAAGATGGTAGGATTTCTTTTACCCTTTTAATCTAGCTCTCCCTCACCTTCCTGCAAAATGTCCCAGAAAGAAACCCTGTGCTCACTGACTCTCATCCTTACTTCTGACCCCACTGCACTCTTGTTTCTCTCTCATGATGATCTTCATTGCAGCTCTCTCTGCTCCTGACTTCTCACCCTCCTGGTTAAGCTCTCACTTCTCTAACTACTTCGCTCATTCTCTCATGATTTTTCTCTCTCTCTGCCTGCTCCTAAAACAGAGGCCTTCCCCTAGGTGCTCAGTCACTGGTTCCTGTAGCTCTACACTGTCTCCATGGGTGACCCTTTCCACTCCCACAGCTTCAGCTATCACCACTGCACAGATGTTCCCAAATCTACATTAACTCAAGGCCTAAATTTCCAGCTGCTCGTTGGTCTCCATGTAAAAGTCTGTCAAGTACATCAGACAAAACAGGTCTAAAACTGGGTTCATTTAAAAAAACACTTTATTATGAAAATTTTCAAACATACATAAAAGTTGAGTAGTGTAAATGAATTTGTATATATCCCTGTCCAGATTGAATATTTATCAATATATTGCCACAGTTTCTTCATCTGTCCTTTTAAAAAGATTTTCCTGAAGTACTTAAAGCAAACCTCAGACATCATAATCCTAAACTCTTTGCCGTACATCTCTAAAAATAAGATCATTATCCACCTGTATCATCCATCATTATCCATCAGTGCCACCCAATAGCCACTCCATATTCAGATTTCCCTAAATGTCTTTATACATTTAGTTAGAATCAGGATCCAGCAATATTCATACTGTGGTTAGTTGTTATATCTCTTTTAATTAAAAACAGCCCTCCTTTTTTTCCCCATGCCATTTTCTTGCTGAAGATACAATCATTTCTCTGTTATTTTCTAGTTCCTTCCTTTGGCCATGTTCAGTTTGATATGATTGACGTCTCTTTAAGCCGTACTTCCCTCACTATTCACTGCCCTGGTACAGGCCACTATGATACGTTGCTGGCACTTTTTTACAAAAGCCGCCTTGCATTAGTCTCCCTGCCTTTGGGTTCTAGCCTATTTATTATTTTCTCTGTGTTGACCCTAGAATTGGATCATTTTAGTGGCCTCCACTAGACCCACTAAAACCTTTAGTGCTTTGTCTAACCCACAGAATGAAATAAAAATTCCTTAGTTCATTTCCTGGTCCTAGATTCATTAGCTTAGTATTAAAGGCATTTTATAATATATCCAGGCTTACTCCCTAAATATTTTATGCTTCAGTCACATTGGACTTCTCACTGTACTCTGGTTGATTTACTTGTCAAACTTCCCAACTGAACTGTGAAGTTCTCAAGGGCAAGAATCATTTCTTACATATGTTAGCATCTATAGCACTTGCACAGTGCACGCCATATTATAGAAGGTGCTCATTAAATGTTGATGAATTAGTGAAATGCCTTTCCTTCCCCATATTTCATTACAGCCCCCATGAACCTTATATTTCAAACGTTTCCCGAATGTATTATGTACATGAAAGTACTTTCAAACTTTCGGGAAATGTTTGAAATGTAAAGCATTCCTTCTAGCTTTTCTATGAGCCTGAAAAATGCTCCCCTCATTCTCTACCTATAGAAATTCAGTACATTTTTATCTTAGTACATAATTGATTAAGCCATGTGCTGAGCACTTTACTTGAGAGGACTGAGAATAATTCGTCAGCTCTATTATATAAATATGTGATTATTCTCATCTTACAAATAAGGAATATAAGCATTGGGCCTAAGAGCCAGACCGAGACATTAGCAATTGTGAGATTTCAGCCCAACTCTGTCTAACTGTGAGGCCTCTATTCTTTTTTGACTAATCGACTGTCGATGGTACCTTCATCAGTTTTGTCAAACTGCCTTCCACAGAGCTGTGTTGGCATATATTACTACTAGTTTTTAACAGTCTTAACAAAATGGGTATTAACTCGTTAATTTTTACTGATTTGATAGGTGGAAAGTGGTCTCATTAAATTACAAAATATCATTTCTAAATCCCTCTGTGCTTCTTGTCTTTGGAAAAGCATATGTGTTTCTCGTTCTGTAGCCCTCTCATCAGATAAGCTTTGACAAAATGGGGGATATAATGAGATTATATTGAATTCTACCTGAATTTATGAAAGCATGGTTATATATAAAAACATAAACAGTGATTGGTGAGTGCCTGCTATGTAAAACATATATATGTATATATTTTTAAAGCTATAGTTTCACCAAAAGCTAATGATAAAATCCCATGTGTATATTAACTTGTCATCTAATAAACGTTGGCATCACATTTTGCTAAGTGATCTGAAATTTAAATATACCCATTTCTAAGTTGCTTTCTTGGGACACAGAAGAACCTTGGGGAAAAAAATGGAGAATAAAGAGAGTTTCATCAGAAATAAATTTGTCAAACAGGGAATAGCGTCCTGAATCTATCGGAATTCCCCTTTCCCCCCACAACTTACATGAGAACTATAAATATTAACCATAAGAACAAGACTCTGAAGAACAACTACAGAACCAAAGAGGAACCCGCAGGGCTG
The DNA here is from genome assembly GCF_059928025.1 of Delphinapterus leucas. Taxonomy (NCBI): domain Eukaryota; kingdom Metazoa; phylum Chordata; class Mammalia; order Artiodactyla; family Monodontidae; genus Delphinapterus; species Delphinapterus leucas. The sequence goes on from NC_143134.1 coordinate 113,064,874, forward strand.
TTTGATGTCAGTATTCTGTTAATGATAACGTTCAGAAGAGATGAGTTGTGATCATCTGCTGCCAAGGGAAATACAAATGAAAATTCCGAAGAACCCACAGACGGCTTCAGAGTAGTCCCTCTTATCAGAAAAGTTTCCACTGGCATTGTGGAAAGGACTGTATTTTGGCATCTTTGCCAAAATATTTTTTTTCCCAGAAAGAAAAATGAATAGCAATAACAGTGTTTAGTGAGTGCCTGCTATATGTGTTGAGGTGCTGGCTAGGTTGAATAGGACATCACCCCAGCCTCTAAGAAGTTCACAGTCTAGTAGAGAAGATGGACATTTAAAATGCAGTGTGGTAAGTGCTATAATAACCATACATTTGTAATAAGTACCATAGAAGTACCGAGGAGAGAGAGAATCCTGGGGGAATAGAATATGTTTGGAGCCTCAGTGAAGAACACATTTTTCAGACAGAGAAGAGGGAAAAGCATGAGCAAAGACAGGCGGAATGACAACTTTTTTTTTTAATGCTAAAATGGTTTTTGCTTAACCTTACCACTCCTTGGCTACAGGAAGTGGCCTGGTGACAGCGTTATTTATAATAAAGAAAAATTGGAATTGAAGAGGAATGTTTGCATCATTCACTGCCCATCAGAATGCCACAGTGGAGTGTGGGTAGCATCTTCGAGGTTCCCATGTTCAAGTTCCTATAAGGCAACTATGACTCAAGAGTGACTACATTCATTTACACCTCATGTGTCTTTCCCCCCCCCAGGCTTATTCTGTGTATGATGAAGAAATTGGCTATTGCCAGGGCCAGTCATTTCTTGCTGCTGTTCTGCTTCTCCATGTGAGTAATTAGGTCTCTATGTATGACTTACACATGTCCTGCCTCAACTTATACTAGCCTTAGACTTGATCATGGTTTTTTATTTCCTTTGGCCAGGCTTTAGTGCATGAAGGTTAACTCCTATATCTGGAAACCTTTTCCTTAAATTAATACAGTGTCATCATGGGAGAGAAACATGGTAAAAAATAAATGACAGTGTTGAAAATTGGTACAGGGGTAGACTTTTTTTATTACTAGGGTGATTGGATAGACTTTAGTCTTGATTGAACCCTTTGGGGACATTTTATCTTCTCTAAAGTAGCCGCTGTCATCAGTCTTTGTTTTGAGATTTATGTATTGGGGTGGAAGGGAGGCAGAGAAGTTGGGTTGCTTTAGCACCATTTTATTCATTTGTTCATTCATTCAGCAAAGACCTTTACCCTCCATCTTACTGATATTTTTTTAAATCCACAGCAAAATTGAAAAAATGTTAAGGTGAACACTCATATACTCTTGACCTGATATATCAGTATTCTTCCACACTGCTTTCTCTGCATCTCTCTCTCTTTTCCTCTTTTTCACACACACACACACACACACACTTCTTTTTTTAATGGAAAAGAAATTTTTTGAAATTATCTTTGGAAAATAAGTAGCAGACATCAAGATACTCCACTCCTAAATACTTGTGCATGTATCTCCTGAGGACCTAACCAGAATATCACAGTCATATCTCAGAAATTCGACACTGATTCACAGTGTCTTACCCACAGTCCACATTCAGTTTTCCCTGTTTACTCAGTGAAGTCCTTACAGCTTTTTTTTCTAATCAAGATCAGTGAAGAATCAGGCATTGCATTTGGTTGTCATTTCATTTTATTCTTTTAATCTGAACTATTCCCTTTGCCTTTTTTGTATGTTCCATGCCATTGACAGTTTTGAAAAATTAAAGCAGATTGTCTTGTAAAACATCCCAGATTCTTGATTTGGCTGATCATTTTCCCATGATTCAAGTTAAAATGCTTGGCAAAAATACCACACAGGTGATGTTAGCAGAGAGTTTTTGAGCACCTGTTATGGTCTGAACTGTGCTTGTGATCAGGAGTGAATAATATAGTGTGGCCCTAGTCCTTGTGGATGCAGAGCTAGTGAAGCTGACTAGCTGTAGGCAAAAAAAGTCACACAAGTATATCATTGTTACTTTCAGTGGCGCTGTGAAGGTATAGTGAAACGTTTGATGCAAGATTATAACAAGGGAGCCTCATTTCGATTACACGCGTCTCTGGGAAGCTAACCTTTAAGGTGAACCCTGAGAAATGAGAAGGGATATCCATTCTCTTTTGTACTTTGCTGTATCATTTAACTTTTTTTTAACATTGTTATGAAAATAATAAAACTGTTTTGAAAACAAGAGAGTGGAGAGTAGAGCAGTCCTGGTAAAGAGAATAGTACAGTGTATAGAAGCCCTGAAATGGGGAAAAGTTGGCATCTGGAAGGAACTGAAAGAAAGGCAGTGTGACAGGAGCATCACGAGCCATAGGGAATAGGGGGAGGGAGCTAGAGAGGTCCACAAGACTAGCTTGAAGGAGGGCTGTGGAGACCAGGCCATGCAGTCTAGATTTTGTTTCTCTAAGAACAGGAAGCTTTTGAAGAGGTTTAAGCCATTTCGTGTAGGTTGTAATACAAGTAAAACAAAACTACTTTGCATCTTCTTACTGTGAGCCTAGCTTGTTGGTATTGGTAGGCATGCAAAAATGTGATAAAGCTATGACACTGATAAAGAAGTCAAGTTTTTTTTTCCCCCCAGCTTTGTTTACATCATAATTGACGAAAATTGTGTGTGTGTATATATAAGGTGTATAATGTGATGATTTGATATACTATACATTGTGAAATGATTCTCACAAGCTAATTAACACATCATCAAGAAGTCAAGTTTTAAGTTTTTGTTTTGTTGTTCTAATCAGACTTTATATCTCAGAGTCTCACAAGTCTATGTGGTTCGTCTTTGTTCTCAATTTTCGTGCAAGGACATTTATCCCCATTTAAGTGTCACAACCCTTTTAAAATGAGTTTCCCGATGAAATCCCCAATGTCTTGGTTTGAACTCTATGCTGCTTGCCATCGTGTTAGAATAAGTGCTTGTTTCAGAGTAAGGGCAGGTGTGCTGCCTAACATCAGAAATGCCACTCTGGGCAGACCAAGTCTCTCCCTCAGTGAGTGGAAGAGTGAAGTTGCCTGCCATGGTAAAGACCTCAAAGGTCTGGTCCTTTGCCCCAAATGCCCTTACCTTTCCAACAATAATTTTCTATCCTTTTCTCATTTATTACTTAGTCTGATTTGCTCTTTAGCTCTGCTTTATTCCCAGTTATTTCTTTGCTCAGCCCACCTCCATCATCTTGTTCGACAGAAGCCCACCCACCTTCTTGACATTTGGAAGGCTTGCTACAGTCATGTCATGCCTTAAATAATATTTCCAGCGCTCTTTTTCTATTTTGAAAACTAGACATTTTGCCCGGTTCTCAGGGAGATATTTTTCCATAAAGCTGTGGAAGATGTATAAGTGAGTAACATCTGTAAATAGAAGTGAAGTAAAGGAGGTTTTTGTACTATTTTAAGTATTACTGCAGGCGTTACTGTAATACTTTAAACATTTCTTCAAACCTTAGAATACATAAAGTTCTTCTGTAACTAACCATGTTTTTAGTAACAGTGAGGAAGAAAAACATTTTTACTAAAATGAAATAACAGTTAAGGAGGTAAAATGATTTAACAAAGGTCTTATGATTTGGGAAAGATGAAACATACTCGAGTATAGACCTGTTCCTACTCAGTTCAAGTCCTGCCCTCCCTATGAAGCCTGTTCCTGGCTCCCTCAGGAAGACCCAGGCTTCTGTTCTTGTGTTCCCACTGGTCTTTCTAACTAGGCATTTTACAGCTATTGTATACTGGTTGTATGAGAGGCTCCTCAAGAACAGGAACAGTGTATGACATAGAGTAGGCATTGTTAAATATTTCTTGGTTGAATGAATGCATGTTACAAAACACAGCTGAGATCTGAGTTACTGCATATCACTAAATTTCCTGGTATTCAGATAGAGTTGAAGGATAAATTTAATATACTGAGGAAACTTCTGTATATGTTTTTGATCCCCCACCCCTTCCCTCTTTGCCTGTCTGTTACAGATGCCTGAGGAACAGGCATTCAGTGTTCTGGTCAAGATCATGTTTGACTATGGTCTCAGGGAACTTTTCAAGCAAAACTTTGAAGATTTGCATTGCAAATTTTACCAGTTGGAGCGCCTCATGCAGGTAAGTAGAGAATCCAGCTTTGCATTTGCCAGTAGGAATGCAAGACTGGGAAGAGCGGGATTGATGAAATGGTGCCAAGGAGCAGGGGCGATTTCTAGCCCTCCAGGGTTAAGGACAGGTTTTAGGTTTTTCATTTCTCTCTATGTAACGATGATGCCACGATTAATACGGTGTTAACCCGACGGGTGTGAGCCGGGTTTTCAATCTCATAAACACCCAAAAGATCAGATGACTGTAGGAGCCTTTAACACAGCAAACTCAGTCAAGAAATATTCACCAAGGCTCTGAAGCTGACTGGTTAGAAATCTTATAACAAAAGTGAAACAAACTTTCCCAAACATTTCATAACTTGGAAAGAACAACTGTCCTTCCAAATATTTGTCACCATTTGGGGATTCCTCTTTAGAGCTACTTTGTGGACTGGAAACGAGAGCTGAGTGCCAGTTTAATACCAGATGATAAGTGTTCTTCTCAGCACTTTGGCAGTTTTTAGAAAAACACAAATATGTGACTTTTTTGGCCTATTTCTGGCAGATTTATGAACCTCCTGAGTGAGAGTTAAACAGCTGCATATGTGCCCAAGACTAATTAGTTTGCTATTTCAGGAATACATTCCTGACTTGTACAACCACTTCCTGGATATAAGCCTTGAAGCACACATGTATGCCTCCCAGTGGTTTCTTACGCTCTTCACTGCAAAATTCCCTCTCTACATGGTCTTCCATATCATCGACCTGCTTTTATGTGAGGTACGTATCACACTTTGGCTTTTGTTTGTAGTGTCCTTCCTGTGTCACCTCTGTTAAAACAGAATTTGTTCTTCTCAGTTATTTTATTTCATTGCTGGAAAATCCAGGTTTAAGTTACTCTTCCTTGGGCTGATGCTAATAATCATGTTTTGTCAAAGGTGCTCTCTGCTAAAAAAAAGCACATTTGTATTAGGTTTGGCTGCATTGAAGAAATCCAAAATAACAGTGACTAAATAAAGTAGAGGTTTATTTTTCTTTCCCATGTAAAAGAAATCAGAAGGTTGGCAGTAACCTACCTTCCTCAGAGTGCAACTCTGTTCCATATGGCTGACTAGAGCTCTAGCCACTGTCTCTCTATATTTAAGCTAGGGGGTTTAGGGGTTCGGGGAGGTTGCATCCCCTCTTTTAAAAGACATTTCCTGGAATTTCCACCTGCATTTCTTCTTAACCCCTTATTGACCAAAAGTTAGGTACCTGACCATACCTAGCTTCTAAGGGGAGTTTTTTTTTTTATTTAAGCTGACTAGGAATTTGCTAAAACTTGGTCTGTTACTGAAAGAAAATAGGTATTATAGTAAATAACAATCTTTGCCTCAGCTTAGTTTTGGGTTTTAGGATGTGTGTGTGCCTAAGAAGAAAAAACTAACTTCAAAAATAATATATGTTTGTTATAGAAACTATAAGCAAAAAGATTTTAAAATACTTCTAATCCCAGTCTAGAGGGAAACTACTTTTAACATTTTGGTGTGTATTCTTTCTGCCTTTTCATATATGTGTATGTGTAATTTCTATATGGAACAGTTTTTTTCATATGGAATATTATGTAATAATGTATATTATGGTTTTATATCTATATAAAAATACATAAAAATACGATTATGCTATATATGCTATGTGGTAACCTCTTTTTATCTCATATACTTGACTATCTATAGACAGACACCTCCACATATATACCATCCTTATTTTTAATTATCCCATATTCAAAACATAAAAATCCACTAAGAAATTTGTATCTTCTATCTAGCTTGAAACATTATAAGAAACAGCATTTCAGATATACCATTATTCTTTTTTTTTTTTAAAGAAGATGTTGGGGGTAGGAGTTTATTAATTATTTTATTTTTGCTGTGTTGGGTCTTCGTTTCTGTGCAAGGGCTTTCTCTAGTTGTGGCAAGCTGGGGCCACTCTTTATCGCAGCGCGTGGGCCTCTCACTATTGCGGCCTCTCTTGTTGCGGAGCACAGGCTCCAGACACGCAGGCTCAGTAGTTGTGGCTCACGGGCCTAGTTGCTCCGCGGCATGGGGGATCCTCCCAGACCAGGGCACGAACCCATGTCCCTTGCATTAGCAGGCAGATTCTCAACCACTGCGCCACCAGGGAAGCCCCATTATTCTCTTTTTTTTTTTTTTTTTTTTTTGCGGTACGCGGGCCTCTCACTGTTGTGGCCTCTCCAGTTGTGGAGCACAGTCTCCAGACGCGCAGGCTCAGCGGCCATGGCTCACGGGCCCAGCCGCTCCGCGGCCTGTGGGATCTTCCCGGACCGGGGCACGAACCCGTGTCCCCTGCATTGGCAGGTGGACTCTCAACCACTGCGCCACCAGGGAAGCCCAGCCCCATTATTCTTAATTATTCTTATTCTTATTATTCTTAATTGATGCCAAGTATCCCCTTCTTTGGATATATCATAATTTATGTAACCAGTTCCTAATCTCAGACCTTTGTCTAGTTTTTCACTATTATAAACAGCCATTTGTTAAGTAGTTACTGTGGGCCTGGTGGCATGCTAAGTAACCTACATAAACTTTTCAACTAATTAGTTCAGAAAACCATTGGGAGACTATTTGTTATGGAACTTGAGGCCCAGAAACTTTAAAAGTTTAACACTGTCAGCAGATTTTAGGGCCTCGCCTGAGCTGTCCTTTGCCCCACTACTCCTAGAATGATTAGCTCAAGAAAGGCAGATTAGAGGGAACCCTGAGCAGATTCAGTTCTGGGACCTAGGGCTCATGGACAGAGTGATTGCTGTACTTGGAGTGAGCAGTATAGACTACAGGAAGAGCCACCAGGAGTTACTTCCCGAGAGATCACAATTTTATGACTCTAATGTTTTAGTTCGGAAGCATAGAATACTTTGAAAAGCATTCTTGAATTGCGAGAATAGCTCTACAAAAGCTCTTCTCTCAAAAAAATGGGAGACTGGGTCTACCTTAAGTGGTTTTTCAGTGGTTGCCCTGTAATTTTTTTCCCCAAGATATTTTCAAGATTCATTCCTTAAGTTTTTACAGTTTATCTAAAAATTGTGGGGTATTCTGAAGACAAACAGCTTTTGATAATCCATATATAAACACTGAAAATGTTTTCTGTGTTTTCTTTTAGGGAATAAGTGTTATTTTTAATGTCGCCCTTGGATTATTAAAGGTACAGTACACATTTATTTGTAAGCTGGGTTATCTGGTATTCCTTGTTCAGCACTTGCAATATCTTGGTCTTAATCTCACTCTGAACAGCCACTATGCTCTGGCATTGTCCCTGACAGTGGATATGTGCAAGGAGCTCTGCAAAGGCTACAAAGTATCTTCTGGGGATTATAAAGGTGCTGGGATTATTAAATCCTTCTTGGGCACCTTCATAGCAGAAAACTTTTTCTGTACATGGTTGTATTTTCTTCTTTCTTCAAGACTTCCAAAGATGACTTGCTATTGACAGACTTTGAAGGTGCGCTGAAGTTCTTCAGGGTTCAGCTTCCTAAGAGATATCGCTCAGAAGAAAATGCAAAAAAACTGATGGAATTAGCTTGCAACATGAAGGTAAAATCATTTTTGCGTTAATTTAGATTCCTTTGTTAATGTCTCACTCTTCCTGATCAAATTGTCAACATTTATAGTACATTAATAATAATGTTTTCTTTTGTATTGTATAATTTTCTAAATATTTTCATATATATTACAGCCTATGAATTAAATATCAGGTTTCATGATTTCTACTGTGCTGTCCTTTAACTTTCAGTATTTGTTGTTATGGTCAGAAATTCCCTAAAATGAAAGTAATAATACATGAAGGAAACTTATTCACTATTTATCACTTCCAGTGAAGCATTTATGATTTGTATCATTTTTTTAAGTTTAAAAAAAAAGAAGAATCTCCTTGTGTTCATGTTATAAAAGTTTTGTTTTTAAAGAAGAAAAAGTAATTGAGGGAGTTTAGTTTGGAATTTGAGAGGTGGAGGCAAATGGGAGACAGAATAAATAGCTGTATTGAGATGCTTATAGGGTGCATAAAAGACTGACTGTCATATTTACTCAGTGTGTCTCCAGAGGGTAGAATTGTGATCACTGTGTCAGGGGCAGATGTGGTAGGAGAGAAGCTTCACTATCTACTGAATTAGAGTACGGACTGGGAATCAGAGAGATCTGAATTCAAAGTTATTTCACCTATTTAAGGCACAATTTCCTCATCTGTAAAGTAATATTGGATTTCTGGTTCTGGTTATATGTCAGACTGAGCTAACTCAGGCTGCCCTTCTTTAAACATTTGGAGATGCTAAATAAAGTATAATCCAAGAAATGTTTAAATACCTGGATGAACTTGAAAGAAAAAAGAGAAATACCCAGGTGCCTTAAACAAAGTGGCTCAATGTATTGTGTGTGATAATAAAAGAGCATTCCAAGGGAATATAGAACCAGAGGTAGGTATTAGGATTTTACTACTCACGAAGACAAGACATGATTTGGGGCCTTCTGGAGGCCCCAGAATGAAACTGAAATCTCTGCATAAAGTTAGGACTTCGGAATGGCCACCCTGTTTGTAAAAGCAGGAATACAAAAACTACATATTAGCCTGATAAATAATAGGAATCATGATATAAAGTGAATGGGGGATTTGGCGGGGAGGGAAAGGAAATAGAACTTCTAGAAATTAAAATAATCATTAAAGTTATCATTCAATGTAAAATGTTACATCCTTCACAAGTATTATGGATAACATTTAATGATATTTTACCATGTGCTAGGTCCTGTGATTAAGTGTTTTTACGTGTGAGGATTAACTACAGTATATGTACAGTGCTTACCTTAGTGCCTGATAATTAGTAAGGGTTTAAGAAATAATGGCTACTACTATGATTATTTCCTCCCTGGTTTTTCAAGCAGAAACAAACTCTTTTCAGTAACATATACACCAGTGATGGGTTTGCGCACAGCACACAGCCGAATGAGCTCTGAGCTTCTTGGAGTTGCTTTCTATCCCAACCTGGTTTAGCATACAGAAGGATGCTGACTCTTACTTATGATTTCTTCCCCTCCAAAACCTGCTTCTTCCTCAGTGTCCCCATCTCCAGTTTGTGGGACCTCATTGCTCAGGCCTGAAAACTTGGTACCATCCTCTTCTGTTCTTTCTTTCACACTTAACATCTTCATATTCCACATCCAAGCCCTATCATCAAAATATATCCTGAATCTGATCACTTCTCAACCCTTTCATCACCAATGCCCAAGTCTAACCATCTCATCACTTCTCTTCTGGAATATTGCAGTCGATTCCTTGGTCCTTCTGTTTCCACAGTGATTTCCTCCCAGACTCTTTTTGATCTCATCTCTCCCTTGCTTAAAACACTAATGGCTTCTTATCTCAGAATAAAACTTAGGTTCTTGCCTTGGCCTGCAAGGCCTGGCACCATCTCACCTCTGACAGTGTGATTTCAACTACTACTACTTTTCCCCCTTACACTTTTCCACTTCAGACACCCTGGCCTCCTTGCTGTTCTCAGACATGCTGAGCATGTTCCCTCCTCAGGCCTTTGTGCTGGCTGGTCTCTCTGCCTGTAATGTTGTTCTCCTTGCTGTCCACATGGCTTCACCCTCACCTCATTCAGTCTTAGGCTCGATGATCATGTCATCAGAGAGGACTTCTCTGATTACAGTGTCTAAAGTAGCAGCTCCCCCCAACTCTTTACACCCTATCTCCTTATCCTGTCATATTTTCTTCATGTCACTTATTGATACTTAACATTATTTTATATGTTTGACTATTATCTGCGTGCCCCCTGTCCCCATGCTGGAATTAAGCCTGTGACAGAGGGGACTTTATCTCGTTTGTTTATTGCTGAATTCCCAGCACAAGAACAGGATCTGACATGTAAATATTGGTTGAATGAGTGAATAAATGAATATTCTGTTGAGCTTCTTCCAAGTGTTTTACAAAGAAGAGTTAACATGGATTTGGGCAAGGCTTAAAAATAGCTTCTAGCTAAAGGTTTACCTTTTGGGTTTTCATTAGCTTGAAACACTTTAATAATAAATGGATTCTTTATTTCCAAAGTCCAGATGGGAGGTGTCTAATGTCTTTTTCCTTGCCTTTGCTTCCAAAGAATTAAGGTAGACAAGGCCGCACAGCACACGTTATTATTTGCTTAGATACGTAATTCCTTTTGGTCTTGGAGAGCCCTGCATGGCTAGGGTACACTTTGGATGATTTCTCCTACTTGCACATGGTTTCAGGTGAGAAAAATAGTAATTTTTCTTGAAATCGACTCATCACGGAAAGCCTACAGATTCACCAGGACATTAGAGAGTGAGCTTTTTCTGTTAAAAGGTGGGATATGGTGTGTACAGTTTAGTTAGTGATGATTAGTTTCACTCTGGCAGCTATACTTAACACCAAAAAATATTAAAGGAGATATAGGCAATAGTTGAGCCAATTATTGGCAAAGGACTTCAGTCACAGTGATAATTTGTCAGCTCAAAAATAAGAGAAATCATTGGCAAGCTCAGTTATGAGCCCTGCATTACGTAGACCGCATGATGGAGGAGGGCCTCAGTCAGCACAGAGAGTGCATAGTATCTTCTGGTTGTTTGGAGACCCTCTAGCCATGGAAAAGGGGACTCCTGCTAGGTGAATGCTTTGGAAACTAGCTTTTGAATTTCTTGGTGTAGAATTTAGAAAGGAACATTGGCCTTGTAACTCATTCGATCCCATTCCGTTATTTTTTAATTTAAAAAAAAAGTTGTGACTCAGTTTTCTCAGTTGTACTTCCTAATTAAGGTGGGACTAGGGAATGCTTTACCTCACATGCCAGTCCAGGAAACAGATACCTATTCTTGTTGTTGTCTTTTGTTGTGTTTTAGCAGTTACAGTGTTGTAATTTCCAGTATTTGTACAGATTTTATAAGAATCTCATTTGTTCCTCACAGTACCCTGTGAGGTGCAAAGGGCAAATCCAGTGTGGAAACTGAGGCTTATAGAAGCCAAGTGACTTACCCGGCTGACACTGACTGGGCAGTGACAAAAGCCCTGTTGGAACTCAGGCCTTCTGACTGAGTGCTCCCAAGGCTTTCCACCCTGTTGCATGGCCTCTTATTTCAGAAGGCGGCAAGAACCAAGTTTGGCGCGGCAGTATCTGCAATGGCCACAAGGTGGGTCTGTTGCCCAGAAAGGTCCACTGTCCTCTCGGTGCCTGCATCTTCCTTTTCTCCATCAATCTCTCCCAGTATCTGTCTTTACTTGCCTCTCCTTTTTTTTCCTCTCTCTCCTTTCTTCCCTTTTACTTCTCCCCTTCTTCTCCTTAATTTATTATGGGACCGAATTTTTTTTTTTATTTCTTACAGAGTTTTAGACCCCTGCTCTTAATCTAAAATTTAACAACATACATACATACATCAAAACTCATTTAGCCGTCTGTTGAATTTCTCTCCCTCCATGGGTCAGTGACCTGAGATGGAAAAGTTGTTTCCACTTGTGATATAAGATCTAAAAGGAATTTCACTTTAAATAGATTGTTCAGGAGATCGGGAATGGTCCTAGGAGCTCCACAGCCCTTTCATACCCATAACTGTGCCATGCATCATCTTTAGTGGAGGGAAATGGGGAAAAAATAATTAGGTCTTTTAAGTTTTGACTCAAGAAATATGTGAGAGCAACTGTTTCTTTGTGTGTCTATACAGGAATTTTGAGAACAAGTCTGATACGTGAGGCTGGTTTAGAAGCAGCAGGAACTATGCTAAAAGAGATGGCTCAGTGGGTTTCTTAGATCAAATCTGAATACTTGACCCTTTGGCTGTAGAATCCTGCCTGATGTGAAATGGAATTTCTGAACCATGGCTTCATTGGAATTTGTTATGTCAAACATAAAGTGAATATGCTAGGCTTCAAACTACCTGTAAGAAAAGATATTATTACAAAAACCAAATAGTAATATCTGTCAATTAATGTAATCCTAACCATTTGCTATTTGGAGAAACAGAAAACTCTTTGGCATTTGGGGATATTTGCCCTCAGGGCATGTTTTTATTCATGAGCCTAAAAGCAGCACTAGTTTGAACTTCTTTCTCTGCTCAAATCATTTGTGTAGTTAGTGTGGGTTTGGGTTTTAACTTCTGTGTTTGTAGTGACTTCATCAGTCTTTTTTCTTGATATGTTCACAGAAGCTTGTATAGTGTCTACACATAGTGAATTTATCCTTAGAGTGACCATATGAGGTCATTTTATGGATGTGTGTACTGAGGGTTAGAGAATTGAAGAAAACTCCCAAAGGGCACAAAGTTAGGGATGGAATTGAGATGAGATCCCAGGAATTTCAGACTCTAAAGTCAATGCTTATCATCATTGTGCTTTACTGTACCTGAGGGATTGAATGAATGGGACAAGAGCTACTTCTGTTGGTCCACTTTTGGTGATATTTGTCATGTAAAGATGGGTAACTCAGTCTCTATGTCAGTGTTGAAACTTATCTTTTGTACACTGTAGCTGAGTTCCATTTTCCTTATAACTAGACCCGGCTAGTTTTACAAGATATCTTTACTTGTTCCTACCTTTTGGAATTGGATTTCATGAGGAAGCTTCTGAGTGGGTTCTCTCTTTCTCTGCATTGAACCCTAAAGTTTGCTGGTTGTTGCAAGGGTAGCAGTGTTCACTACCTTCTTGTTTTATTTTAATGAGTTCCTCTCCCTTGGTCCTTATCTGCATGTGATTCCTCTGCTAATAATTTGCTTCTTGCATTTTAGAAAAATACTCTGATGGTAGAACAAGGATGCCTAATTCTATTTAGTAATCTTTGAGGGAGTGTGAGCCTGAACTGTTTGAATAAATTAAATAAAAAGGCTGAGAAATCAAGTAGAATGTTGATTTGTTTCAAGTGGCTATAAGTGCAGACCTTGGAGTCCCACAGACCTTGGCTCTCAAGCTGGCTCTGCCTCTGCTTTGTGACCTAAGGTAGGTTAGCACAGCAGGGTTGTAGAGAGAGAAATAAGACGATGCCTTTAAAGCAGTGGCTGCTCTTCTGATGATATTATCATCATCCTTCACACACCAGTGCTCTTTTGGCCCAGGCTGTTTTGATCTTCTCTGCCCAGGTATCTGCTTTCCTTAAGTCAGTTCAAGTCAACAAGCATTTGTAGATTGCCTTCTGTGCCAAGAATGTACTGGGCATGCTACAGAGATGGGTAAAAAACAAGAATCACCCCAGACTTGCATTCTTGTGCTGGCATTGCCGCTGAACAGTCTGGGTCCTTTACTTTAGACAAGTCACTTTACCTATCTAGGTCTCAGTTCCCCAGTACAATGAGGGTGATAATCCCTGCTGTACGCATCTCAGAAAGTCGTTTTGATGATTAAAGAAAATAGTAGATGTAGAGGTAGCTTGTTATCTTGAAACTTTTATGTAAATCTCAGGTTCTTGTAATCACTAACTGAAAAAGAACCATGGACTTGTGTCAGATTTCTTTATTTAGCAATGAGGACTTTGGGGTCAGGATCTCCTTAATGTACCAGACCTCTTCCTACCCACACACTCACCCACACAACATAACTCCAATCCTGCCACGCAGAGCTACTAACATTCAACCTCCCACCTGCACTGGACTTTCTGTGAGTCCAGCCCAGCAGGGATTCTTGACTTTTGCAGGAACTTTATTTTTTATTTATTTTAAAAATTTATTTATTTATTTTTGGCTGCATTGGGTCTTCGTTGCTGCACGCGGGCTTTCTCTAGTTGCGGCAAGAGGGGGCTACTCTTTGTTGCGGTGCGCGGGCTTCTCACTGCGGTGGCTTCTCTTGTTGCGGAGCATGGGATCTAGGTGCACGGGCTTCAGTAGTTGTGGCTCGCGGGCTCAGTAGTTGTGGCTTGTGGGCTCTAGAGCTCAGGCTCAGTAGTTGTGGCACACGGGCTTAGTTGCTCCGCGGCATGTGGGATCTTCCCGGACCAGGGATTGAACCCGTGTCCCCTGCATTGACAGGCGATTCTTAACCACTGCTCCACCAGGGAAGCCCCTTGCAGGGACTTTAAACCAAACTTCAGAATCAGCTCCTAATATTTCCTATCAGCAGCCTGTTTCCTACTCTTCTGTGTTAAATGGACTTTGTTTAAATGGCTCATTGTTTGCAGCACATGTTCAGAGAAGAAAAGCAGATAATAATAATGTTACAGCCACCCTTTATTAAAAAGACTTCACTGTGTGCCAGCCAGGTACTCTTCTTAGCTCTTTATGTGTTTTATATCATGTGATCCTCATAACAGTAGTTCTCATAAGGACTGTTGGGATTTTCACAGATGAGGACCCTGAGGCTGAGATAAGGCAGCTTGCCCTCAGTCACACAGTAAGTCATCTGCAGAGCCAGGACTCAAGCCTTGGTCTGTCCAAGTTCTTACTGGCCGACGGTACTACCTCACTCCCACCAAGGTCAGCAGCCACTCTCATTCTTTCTCCATCAGTGTGGGCCACGACATCCCTGCCTGTTCCACGGCCTGATCGGGGGCCAGCTTTCCCAGGGCAAGTAGCACATGTTTTAAGAGAGAACCTTATCCAATTCCTGTGACAGATTAATGATAAGTGAGTGACCAAAGGAAAGGTGTTTTAGACTAATTTTTACCTCTACCAAAATATCAAACTGGCATGTTCCAAGTCTCCACCTTCTCTCTAATTCAGGGTTTCTTAACCTGGGACTATGGATGGGCCTCAGGGAGCCCATGAGCCCTCTGAAATGGTGTGTAGAATGTTTTATAGCTGGGGGTGGGGTGGGGGTTAGCTTCTGTGCTTTTTTTGTGGGAACCATGGCTCTCAGGGGACATCCAAAGTGGTACTGTCTCTAACAGTGTTAAGAACCTTGTACTAATTGCAATGAGGTATAAAATTGGTTTTACCTAAATTACAAACTCAGCCTTAACCCAGGAAATTATTAGAATTTTTTCCTCCTTGAAAGTGTATTTAAACAGAACAGATTTCAAATTTAATCGTCTTTGAAGGCAAAAATACCTCTGTGTGTGAAGCCGTGATTTCCACAGCCTTCTGGTAGAAGTCAGCCAACAGCGGGTGTGATTCAGAGATCTGCGGCTGATTCCATAGCTTCTCTTCTTCTTGAATTCAGTTAAAATTTTAGTGGTAGAAGTAAGAGACAGGCAAAATGAACTGTGGGGACTATGTCTCTTCATTAAGTATTTTCATGCTTACTGTGTGCCAGGCATTAGGAATTTCACAGTGCATAAAGAGTTCCTGCCCTTGTGGAGTTTGCATATCCTGATCTGTGTACATCTTCGTATCATTAATGCTTAGCAAAGAACACTGCACATAGTGGGGCTCAACTATTGGACAAATAAATGTCCCTGCTTGCATCCTTATTGGGTTAAAAGGAAGGCCTTTGACTTTGATTTGTTCAACAGCTGACTGTTCCGATTATGTTCCAAGCATTGAGCTGGGCGCTAGAGGTATGGTGGTAAGCAAAACAGATGTGGCCTGTTTCCTAGTGGGAAGACAGTTAATCAAGTAAGCACATAAATAAATAATTGTGAACTTGGACAGGTGCCATGGAGGATTTGGCTTGACGCTATGAGAATATATAATGAAAGACCAAGCCTGATAGGGGGAAGAGAGTGTCAGGGAAGCATTCACTAAGAAGTGATGTGGAGGGACTTCCCTGGTGGCGCAGTGGTTAAGAATCCACCTGCCAATGCAGGAGACACAGGTTTGATTCTTGGTCTGGGAAGATCCCACATTGCCGCGGAGCAACTAAGCCCGTGCGCCACAACTACTGACCCTGCACTTTAGAGCCCGCGAGCCACAAGTACTGAAGCACACATGCCACAACTACTGAAGCCTGCGCACCTAGAGCCCGTGCTCCACAAAAAGAGAAGCCACTGCAATGAGAAGCCTACGCACCACAGTGAAGAGCAGCCGCCGCTCACTGCAACTAGAGAAAGCCCGCCAGGAACAAGCAACGAAGACCCAATGCAGCCAAAAAAAAAAAAAAAGTGATGTGGAGCTCTGATCTGAAAGGTGAAGAGGAGTGATCCAGGCACAGGGTTGCACAGGCAGAGGGACCAGGCTTGCAGTGTACGTTCGCTTTGGATGCCATTTCCATTTAGAAGACAGGTTGATGCAAAGGGGCGGGGCGGATGGTGGTGTGGGTTCCCTTCTCATTAATTGAGCAAGCATTTCTGGGCGCTCTCTGTGCATGCGCAGGGGACAACAGTGAGTGAGACGCAGTTCTGACCTGGAGAAGGCACTGATAATGGGACAGGCGGGCTGAGAGGTGCTGGTCTTTCCTGGGTGCAGCCTCATAAGGACACTTGAATTGCTGCTTTTGCTGCTGATACCTCTCGTTCCTCATTCAGGCATCAGTCTTTTTCACAGGGTCTCTGCCTCAGAGGCAACCTGAACTAGTTGACTCTGGTATGCAGCCACATGCTCCGGAAGTCAGGATCAGCTATGAACCCATTATAAGCAGTGTTATGTTTGTTTATTTTTTGTTTGTAATGGGGTTGGAGGCGGTGGGGTAAGGCATTCAAGGGAAAGAGAGGGAAGAAGAGAGAGACCGAGAAGTGAGGCTGAGAATTGGGAAGGCAAGTCCCAGCTGGGAAAGAAGTCAGAACTTTGGACCAGCAAGCTCTGCGTAGAGAAGTGAGCAGAGCTTTGTCTCAGAGAAGCCCAGGGTATGAGAATTGTTTTTAAACAGTGTTCACTTTGTTAGCTTAATTATAAATGTAATTCATGCTCAATGTAGAAAATGTGGAAGCATAGGAAACACAAAGAAATGCCCATATCCTATCACAGAACTGAAAGAACCAAATGAGATGACATGTGTGAAGGACCTGGCATGTCTGGGGCACTTATTACACACTAACTGCTGTTACAGTGTGAGGGAGAATCAACCCTTTTGCTCTGAGAATGAGACATTTATAATAAAGGCTAATGAAAGGTAGAAAAAATTATTTTGTAATTAGCCTTTTAAAATGTATGTTTATGAGAAAAATGTTAATTCTTCCTTACCCTAGCATGAGAATGACAAGTTGAAGAATCCTGAAGATTTGTGGGAATGTTTTGTAGGATTTGGTGTCAGTTCTCTTCTTTATAAAGCACGAGGGGAGCCTTGTATCCCTGTCCTTCCTTGTCATTTATACAGACTGACAGCAGAGAGTACTGGGAGGAAATGTTTGCTGCCCACAAGCCTCATTTAGTTTCTGTTCCTCTGCTATTGATCTGTTAGGATTGTTTATAAATTTACTGATCACAAAGTTGTTCATTTAAGTGCTTTGTGAATCACTTACACGCACGATAAACATTCACCCCAGCATTGGCCTTAAACCGCAGAAGATCTAGGTTTAGGGATGTCCGTTTCCAGCTTGTGGCCTCACCCCAGGTGTTTAGTGGGCATCTTTCTATAGACTGCAGCCAGGGCATAGTGCTGCACGGCTCCTAGCTGCCTCCCCTCGGGCAGCGGCCAAACTCCAGGAGCAAACTCTAATTGAGGCAGGCCTGTAAACGGCCCGACGGGGCCAGGTGTCCACAGAATCAGTTGGAGAGGAACGCCAGGCAGCTCGAGTAAGACAGAAAGGGAAGAATGGAGCAGGGATTGGAGATGCTGACATCAGCCTGCCGAAAACTTGGGCCTGTCCCATCCCCTTTCTATGGCTCAGTATTTTCTTCTGTAAACTAAGGAAGTTGGACTAGACTAGCTCTGTGATTCCTAGGAACTGGGGGCTAAAAGTCAGATTTGTGAGTCAGCAGTGTAGTAGTTTGTAGTGGTTGGTAAGAAAAAGCTTGAGAGAAAGAGGACAGTAGTTTAATGGGATGGAAGAGCAGCTAAATAGAACACTCAGCAGAACTGTGTGTTTAAGGGCAGAGAGAACTGTGCCTGTTTACAGGCAGCACAGAAGGTGCTAGTTGAAAGGAAAGTGGTAGATGGTAGGACAGTGAGGTAGCTACAGCTTGAACTTTGGATGACGCCTTGCGGCCTGGGCTCAGATCCTGAACCTGCTGGTCGCTAACTGAGTGACTTTGGTCAAGTCACGTAACTTCCTTATATCTCAGTTCTCTTGCCTCTAAAATGAGGATACTAATGCCGACCTTGTAGAGCTGTCATGAGGTCACAGAATGAAAGCACCTGCAGCAGTGCTGGTATGTGCTAAAGAAGTGGCCCATGAGGAGGAGGAGGAAGATGGACAGTCAGACCTAGAGCTCAGGTAGGAGGGGTTATCTGTTGGGTGCTCATTCTGACTACTGGTAAAAACTTCAGCAACCAGTTATCCCCAGCAGACCCATGGACATGATGGTAGTCATTGAGTAAGAATTTTAGGTCCTGGGCTCATGCGCAGGAAACACCACTTTCATAGTAACTTGGGATGCCCAGGTCAGCAGAGGTCTTGGTCTTCAGGGCAAGCCCTGAAAGCACCCACCCGTTGCTGATCCTTTTTTTTTTTTGGCGGTACGCGGGCCTCCCGCTGTTGTGGCCTCACCCGTTGTGGAGCACAGGCTCTGGACGCGCAGGCTCAGCGGCCATGGCTCACGGGCCTAGCAGCTCCGCGGCACGTGGGATCCTCCCGGACCAGGGCACGAACCCGTGTCCCCTGCATCGGCAGGCGGACTCTCAACCACTGCGCCACCAGGGAAGCCCCTCTGATACTTTTTAATTTGTGCTGTGCTTTATCCTACAGATTAGTCAGAAGAAGTTGAAAAAATATGAAAAAGAATATCACACCATGAGGGAACAGCAGGCCCAACAAGAAGACCCCATCGAGCGATTTGAGGTTTGTTTACGGCCTAGGTGATGTGAAGTGTTTTCAGCCTTTCATTTTACATAATTGTGCCTGTAACTAGCTTTAGTGAGTTCTTTTTAAAATTTAGTTTCACTATTTCTAGGTTCCAGTTTCAGTTTGAGTTTGCAAATGAGAAAGCAAGATTTGTTTTGCTTCAGACTAGCAGCCTAGTTTGTTACAGTTCGGTGGGCTTTTGTCACAGTTAATAAGAAGTAGCTGCTTGACAGTCACTTGAATTTAAGTATTTCTCTGTGGAGATAGAAAGTAAGCAGTCGTTGACTGGGCAGCACGTTAGGACCAGCCACATCTCCCGTGATTCCCGTAGGACTCAGCAATTAGTTTTGAGGGTTAACCTGAGAAGTTGTCATTTCCATCTGATTTTTATGTCTGTAACTGGTTTCTTTTTACCCATCAGCGGGAGAATAGGCGCCTACAAGAAGCTAACATGAGGTTGGAACAGGAAAATGATGACTTAGCCCATGAGCTGGTGACCAGTAAGATTGCACTGCGAAAGGACCTGGATAATGTAAGTCTGACTTGTCTGAAGGGATGATTATATTGAAACACTTCTCCCTTAATCAAGTGAAATCCTGGAATTTTAGTGTTTGTTGTTCTAGTTAGTGTTTCCCTCTTATGATCCACCTTGCTCTTGTCAGTACTGTTCCCTCCTCTCCTTCAGGATCATCCATGATCTCATTAAGGCCTCCTTACCGCATTCTTCTCTCATTATACAGCAAACCCTGAACGCCTTTCCAGACATTGATTGAAAGGTGTTTCTGGCTATTCTTATGTTATTGCAATTGGCAGTAGCATTTAATCACTATAATTTCCTTAACTTACCCCTAAGACAAGAACAGATTTTGTCATCCTGCACATCACGTGCCTGTTGGATAAGCATTGCCGGTTGTAATAAAGCTCAGTGCCTCCGCAGCTTGCAATTTCATCAGGAATTTCTGTTGGCAGATATTCTGTTTTTCTTTGCTTCTCCTAATCTTAAAAGGTTTGAGATGATGGCATTCCTGGCAGGGTGTTTGTCCAATTTCTATACTACAGGCTTCCCATAGTGCACTCTCTCATTCATGGTTTAGGTCAAGGTTGGCGAACGTTTTCTGTAAAGGGACAGATAGTAAATATTTTAGGCTTTGTGGGCCACATGGTCTCTGTTGCAACTATGTAACTCTGCCATTGGTGCCTACACAATAAATAAACGAATGCACATGGCTGCGTTCCAGTAAAACTTTATTTACGAGAATAGGTGGCAGGCTGGCTTTGGCGCTTGGACAAAGTTTGGCAGCACCTGACTTACGTTTCCCTTCAGGCTCCTGAGATTACTTTTCTGCTTGTTGATTTTCCTGAGGCTCTAGAGATAGGCTTAGGCTATTGAGGGTTTACAGGGGACTTAACATAATATATTGAACCCCTTAGGATCTGTGAACTTCACAAGGCCCTTGACAGCCACCAAACATGTATGAAAATATTGTGTACTACTGTATTTCTCTGACAGTCTTTGCTTTCATTAGATTCTCCAAGTGAGTCACATCGCAGGTGAAGAGGAAGAGAGATGGCAGTATCTACTGGTTCTTATTACTTCTCTTTAGAAATAGAATAATGGAGTAAAATTTTGAACAGGTCTGGATTCTACCATCAGCTACTCTACTTTCAAGCAGAGTGAAGTGTGGGGAGGTGGAATAATAGCTGTGTCCAAGAGTATAGTGAGAATTACGTGATTTGGTGTGTATGAAAGTGCAGGAATTAGGCACAGGCAGTGTTGTTTCACTCTCTTTGTCTGATTGTCAGCTATAAGTAGCTGCAGGTAACTGGGAAGACTCCTTTTTCCAGTTTTTCCAGGGAGGGTGTTGCAAGGCCATTAGCCCTCAGTAACCAGAACCTGGAGATCCCGTTGCTTTTTGGTTTACCACAGTCTCCTTAGGTTGGAGTTTCCTCCCTGTGGTGCAGGTTCCCAGCATACGCTCTGATCTTCTTTGTAGAAACACTATGAGAATCATTCCCTCACTGTTTAGGCATTTCTGCCAAGTGAGCGGAGGGAGGTGGGTGTACACTGAGCAGGGTAATTGCTGAAGCAAAAATCACAGTGTGCACCTGTGATGGCTCTTCTAGCAGCTGTAGGTCATGCAGAAAGGAAGTGAAAAAGAAAAGAAAATGGGTCCTGTACTAGAGCTTTGTATTCTACAATGAAATTATATTAAGAGGCAACTTAAGATAAAATTCCAGGCAGATTTTTAGTTTGAGCTGTTGCATTTGCCAGTCTGATGGGACCAGAAGTAACATTGATGCTCTCCTAGTTTAAGGTGGAAAATACACTTCGTAGGTTCTTGAGGCCTGCCTCTAAAGAGGGTAAAAGCCTTTTTTTAAGTTGTCTTTCCCTGGCACAGTAGTCAAAGAGCTAGGTTACATTTCTGATATCGGAAGTGAGAAATAGTAAAAATAAGATGAATTCCCATTTACTCTATGATGATGTATGTGACAGGCACAGTGAGAAGCACTTTGTTAAACTCTAATATCTCTTATCCTTACCTCAGCCTTGTAACATGAGCCCCATTTATGGATAAGGATTTTTTAACAATAAAGAAACTTGAGACTTGAGAGAGGAAGGCACCCAGGAAGAAGCAGAGCCAGGAATGTAATTACCCAGGTGCATCTAATCGAAACACCCAGGCTTTTTCTGTAATGCCACACTGTCTCCAAAATAAATATGGAACAAGAAGCTATGGTTTGATGTCATAACTACATCAAAAATATACTGACACCTAACAGAACATTTCTTAAGCACTTACAGGGTTCTAGACACTGCTCCACGTGCTGTGTACTTACTGTCAAATCCTCCAAACAACCCTTGTGTAGAGGATACAGTTACGATCCCCATTTCACTGATGAGGCCAAAAGAGGTTAAATGTCTTACACAGTCACACTGTTAGTGGCAGAGCCCTTAGACTGCAGTCCAGCTGGCCTGCTGCTCTTAACTTGGCTCAGAGGAGCAGGAACCCTGTTGCCACTAGGGCTCAGGAATAGCAAACTGGGGTCCCATCGTCCAGCCATCGACGGTGCTGAGAAAACAGACCTTTTCACACTAAACGTTGAGTCCCTTTCCAAGTTAGTCTTCTCTCGTATCTTTTGAATCATCACGGAAAATCAGTTAGGTTCTGAAGTGAGGGCTGTGGGGTCCTCTCAGCGTGTTTTGGCTTCAGGGACTTAGATTTCTGAAAGAACTTCATCATGCCCTTTCACTCTTCCCTTTCTGCATCCCAGAGAAAAGCTCTCATATGTGGCTTACAGAATTTCCAGAACCCTCTTTGTATTTCCAACTGATTTTATTATCACTTTTGTTATTCCTCACCTGTCATTTCTGTTACTTGTCACAAAGCAGCTATGGAGAGATCCCCGGTCAGCTACTGAGTCCCTAGGTGACTCCATCCAAGCTTTCTCCTCTATGAAATGGGAGTAATGCGTGGACCTGACATTAAGGCATTGGTGCTAAAGGCTGAGAGGGAACCTATGGAAGGTACCTGGCACAGGGCTGATAGGACCCCACCTGAGTCCCCTCTGGCATGGTTGCTCTCTACATTGAGACAGTGTAATGTGAGAGTGATGGAAACAGACTCAGGAGCCCAACTCCTGGGATTTGAATTCTGGCTCCACTGCATTCTAGTTCTCTGAACTTGAGCAGGTTGCTAAACTTTCCCCACTGAATTACTTTGGTCTCTTTATCAAAAATCAATTGACCTGGGCTTCCCTGGTGGCGCAGTGGTTGAGAGTCCACCTGCTGATGCAGGGGACGCGGGTTCGTGCCCCGGTCCGGGAAGATCCCACATGCCACGGAGTGGCTGGTCCCGTGAGCCATGGTTGCTGAGCCTGCATGTCCGGAGCCCATGCTCCGCAACGGGAGAGGCCACAACAGTGAGAGGCCCGCGTACCGCAAAAAAAAAAAAAAAAAAAAATCAATTGACCTGTATGTATGGGTCTCCTTGATTCTGTATCTACTCCATTGATGTATACGTCTATCGTTAATGCCAGTACCACACTGTCATAATGACTCAGGTCATGGGAGTCTTCCAATTTTGTTGTTCTTTTTAAAAAATAATTTGGCTATTGTAAGTAATTTGCATTTCTATATAAATACTAGAATCAGTTTGTCAACTTCTAGAAATAAAAGCCTTCTGGGATTTTGAGTGGGGTTGTATTGAATCTGTAAATTAGCTTGGGGAGTGTATTAACATCTGAGCAGTGATTGAACCTTCCAATCCATGAATATGTTACAATTTTCATTTATTTAGGTCTTTTTCAATTTCAGCATTGTTTTCTTAGTTTTCAGTTTACAAGATTTGCACATATTTTAATCTGTTATTAAGGGTAATTTTTTCTTTCTTTTTTTAAATAAATTTATTTAATTTATTTATTTTTGGCTGTGTCATTGGGTCTTCATTGCTGCGTGTGGGCTTTCTTCTAGTTGCGGCGAGCGAGGGGTACTCTTCACTGCAGTGCGCAGGCTTCTCATTGTTGCAGATCACGGGCTCTAGGTGCATGTGCTTCAGTAGTTGTGACACGCGGGCCCAGTAGTTGTGGCTCGCAGGCTCTAGAGCGCAGGCTCAGTAGTTGTGGCGCACAGGCTTAGTTGCTCCATGGCATGTGGGATCTTCCCAGACCAGGGATCGAACCCGTGTCCCTTGAATTGGCAGGTGGATTCTTAACCACCGTGCCACCAGGGAAGTCCCAAGGGTAATTTGTTCCTAATTGCATTTTCCAATTATTTATTGCTAGTCTCTAGAAATACAGTTGATTACATGACCTTGTATCCTGTGACCTTGCTAAACCACTTACTATTCTTGTAGCTTTTTTGTTTATTTTTTAGGATTTTCCACATACACAATCATATCATCTCTGACTAAAGACAGTTTTACTTCTTTTCAAGTCATTCTGTCTTTTTTCCCTTGCCTTCCTGCACTGACTGGGACCTTCGGAACAATATTGGATGGTGAGAGTGGACCTCATCACCTTGTTCCAGTTAGCTGTAGGTTTTCCATAGATCAGGTTGAGGAAGTTCTCCTTTCTTCCTGTTTGCTGGGAGTTGTCATGAATGGGTGTTGAATTTGATCAAATGATCTTCCTGCATCTGTTGAGGTGATTATTTGCTATTTTTCCTAATTCTCTTAGTACAGTGAAGTGTAGACAAACTGATTTTTCAGTGTACACAAACATTGCATTCCTAGGAAACGTGGGGTTTCTTTTTTCTTTTAAGATTTTTATTTGTATTAAAGATTTTTGTGTTGCTAAGGAATATTTGTCTGGAGTTTCTTTAATGTTTTTGTCTGGTTTTGATATCAGGGAAATGCTAGCCTTCTAAAATGAACTGGGAGTTGTTCCCTCCTATTTTTTAAGGACTTTTTGTGGGATTGTTCCTTGATTTAAATCTTTAATTCCGTAATGAAAGCACGTGGGCCTGGAGTTTTCTTAGCAAGAAAAAAAATTTTTTTTTTTCTTGCTGCGTTGGGTCTTCGTTGCTGCGCGCAGGCTTTCTCTAGTTGTGGCGAGCGGGGGCTACTCTTCATTGCAGTGCACAGGCTTCTCGTTGTGGTGGCTTCTCTTGTTGCGGAGCACGGGCTCTAGGCATGGGCTTCAGTAGTTGTGGCGCACGGGCTTAGTTGCTCCGCAGCATGTGGGATCTTCCCAGACCAGGGATTGAGGCCGTGTTCCCTGCATTGGCAGGCGGATTCTTAACCACTGCGCCACCAGGGAAGTCCAGCAGGAAATTATTTAATTATGATTTCAGATATGGAGCTATTCAAATTTTCTAATTCTTCATGTGTACATTTTTATACTTTGTGCCTTTCAAGTGATTTATCCATTTCATCTTAGTTGTCAAATATATAGGCACAGAGTCGTTGATATTCCCTTATTCTTTTAATGTTTATAGGATGGATTTGTTGAAGTCTTCTCTCTTTCATTACTGATATGGGTAATTTGTATCTTTTCCCTTTTTTCCTTAATCAGTCTACTAACTAGAAGTCTATCAATTGTGTTGATCTCTTTAAAACCAAGCTTTTGGTTTTGTTGATTTCTTTTTCTTTTATTGATTTCTGCTTTTTATTATCTCCTACTTTTCTTTTGGTTTAATTTGCTCTTTTTCTGGCTACTTAAAGAAGAAGCTTAGTCATTGATTTGGACCTTTCATCTTTTCTAAAATAAGCATTTAAAGTTATAAATCTCCCTGAAGCACTATTTCAGCTACATCTCACACATTCTGATGTGTCGTGTTTTTATTTTCATTCACTTCTTGTGATTGCTTCTTTGATCTCTGAGTTAATTAGTAGTGTGTTGTTTAATTTTTAACTATTAGGGATTTGTCCCGGAAATTTTTCTGTTGTTGATTTCTGACTTAATTCAGTTGTCATCAGGGTACATATTTTTTCTGATTTTATTGCTTTTAAAACATACTTATGCTTATTTTAGGGCCTTCCATATTGTCTGATGGGTGAATGTGCCACATGCTCTTGGAGAGTTTGTGTGTCCTGTTGTTGTCGGTGGGGCGTTCTGTCATGTCACTTCTGTCAAGTTGATTGACTTCCACGGATTTACTGCCTTTCTCTTTATTCTATCACTTACTGAGAGAACAGTGAGGAAATCTGTAACTGTGCACTTATCTATTTCTCCTTTCAGTTATGTCAGTTTTTTGTTTCCTGTAATTTGAATTTATGAATGCATTTCAGATTTAGTGCCTTCTGGAGTGACTCTTTTATTGTTATGAAATGTCCCTCTTTGTCCGTGGTTAATACTCTTTGTTCTGAGATCTACTTCGTCTGATGTTAATATAGCCATTCCGACTTTCATGGTATTTCATGGTATATCCTTTTCCATACTTTTACTTTTAACATATCTGTGTCTTTATATTTAAAATGGGGTTTTGTAGCCAGCATATAGTTGGATCTTGCTTTTTGAAATTTAGTCTGATAATCTCCTTCTTTTAATTGGAATGTTTAGACCAGTTACATTTAATGTAATTATTTATATGGTATATTTAACTCTACCACCTTGCTGTTTGTTCTCCATTTGTTGTATTTGCTTTTTCTTTCTTTTTTCCCCTTTTCTGCCTTCTTTGGTTTAATTGGGTATTTTCATGATTTCATTTTATCTCCTTTACTGCCTTATTCGCAGTTCTGGAGCGCTCAGATCTCCAGAGCTCTACTCCACAGGTTCCAGCCACCTCAGCATCTCTGACCCCCTACCTCTGCCTCCTGAACCCTTTGAGGCACATGCTCTGTTTGGAACCCCTCACCCTGCTCCTTGGTCCAGAAGTGCCTCTAGGCAGAAAGCCAGAATGGTAGTAGGACCTTGCTTGTTTCCCTTCTCCCAGGAACCACAATTCTGCATTTGTTTTTAGTGTCAGCAAACAGTAGTTTTATGTATTTCGTCCAGTGTTTTGTTTACAGTGAGAGGGTAAATCTGGTCCTGGTTAGTCCTTTATGACCAGAAGCGGAAGTCTGGATTTGTGTTTATCGCCAGATGTTCCCTCCTTATGTGCTTATGTAAGTAGAATGACTGTGCAGCAAGTGTGGTGCCATAAGAGGACCCTGGTTGGTCAGTCCAGTGGCCTATGTGCACCTTCCTATTGACACAGCCTTGAGAGTCAGCTCTTGGAGTGATGGCACAAATGCTGGGCTTAATGTTGAGAGACCTTGTTTCGGATTCCAGCTCTGCTACATGCATTGTGCAAGCTTGGGGAAATCACTTCCCCATCTATATTTTTTTCTAAACTGGGTAATCAGGATGGGCAAGGAAGACTCTTGAGTCCATGACCTGGCTGTCCCGTACTTCTTAGAACCAGTCTTATCTACCATGGAAGTGATGGTGAGTAACTGAGAGAATATAAGTATGTGCTACAGGTTCCAAAGTACTGTTCAGAAGATGTTAACTGGGTCCAGGGGAGAGAAGGGAGAGGTAACAGGATGTTCTGTTGATTAAAGTAAAACAGAATCTTTGACAGGACTTTATTCTTCTTTGTTATTTCCTCTTTTGTTTGATTCTTATTTCCATTTTGATTGCTACTGGGGTTTGAACTAGAGGTGATTATAAGCCACTCACCAGAAAGGACAGGCCTTAACTCCAGGACCCCATTTAATTGCACGCATATGCAAGTAACTAATGGCCTTTTGAGTTGCATATCATGCCATTCTCAGTTCTCCATTTAAGGCCCCAGCCACCTGGAACCTATGCCTCCCAAAGAAAGTACGTCAGAAGATGTGGTGTCGTAGAAAGCAGAGGGGCTCAGCTATACCACTTTAGCTAGGTGACATCTGAAATGCTCTTTAATTTCAGGGAAACCACCATCCATTGTCAAAGGAGGTTGGATATAAGGAGCTGGCAAAGACCCTCTATATCTAGCACTCTGTAACTAGGAGCTTCCATCTCCTTTCCTTGACTGCCTTCTAACATGCTACAGTCTCTCATTCTTCAGTTATCCTTGGACTCTCCAGTGTCAGGGACTGTATTTGTCAGGTACAGGTGTATCATTTTCACTTGGACCCAAAGATCTGCCCACCAGACCTTTGCATGCTTTAGAAAAAAACTGGGGCGGAAGATGGCCATTTCAGATAATAAAAGGAGAGTGCTAGCAAAGGGGTGCCTTTGTCAGGTGACAGTGAGAGCAAAATGCAGAACTTATTTGATTAAGCAGAGCAAATACTGAGAGTTTGGAAGAAGAAAACCAGAATTTATTATTACTGTTAATGATAATGACACCTACCTTTTGTTGAGTGTTTATGCTAGGCACTGTGCTGAGTCCATTCCACGCCTTATCTCTCAGCTGAAGATCATGAAGCTCAGAGAAGTTCTCAGTGACTTGTCCAAGTGGCACACAGTCAGGGAGCAGTGGGAGTCAAGACCAGGCTGTCTGACAAAGGCGAGCTCCTAGCTACTGCCCCGCACTGCCTCTGGGCAGGAGACGGGGCCAGACACTTGTGCGTGAGTGTAGTCTCAGCGTGACCTTGGGCATATCACATCCCCTCTCTGGATCACAGTTTCCTCATCATCTTAAAATTGGATTGTTCTGGGTAATTCAAATCCCTTTCAGTTCTCACTTCTTGTTCTGTAACAGCACCTCTTAAATGTTTCAGGCTGAGGAAAAGGCAGATGCACTGAATAAGGAGCTGCTTATGACCAAACAGAAATTGATTGATGCAGAGGAAGAGAAAAGACGGCTGGAAGAAGAGTCTGCTCAGGTAAGGGGAGCTTTGCCCCTCCCACATTCCTCTGTGTCTTGCAAATGCTTGAGAGCTGGGAGTTCACTGGTGGCTTCCTGTTGGCACTGGAGAACCCAGAGACAGCTGGCTTCAGTTTCTCTCCAAAGGCCTTTTGTATTTACTGTGAAAAGCATAATGGTTCTTAATAATTAAAATGTAGGGGGAGACAGTGGGGCAAAGCCCATCCTTCACTGGGGCAGGAGAAATTCCTGTGTGTCAGCATCTGAGTGTGACAAGAGGGTTAGCATTTCTGCAAAAGGAAGGCAGACATCACATAATGTCTGGCTCTTCCCCTACCTGTCCACCGACATCTCCCCCACAGAGCAAACTCTGGAAGGCTTGTCCTGAGCATAGCCCCTGGGCGCAGACTCACAGCCATAGGAAGAGCTTTGGGTGCTGCATGCCCCAGAGCAGGCGGGCTCTCCTTCACCATCCACCTTCTCGTCTCAGTCAGGCTGCCTGAGGTGAGAGTTGGCGGGGCGCCTCCCACATAATCCATGAGGCACTGAAGGAGCAGCAGTCCTCCCGTTAGCTCTTCCTCTGCATTTGCTTTGTGTTACCTCTCAGCTCAGGATCCCAGGTAGGGCTGCACTGACAGGGAGGAACTTCAGCAAAAGCCGCAAGCTGAAAGTTCAGAAGTTTTGACTGTTCTCTCCTAGCATCAAGAGTAGGGTTAATGGGCTTCCCTGGTGGCGCAGTGGTTGAGAGTCCGCCTGCCGATGCAGGGGACATGGGTTCGTGCCCCGGTCCGGGAAGATCCCACATGATGCGGAGCGGCTGGGCCCGTGAGCCATGGCCGCTGAGCCTGTGCTCCGCAACGGGAGAGGCCACAGCAGTGAGAGGCCCGCGTACCAGAAAAAAAAAAAAAAAAAAAAAAAGAGTAGGGTTAGTAGTGCTGAGAGTGAGAAAGAAGGGAGGGGAGTTACCTCCAGTAGGTCAGGCACTTTGGGGAAAGCCCAGCGCTAAGCGCGGAGTGACAGAGCTTCGCTTGTATTTCCCTTAACATTCACTTTTGCTTTTCTTAATGTACGCAGTTAAAAGAAATGTGCCGTCGGGAACTCGACAAGGCAGAATCTGAGATTAAAAAAAACAGTTCTATCATCGGTGACTACAAGCAGGTGGGTCCGTGCACCCTGGAATTGGGCCATGTTCTCTGGAAGCCCTGCTTGCCTGCACAAGATGTCTTCTCCACACCCACACGCATCCCTGCTCGGCGACTTGCACTGACGAGTCCCTTCGCTTCACTGGACAAGTTACCGCACTGCTTTTCAACTGTAACATAAGGGAAATCATCGCTCACGCGGAGAACTGTTGTGAGGAGTCCATGAGATTATCTTTGTGCAGCACCTGGCATAGTTCCCTCACATAAGCAGGCACTTAATACATGGAAGCCCCCGAGTTCTTGGGAGCACTTCAGACTCATGATGTAGAACCACCTCTCTCCCCAGCGGGTTGCATTTTGAGAACATAACTGAATTGGTCTTATTTCTTTCTGTACTGGGATTTCGTGCTGGCTCCTGAGTCTGGCAGTGTCTGTAAACATTGGCCATCGAGCGTGGCACTGATAGGTCCCTGCAGGTCCTAGGCCAGTGGATGCGGGGGTGGGAGAGCCAGAGGCACTTCTGCCCGCCTGTCGTCTCACACCCCCTCCTGCTCAGTGCTGTCCCAGTTCGCTCCATAGTCCAGCTTCCACTGCAGAGCTCATCCCGAGCCCAAGTTGTGCGGATTATGACACTGCTGAAGAGATTGTCATTTTCTATTATGTTTGTTTCTTCAGATTTGTTCTCAGTTGAGTGAAAGATTAGAGAAGCAGCAGACTGCTAATAAAGTGGAAATTGAAAAAATTCGGGTAAGTCTTCCTTTATCAAAGAGATTTTATACCACCTAGTTCATTTTATGGCTATATTCAGCACAAAAAATTGGGGGAGGGAGTATTCTGCTTTTTTTTTTTTTTTTTAAATAACCTACCACTATTAGTAACAATACTATCTTTTTTTTTTAAATAAATTTATTTATGTATTTATTTATTTTGGGCTGCATTGGGTCTTCGTTGCTGTGCGTGGGCTTTCTCTAGTCGCGGCGGGCAGGGGCTACTCTTCGTCGTGGTGTGCGGGCTTCTCGTTGCAGTGGCGTCTCTTGCTGCCGAGCAGAGGCTCCGGGTGCGCGGGCTTCGGCAGTTGTGGCGTGCAGCCTCAATAGTTGTGGCGCTCAGGCTTAGTTGCTCCGTGGCATGTGGGATCTTCCCGGACCAGAGCTCGAACCCGTGTCCCCTGCGTTGGCAGGCGGATTCTTAACCACTGCGCCACCAGGGAAGTCCCTGGGTATTCTGCTTTGATTCCAAAAATGAGGGAAGCTGATGAGTACCTGACAAGGTGGCTACATCTGACAACTGATATTCTGCCTCTTTCCTCTAGGCAGGGGATACAGATAAGACCAGAAGAGCTCTGGCATTAGATCTCAAAATACAAGTGTCCCTCTTCCTTACAAATTTGTGTAACGTCCTCCTCCGTGCTAACTTCACTTGTAAAAAGACAAAACAAAACACAAGAGCCCCAGGACTTCAGGTGTTGTCTGTGATTACTGCAGCACCCTGCTGAGGTGGAAGAGTCCTGCAGGTGACAGGCTGTGCTTGAGGGTGGGGCGCAGAGGCCAGGTCACTCCCCACATTGTTCTGTAGCAGGGGGACACTCCCCTTCTGAGCTCAATTCCTCTTGCTGTAATGGGCCCAGATACAATGAGAACCTGAGTTTTTAATGTTTGCTTGCCAATTTGAGGGTTTTTGTAGCTTGGTGCTTTCTTTCTTTATTATTAGAATACTTGTCAGATTTTACTGAGATGAGTAATTTACTGAAAGATACTTTACTAACATGTTTACAACTCTGGACAGAAACGTGGCGGAGTCCATGGCCATGTCTGCACAAACCAGCATTTTACCTGGAGCAAGATGATACCTGGCCTCCATTATAAGTAGTGTTTAACCAGCAGTACCTATTTTTTAAACAAAATTTATTTTCTGATGCTAAAACTAATAATAATGTTCATTGCAGAAAATTTGGAAAATGAGTAAAGGAGGAAAAAAAAACCCTTATAATCTTATTACCCACAGACAACATCATCATTAACACTTTGGCGTGTATTCTTTCAGTCTTTGTTCTAACATAGAAAATTTCATTCACTCTAAGGCATTTTTTTCACATTTACATCTGAAATTGGGACATATTTTATAACTCATGGCTTTTTGTGGTTTAATTGGCAGAATATTTTCTTAGAGGAAAACGAAATGATGTTTTCTTACAGTCATTGCCATCTTATTTTCATGAAATGTGGTATATCCTTGTAGCTATACTTTAAAGACATTTTTGTGTCCTAGTTTACCCAGCACTTATACATTTTTACCATGTTACGAAAAATTCCTCAAAAACTTTTCTGAGGCTGTGTACTTCCTTGTATAAATATAGCACATCCTATTTAATTGTTCCCAGTAGCTGGATAGTTTATCTCCCCACCCCTTTTTTGTGTCTCTAATTCTGCAGTGAAATTCCTTGTATGTAAATCTGTATCTAGTCACTGCTTTTTCATTTTTTTTTGTTTGTTTGTTGTTTGTTTGTTTTTGTTTTTGTTTTTTTTGCAGTACGTGGGCCTCTCTCACTGTTGTGGCCTCTCCCGTTGCGGAGCACAGGCTCCAGACGCGCAGGCTCACCAGCCATGGCTCACGGGCCCAGCCGCTCCGCGGCATGTGGGATCCTCCCGGACCGGGGCACGAACCCGTGTCCCCTGCATCAGCAGGTGGACTCTCAACCACTGCGCCACCAGGGAAGCCCGCTTTTTCATTTTTTTAGCCAAGGTTCCTAGAAGTGAGATGACTGGATCAAGACATAAGAATATTTGTGTTGCTTTTGGTGTATAATACCAGGTGACTTTTCCAGTAGGTCATCTGCCAGTTTACAGAGAGAACACAGTTTTTCAGAAGCTGTAGTGCTCAGCAGAGAAGCCATCTCTTGGCTCCCCAGAAAGGAGATGCTCACACCTTCATGTCTTCTTTGTCTCTTCACATCTGACATTCAATTTCAGCAAAATGTGGATGACTGTGAGCGCTGCCGGGAATTTTTCAACAAAGAAGGGCGCATAAAAGGCATCAGCTCAGCTAAGGAAGTTTTGGATGAGGACACAGATGAGGAGAAGGAAACACTCAAGAACCAGCTGAGAGAGATGGAACTGGAACTGGCACAAACCAAGCTGCAGCTGGTGGAAGCTGAGTGTAAGATCCAGGTAACAGCTGCCTCTGTGCCCCCGGCCAGCCCTCTGCCCCTGGTGCGGCGGGACCCAGACCTGCACGGGGGCAGGATTTCCCTGGTGTGGGCTAGAAACCCCAGAAATGATCTTCATGGTTTGGGGTTTTTTTCCCTTTTAAACTTCTACCATAATCCTCATGGGAAGAAGCCCATTACTTGCTATTTACTAGTGGATGTTTAATTAGCGTTTAGCCTGTCCTAACGATTGGACTTTTTCATAATGAGAATTATCCATCAGACTTGGAATCTTTCTGGTGAAGCAGAGAATGCATGATTTGAAATCACAGCTGCACCACCAAACTCTTTGACCTTGGGTTAGTAGTAACCTCCTTTCACCTCAGGTTCCTCATCTGCCAGTGGAGGTGATGAGGGGTCACTCTGATAGTTTGCTTTGAGGACTAAAAAAGATAATGCACGGGAAGGGCTCAGCACGGTATCTGAGGGCTTCACAAATACAGGCTTTTATGCCCCCGCTCCCGTCACTTACCCAGCTTTGTGACTTTGGACGTATTACCTAATTTATCTGGGCCTCCTTTCCTTATGGAGAAACTGGGGCTTGTTTTGTTCATCGTTATACTGCATGGCTAGTTCCATCAGGCCTGATGCTGAGCACAAGGTAGGCACCAGGCACAGTTCGCAGAAGGAACCAAGTTCAGGACTAAAGCTTAAGCCCTGGTCTTCGTATCACACACGGTACCTGGGCGTCTACTTCGCCCAGGCCCGGTTCTCACTGTTGGGGCTGCACAGCTAGCACGTGACCTCGTGACCGTCCAAGGCAGCGAGGAGAGGCCTCACCAAGGACAGTATCTGGGCTGTAGTCCGAGAGTGAGCAGAGGTTGCTGCTGGAGAAAAGACAGAACAGTGAGCCTTCCTGGTGAAGGGCATGGTGTGTCCAGCAGCACAGAGGGAGGAGAGGGCCTGCCTGGAAGGGCCTTTAGGAAGTAGGGGTGGAAGTGGGTGCCAAGCTGGAAGAGTCTCTGCCCAGATTGTGAAGCATCTCGGACGTCTTGCTAGGGGGTCTAGGCTTGAAAGGCTCTTGCCGGAAATTAATGCTGCATTCTTAGGTAGAACATTCGGCCTGTCTCCTGGTATGCAGTGGGTGGACGGAGAGGGAGACGTTCAGGTAGGAGGCCGTTTTAATAAGTAGACGAGGCAAGAAATGAGGAGGTCTTAACTAGGAAATCTCCCAGAGCTTTAGGCACTCCAGATCTTTCTATGCCACTTTGAGAACTGGGGGAATTTCCAGAGCCCTCTCAAGAGGAAATAGACTGAATTCTTGTCTTGGCTCGGCTCTGGGGAGGCAGTGTCATTAGCACTGGAGACCAGCATCCTCACGTACGTCGTTCCTCTTCCAGGACTTGGAGCACCATTTAGGCCTTGCCCTCAACGAGGTACAGGCGGCCAAGAAGACGTGGTTTAACCGAACACTGAGCTCCATAAAGACGGCAACTGGGGTTCAAGGGAAAGAGACTTGCTGAGAGCAGCTGCTGCCTCCAGACACCTTCAGAAAACATGACACCTTTTGTTGCCTTCTTTGGCCAGATGTGTGATTCTGTGACATGTCCCAGGACCAGAATGTACCTAAGTCAGATCCATAGAAGCATGTGGGTAGGTTGTTGGACCAGAGCTCATGAAGCAGGCAGCCTGTGCGGTAAGGCCCTCCTCACTCCTGATACTAACAGGCCTGCCGGCTGGCCTGCCACCCTGGACGTTCCAGAAAGCCACTCCTCCGTGTGACCTCCGGGCCTCTTCCCGGTTAGGTCAGCTCCTCACCCAGCCCAGCGGCTGAGTGACATTATCAGAGTCTGGGGATCCTTCAGGCCTTTGGTTTTTTTCTAAACCTTTAATCATTTTTTTTTTAAATACACATATTATTATATATTGGGGGAGGTGGGGCAGGGGATCGGTAGCTCAAATAATTATCTGCTCCAGTGCCAGCAGAGGGTCCTCCAGGTAGACATGGAGAAGCACTTTGTTTTAAATAGGAGGGTTTCATGGTTGTAGGTGAAGCCACCTAGTTTTGTTAAACTAACTCTACGATGCACAGGTTTTGGGTTTGGCGTTATTCACATGTTTCTGATCAATTCTATGCAACTCTCATAGTTCCTGTTGTTTTTAGTGTTAGCTGCCAAATGACTCCACAGTGCTGGGGTGGGTGACTTGACCGACTGTCGAGACTGGATTAATCATAACGTGGACAAACCTTATTTTGCTTAATGTGTCGTGTGTGTGTGTATATATAAATATCTTTTCCCAATGCACCCAATTGACAGTGTTTAAATCCCAGACTAGGACTGATCTGCACAACTTAATTATGTGGTTATTTTGGGCACTTAATTTCACTCAAGGTTTGTCGGGCTCTGCTCTCCACCCTGCTGTCGTGAGAGCTGTGAAGAGCTCCCTCACTTCAAGGTTCTAGTGTTTTTGCACAACAGCTTGTACAAGTGAGAAAGACTCTGAGGGGGGTGTGTGTGTATGTATGTGTGTGTGTAAACGTGAGGATGTGCAGGACACACATGCCAAGAGGCCCCCGTCCGGCTGGCCTGTGTCCCTGCCTGCCTGGGCCCTCCTCGGAGTGAGGCTGGGTGCAAACCTCGCTGTTCAGATGGGCTGCAAGTTCTCGCTTCAGAACTATGGAATAGAGGTTTTAGCACCTTTTTTATAAACAAAATAACTTTAGACTTTTAATTTATATAGTGATATGCTGACAGGCTGTCTCGCAGACGACTTTGTCGTCTCCTCTGCGTGCAGTGTGGAGGTCGCTGGTTACAAGAGGCACTGGTTTGTACATAAAGACACCTGGGTTGTTTTGTATCTCTTTTCCCGTTGGCTGTATTAACGCTTGCTGAGGTCATCTGTGATCAGGGAGGTAACAAGCGGCAACCCCTGACCCCCAAACCATCCCCTCCACCGCTTTCTGTGTCTTTCTTGTTCAGTTACCAAAACAGCTGTAAGCCCATCTAAAACTAGGTGCGTGGACATTGTGCTAGGGTAGTTTCAGTGTGTCAACTTTATGAATTGAAATATAAACCAGTAAAATTGTATTACTATTTCTTTTGTTGGCTTTATTTTAACGGCATATTCATTAAATATTTTGGTACAAACAGCATTGCTTTGTAACAACCAGTTTTATCATGGTGTGCTCTTGCCTCCCTCCCACGGGCAGTCAGAGAAGACCACCCTCTGAGCTGACAAATAGGTGTACTTGAGCATTGGGCAGCGCCTCCCCGTTCATCCATTCAGACACTTAGTGAGCAGCTAATGTGCTCCAGGCCCATGGGGTGAGAGAAGACACAGGCTTTGTCCCCTGGGAGGCCTGTGCCTTCATCGTGAACATTGCCTGTCTTGGAGAAATAAAGTGAGACATGACCTGTGTATTTGGGGGTTAGGGAAGTCTTACAGGAGGTAAGGGTGTGTGTGGTAAGACCCTGAAAGACAAAAGCATCTCACCAGGCAGAGATGGGAGAGGGAATTGCAGGCCCAAAATGTGAATGTGCAGGGGAAATGGCTGAAGAGCAGAAAGGCCGAGTACCCGAGGTCCAGTTATGCTCTGCTGGAACTTTCAGGGGAAGTGGTGGCATGGCCAGCAGGTACCTCTTTCCGAAAGCTCCTTTCTGTTCCCTGCTGGTCATCCCGCACCGCAGCACCATAGGGACGAGGCTCCCAGACCCTCGGCCGTCCTTTACCACCTCGCCCCCTTCTCTGCAGCAGGAAGAAGAGCAGTGCTTCCCCAACCCGACGGTCCCCTCCTTGCTTGACCTGCCCTCCAGGACCCCCTACACCCAGCCTTTGGATGGAAGCGGGCTGAGATGCAGGCCATGAAGAAGGGAAGGTGGTGAGTGAGCCCTGCCCCATCTTCTCTCCGCTGAACTGAATCAGGGCAGGTGCCTAGCAAGGGGCCCGGCCATGACAGATGCTCTGCAGAGACCAGGACAGGGACTCCGGAGCACAGTTGGGATCCCTTTGCCGCTCACAGACTAGAAGGCATATTTCTGGGATCCACATTCCTGGCCAACAAGGGCCAGAGTCCAGATGGGCCAGCCCGCTCCGGGCTTTTCCAGTCCCCAGGGTCCCGGTGTTCCGGAGTGTAGGGACTCTGCAGAAATCCTCATCCCAGCAGCTGTGCCCTGCCAGGAGAAAGGCGCCCATAGCCAGTCAGCCTTGGCACACGGGGCCTAAAGTGACTCCGGGACATCCGGAGAGAACAAGCAAGCTCCGCCTCGGGAGAGGGCGGGACTGGACGAAGGCTTATGGGCTTGGTGACTGGGAATCTGCTGGCGCTCAGGAAGGAAGGGAGAGCAGAGGTGGGTGGGGTGCAGCGGAGGGGCCAGACCCAAGTGGGTTGAGAGGCGGGAGGGTGGGAAGCAGAAGCAGGTGAGTGTAGATTTCAAGAAGCCTGCTCAGCCTGTCACGTATTTCTACGTGACAGGCTGAGTAGACCATCTAGCAGGCCCTGTTGAACCTGAGCGGATCTGCAGGGCCTGGTCATGATCTCTCAGGGGGAAGGAGGCAGCTCAGAATGAAAGGCAAGAGGCATCTGCCGCCCTGTCTGTTCTGAACCCCAAGTCCCAGGGGCAGGAGTGAGCCACGAGAGGAGTGAAGGAAAGAGAACTCCATGGGAGCTAAAACTTAGTCCAGAACACCGCTCTCAGCTCTGAACTGACCCAGCAGTTGTGAAAACCAAGACATCTATGCAGGGGGAGTAGATAGGTGACAAGAGAGGAGAGTCATTTGGCCTCTCAGAGCCTGTTTCTTCATCTGGCTGATGGGGGTTTAAAAGGCTGTCTGTAGTGCTTCACTTGCTCAGAGAGATGCCCGATTCTGACCCTGGGATGCAGATCTTCTCCTAAGCTTCATTTGGGGGCTGATGAGACAAGTGAGCTCAGAATGGCTGAGGTGCTCGCTCCCAGAACAAGAGGACCGAGCACTCCGTTTCCCTGCCCTTCCCCCACTTTTATAGGCGAAGAAATCGGGCCCACAGAGCGGTTCCTGGCCCAGACCACAAGGCTAGGACGTTAATCCCCATCTCTAACTAACTTCCGGTGACCAGCAGGGCAGCTGCTTTAAGATGACCACGTGGGCAGTAGGTGGGTGTAAACTCTCACAGCACTTCACTACAAGCAGCGTACCTGGGCCAAAAACCCTGAGTTCAAGGCGGGGCCGTGACCTTGGATGCTCACGTCAGGTGGATAGGTCACTTCACCCTCCCAAGTTGTGTGTGTGCCATGGCTTCGGTGCCCATCTCGGTCTCACACGGGTTGCTGAGCTACTGTTAAGCTCCTGACCCTTCCCCTGTGTTCTCCCCCCAGTTGTCGCAACACCCCTGTTAAGTGACGTTATCCCCAGATTTGAAAGTGAAAGGCCCGTGATGACGAGATCTGGGATGTCAATGCTTTGTACCAGGTACCACCACCTCCACCTTCTCTTCCAGGGCCCCAAAGCAAGGAAAACAACGCTTCTCCCTCCACACCCCGTTTTCAACTCCTCTTGCTGTTCCCTGTGCCAGTCACGGGCCAGAGGGTGGGAGTGGGGCCCCTGGGAGGAAGCAGCAGCGGGCCGGCCTGGCCAGCTCTTCTTTCCATCAGTGCGCTGTGGTTGTAAAGCCCAGGGGACAGTGTGCAGAGCAAAGGCGGCCCTGAGTGAGTTACAACACACCCAGTGCCTTCGTCCACTTACCTGGAGGGCAGCGACAGGCCCGGCCTGGCTCCCTCCAAGACTCCCTGCATGGGCCGCCTTTGCCCTTCTTCCTGGGGTGGGCAGAGACCTTACTGTAGTCTTGGAGTTACTGGGGTCGGTTGACTGCAGGAACCTCACAGGGGCAGCAGTAGGAAGAGCTTTGGCTCTGTTTTCAAATTGCTGCTGCCATTTCGAAGTCCTACTCCCTCGGGCAAGTCCCTTTATCTTTGAGCCTTAGTGTCCCGATGTGTACTATCTGCCAGCTCTGGGGACAGGGGTCAGGATTAGGAGGGAGGCAGGTGTGTGAGGGGCACCCGGTGAACGCTGAGCTGAGCTGAGGCGGCGGCATTCACGCCACTCGCTGCACCAGGGGCCCGGGTCAAAGGTTCAGGTTGAGTAAACATTTGGCACCATTAGCAGAGAGGCAGCGTTTCAAAGACCGCAAACAGGAATAGGAATGAGGCCTGGCCCTCTGCATGAAGGGAAGATCCTTCCACATGTGCTGAGCTGGAGAGTCAGGGCCAGGAAGGGGTTCTGCACTTGACGCTTTCATCCGTCAAAGCCAGAGTCAGTCCGTCCTGCACAGAGCAGTGCAGCCCATTGCTGTTGAAGACAGAAGCTTTTATTTTTATTCATCCAGATGGGGAAAATGCAACATGTCAGGGCATTACAGACAAGCTGCAGCAGCCAGACAAGAGGGTCAGTCTATGGCAGAGTCCAACACAGTCAGTGCGCAGGAGCCGCAGTGTGGGCGCTGCCTGTGGGAGTCGGGGTGCAGAGTCCCTTTGGGTGAAGGCCAGGCGTCTCTGGGTGAGGCACTGGTGACAGTCCACACGTGCAGGCTGCTGCTTCAACCACGCCGCAGGTTGAAAGTTCGGAGTCCTACGTGTAATAACTGCCCCAGAGAGGGAGGACAATCCAGGGTGGTCGCATTCTCCAATGTTTTTTTTTTTTAACATAATACACAACATGAAGTTATTGCCAGGGACTCTGCACTGTAATTAATTATACTATGTACACTTGTGTATTCAGAAAAAACAGTAAATAGATACAGATAGGTATTTTAAATAGATTTCTTAAAAACTACCTTGGCCATCACCAGACCAGAGAGAGAGCAAGCTGTATACAGCCAGGAGTCCGATGTCACGTGTGTAACTGTGCAGGAAACCGGGAAAGGTTTTCTACCCACAACTAAACGCAGCCTTCTCCTTGCCTCCTGAACCCCCATCCTGGGGCCCAGGAAGGGCTACGACTGAGCAGGACCCCTTCCTCCTTTGTGAGGGAGGCCCCTTCTTGAACAGCTCAGGGCTTCAGGTCTAGACTGGCTGCCTCCTGTCTCCTTCCCAGACAGTGAGTTCTGCTCGGAATGGGTGAGAAGCGAGTCTCAGAGGCCACTCTCTGGGAATCCTACGAGGCAGGGAGACCCGAGTGCCTGCACTGTGGGGCTTAACAGGCAGAGCCGGGCCCCAGGCCAGCCCCTTCCCTGGCCCTCCTGCCTTACTGTCCCTGGAAGTGCCCTGGCCCTGATTAGGGCTCCCTCAGGAGACCTGCCTTTTCCTGAAGGTGTGACTGGGCCCCAGCCAGCCACTTAGACCAGAGGTTCAGCACAACAGGCCAGATGGTCCCTAGTCAGAGGCCTGAGTTGACAGATACTTTGGGGAAAAGAGGATCCACACTGCTAAGAGCTGAAGTAAATGAAGTCTGCCCAACGCAGGTGGCTCATGACTCATTAGAAGACATCAAGAAGGACAGAAGCAGAGGAGGTGTCCCACCTTGACCAAGCATTCCCTTTGCCGCCTCAAGCCCCTGGGAAAGGAAGTCCGTGTGGAGGTTGGCGACAGCTCACAAGACACGCAGAGCCACCCTTGATTCCCAGGAGATGTGGAAAGTAAGGCCCCTGGTCAGGAGCCCTGAGGATGCCTGTTGTCTGAGAAGCCACCACAGTAAGTGAACGAGGGGACAAGCGGTACTCAGTGTCCCCTCTGCAAAGTAGGGGTGCAGTGTGAACCCCACCCGACCGCACAGGGCTGGCCTGAGCAGGAGACACTGCCATGGTCAGGGAAAGGGATGATCAAACACCAGCACTGCCAGCCTGGCAGGTGAGAGAAGAGGTGTTTCAGGAATCTGACTAAACCCCACACCATGCCTCGTGTGGGCCATCATCACAACCTGGGCGTCAGGGCCGCAGCCGAGGGAGCCAGTGGGGGGAAGAGTCGAGGAGGCTCACAGAGCAGCACGGACACGTCAAGGAAAGGAAAGGAGCGCCAGCTTAACCGCAACTTAAGCCCGTCACGCCGGCGGAAGGGAGTGGGGGAAGAGGCTGGACACGGAAGGTGCAGCTTTCTTGATTAGGAACTACAAGTGGAGAAGACAGTCCTCTTAGCTATCTAAACTCCTGTCCTTATCCATGGTTCATCTTCACGAACAAAAATTTTAAAAAGTCTTCCCAGAAGAGCAGAAATATCTAGGTTAGAGTCAAAAAAAAAGAACTTTCAGACCATCATCTCTTTCCCCAAGCAGGAAAATGAGACAGATGGCATCTAGCTTATGGCCGTGGGCCAGGATGGGGCAGGGGCCAGGCTTGAGCCCCACGAGGGTCTAGGGTGCCCCAGACACAAGCCTCCCTGTGAGGCCAGAGCCGCAGCACAGGCTGAGCTGCCCGATGAAAGACCACAGCTGGAGGCACATCCGGCTGGGCGAGGCTTGCCTCTGTCTTTGCCGTTCCAGGACCCCAGAAACACCTCTGGAAGACCCAGGCTGTGCCCCTTAGAGATGGGAAGTTACGTGCCCGCTGCCATGCTGAGAGCACCGCCCCCCCGGAGCCTGAGGAGCCCCACGGCAGCAGCCCGCGTGCCCTGGAGCCGTGGCTTCTCCGCGACTCTTCCTTCCACAACCCTCTCCCGACCTCAGCAATGACAAGCCGTGCCCTCACTCAGAGCAGGCAGCAGCAGTGCCCTCAGGCAGCCCACCACCCACCTGCCTGAGACCCTGCCCATGTCTGCCCAACGGCTCAGGGCAGCATCAAAGCCCTCACCTGCTGGCTCAGTCCCCAGAGGATCCACAGCCACACAAAACTGGTCCAAGGTGCGGCGCTGCCGGAGCCGTGCGGAGAGGGCCCCCCTGGGGTCAGCACGGCCACACACCCCCGCCGTGGGGCCTCGGGCAAGCGCCTTCCCTCCTCTGAGCTGCGCGTGATCCTCACCCACTCTTACGTGCGGGTTTCAAGGAAACGGCATCTGCGCAGCCTCTTCGCGGGCTCATGAAGCCAGCACCCTCCAGGCTTCTGTCCACGTCAAGGGAGCACGCTGGCAACTCACACCCCTGGAACCTCACCTCACGGTGCTCAGTCAACAGAAGTTCCCTTCACCTGCCTAGAAACATCTCTGAGGGGAAATACTGTGGAGAGTAGAAAGCACTATATAGAGTCTTTTCCTTGCCCCAACTACACGGAGCACCTTGGAGCCGGCGCCGTGTCCGATCTGCAGTCTCCCCCAGCCCGACGTCAGTCCTGGCCTAGAGCGTCGGGATGCACCTGAGCAGCACCTGCTCCGGCCTGTGCATCTTGCCCCGGTTTACAGGCACCAGCTCCATTCTGAAGTGAGGGGAAGCCCATCCCTAGCATTTTTCACCCTCATACACCAAGGCCCCAATCCAAAATTAGACATGAGACAGAAGCAGCCCGAAGGCAGCAGACCATGTCAAGCTCTGCCGTGTCAAAAACTGTGCCACTCGCCCCCTACAGCCGGCGGCCAGAAAAGCTACCCAACTTGGGGGTCGCTCCTTCCCACTCGGGTACCAGCAGTAACCAGACTCTGGGCAAAAGAGCCCAGACTAAACTGAAAGATACTACTTGTAACCACAAACGTGGTCTTCCCCAACCAGAGGATCTTTCCAAAGTGCATCTGTGATCACTTCACCTTCCTGAGCACAACCTCCCCACTGGCTCCCCAGCGCCCTTTATTCACAGGCTGGGCCGCAGCCGTCCTCCTCTCCGGAGCTGCCTCCCTCCCTCCCTCAGGCTCTCCGGGTTCACCCTCAGCCTTCTCTCCCTGAGCTCCGTTCTGTATTTCGCTCTGCAGCACCCGCTGCCCCGAAAGGGCCCACCTCTCACTCAAAATCTGAGGTCCTTCTGGGCAAGAGCTGCACACCTAACAGATGCGCAGGAAGCCTTCGTGGGAAGATAGATGGGTCCAGGCAGCAGACGGGAGGAAGCTTCCAGTCATGATTAAGCCAGAGGGTGAGTAACTGCCACAGTCCAAGGCAGGGATTGGTGAAGTGTGGCCTGCAGCCATGCCTGTCTGTCTACATTCTGCCTCTGGCTGCGTGGGTGCTGCTGGAACGGCAGAGCTCAGCATCTGTGACAGAGCGAATGGGCCACAAGCCTGAAAGAGTTACTCCCTGGACCTTTCCAGAAAGTTTGTCGACACCAGGCCTAAGGCAGCGTTCCCATCAATTTCCACACTGTGACACGCAAAAGTGATTTTTCTGTGGCCCACTGGGCTAAACAAACAAGGCCACTCGTAGTTAGAGACACCTGGCCACCCCAAAGGCCGATGCAATCAGTGTCTCAGTGAACCCTAACCTTTCAGAGCTCTGACCTAAAGGCTCAAAACCACCACCGCCTTTTTAGCCCCCGTCCCCAACAGAGGTATAGAAACACAAAAGTGCAGAAACCTACCCCGACTCCTCCTCGGGTCTCCCTGCCCACCTGTGCAGAACGAGCCAGAGGTGGCAGGACAGACGCAAAACTGAGGCCCAAAGCAAATTCTCTAGTAATCTTACAATTGCGCCTTTTTCCCTTCCCTGTAGCACTCTGTGGAGCAAGTGTGTACCTTCCCCCGGCTAAAGACCCTGCTCTACAAATGCTGAATCCAATGAACTCCAGCCCTTGCCCAGGTAAAGAAGCCAAAACATTACTTTTTTTAAAAGCAGAAGCCTCTGTACCAGCGAACATCCAGTACCTGCCACTCCCTTTGACTGGCAAACTCAGCAGAGCAGAAATGCAGGGAAAGGGTAAGATTCTGACTGACCGGCCCATAAACCTCTCTGTCCTTTGCCAAAGGAGACGCTTCCCAGAGAGCACACGAAGGGGGCTCAGAGCCCCCACACCCACGAGAAAGTCAGGCCCACCGAATCCCTGCTTCCTGGCCAATGGAGATGGCCCTTGCTACACTGCAACGCCTCTCCCCGCCACCACCCCCCTTTCCTGTCTTGGTCCCAGGCACCTACTGAACAGCGGCCCCCAGTTCCCTGGCTGCACGTGGGGTTCCTGTGGTTCCCTGGCCCCATAACCTCCTGCTGGGCCCAGGCAAGGAGCCTGGACTATGAAGAGATGCCATTCCTGCCTCTGACGCCCTCAGCCAGCCTCCTTCATCCTTCATCCGGGCATCTGCAACAGCTCCTGACTCCTTCCTTCGGTCCTTCCCCATCCAGCTGTCCAAACCGATCCTCCAGAATTCTCTCACCGTTCTGGAAGATGATAAGCACTGCAGGGCACAGCACCCAAGGCCTTTCACGAAGTGGCCCCGAACTACACATGCCATCTGCTACTTCACCCTCCTAACCATCCCAGTTCCCAGGTTCCCATTAACAAGCACCTCCACGCTGTCCTGAGAAGCTGTGCCCTTCTGCGCACACCAGGCGCCCCTCCTTGAGACCTCCCAGCCAGCTGGATGCCAGGCTCTGCGGAAGCCATGGCCACATCTGCTGGAGCCCCTCTCACTAAGTCACGCAGCTCTTAAGTCTCTTCACAGGCCTGGCTCTGCTCCTGGACTGAGTGGGAGCCCTTCTCCCAAGCACAGAAGATGGCTCTTGTTCTGTTCAAGGCCCCGAGCAGTCCCCTCCCGC
The DNA here is from genome assembly GCF_059928025.1 of Delphinapterus leucas. NCBI lineage: Eukaryota > Metazoa > Chordata > Mammalia > Artiodactyla > Monodontidae > Delphinapterus > Delphinapterus leucas. The sequence goes on from NC_143134.1 coordinate 113,108,838, forward strand.
TTCCTGGGCTCCTTCTTGGTCAGGGGTTTCACCTTCTAAGCTGAAAATCCCGACGTTTTCCTCAAGTGCTCCTCCCCCAGCACAGCCTGGTTAGTAGTAGGAGGTGACAGTGAATGTTTCCAATAAATCCATGTGCCCAAGAGGGGAGAAGCGGTCTTGACAGTGTCACCAACCACATCAGCATTCTGTGCAAACTGACACCCCATAGAAGACCTTCCTCTGCAGTATGCAAACAGCTGGCTTCCTGCCTAAGCACTCCTGGTAACATGGGGCCCACTTCTCACCACACGTCATGGGAGGCACACTTTAGCTCAAACTGCCCAACTGGCTTTACCGTAACTATCTTTCCCCTTCTGGAACCACATACGACAAGTAAATACAACCCTTTAAAACAGCTGATGGAGGGCTTCCCTGGTGGCGCAGTGGTTGAGAGTCCGCCTGCCGATGCAGGGGACACGGGTTCGTGCCCCGGTCTGGGAAGATCTCACATGCCGCCGAGCAGCTGGGCCCGTGAGCCATGGCCGCTGAGCCTGCGCGTCCGGAGCCTGTGCTCCGCAGCGGGAGAGGCCACAGCAGTGAGAGGCCCGCGTACCGCAAAAAAAAAACAAAACCCCAAAAGAACAGCTGATGGAAAGGTCCATGATCTCTCCAGGTCTGTCCTTCAGCAGCCTTAACCTATCCCATCTTGAGGTGCTTTCAGCTTTCCTGAGTTCCTCAGGTGCCACCTTCCAGATGATGTGGAAGGAGTGATCCCCTCCAGGATGATGGCCACCATACCTCCCATAATACAGCCTCCAACCTTGCCTGAAGGACGTCAGAGAGCTGAGCATCTTCTGAGACCGTCTACATCGTGGAAGGGCCCAGTGAGACCCTGGCACCAGCGCTCTGGGAAGGCAACTGTGAGGGCGACCCCTTTAGTTGGAGCACACAAGGAAGGCCTAGCCAGAAACATGACAGCTGACAACTGAAACGTGGATGAAGCTCAGTGGAAAAGCACACTCCTAAGCACATCCCTTCCCTCATACAACGCCTGGGGATCTCTCCGATGGCAATTACTGGTTTGCATTTTATTACAGGGTTCAGTTACAGCACAAAAAGATGGTCTGTGGAAACAGACCCAACTGTGCAGCTGGCAAAGAAAACAACAAACAGGCCACCTGGCCCAAGGCTGGCCAGTCGGTAACCTTGCCCAGGAGCCAGGTTGGCCGGAGAAGAATGAGCCCGAAGTCTGGTTTCTTTTTTCCCACGGGGGGAGGGGAAGAAGAGGGGGGTCAGGGAGAGAGAGGTGGCTTTCTGCGTGTTTTGTCTCAAACCACACAGGACACATCCCAGAAGTCTGGAAGAAAGGTAAGTAGAACGAATGCCTCGTAAAGAGGAGAGGAAACTTGCCAAACAGTTTTAGGAAACAGGATAGGCAGCAGCCTAGACTGTCAACACCAACCACCAGTGGTGAGCCCAGCGCCAGCAGAATGGGTGGGCTCAGCCACTAACTAGCTGTGTAATTTTGGGCAAGTCATCTTGTCTAAGCCTCTATTTCCTCATCTGTAAAAGGAGGAAATTTCCAGATCCCATAGTTGTGGAGGAGCTCAAATCTCATCCCTAAGAAAGGGCTTCTGTTAACTCTAAAAACAGGAGAAATGCCATTTCTTCTGTGTGATTAAAAACTCACTTATCAGGAGCCACAGTGTATTACCACAAATAAGCTGGTGGTTTGCAGAGGCCTCTTGGCTTCAATTTTCTTGTCTGTGCAGTGGGAACAACCACCCCTGCGCTGCAGCTTCTCTGAGTGGGACCATCAGGGCAGGGAACACAGTCACGGCCCGGAGAGAGCTCTGCTGGCACGCTACACACGCAGGTGCCATTCCCTCCGCAAGCCGCGGCTCAAGAACTCCTACAACCTGGGTTTCCAAGAGGTTCCTTCTTCCTGTTCCGCCCCAGGATTATGGCAGGTGGCTCAGAAAAACGGCAGCTGCCAAGGCTGGTGGTGACTTGGGGTTAGGGAAGAATATCTTTCCCTGAAGAGGATTCTGCATCCACCTCCACGCCCACCTAACCCTAAGCAGAGACCCAGCCAGCCCTAATCTGCCGAGGAGCTGGTGAGGGGACCACAGCCTTCCGTGAAGCCTGGCAAGCAGAACAGGGCACTGCAATCTGCCCCTCACCCCCATCTCTGCGCAGCACTTGCCCAGGGCCATCTCTCTGCACTCACACCCCAACCCTGGACCACCCCTCTTCCTTTGACCCAATGAGCCCAGGCTCACCAGCTCTCCTTCAGAGTTTGGCTCAAATCTTTTAAGACATCCCCATCACCAATCTCAGGCCAGATAGCGTGTACTCAGAAAGCATTAGCTAAATGAAAATGCACACCTCAATTTCTCATTGATATTCAAACAGAAAAACAAGCTTCAAATGCAAAAGCTTCCTCTGTTTATACAGCCACACCTCAGCCCTCCAGTCTATCTTTCCAGTTTGTTAATCTTTTCCAACGGCTCTAAAAGAAAACAGCCCTATTTTAGGCCAGGATATCTGGTCTAAAATGACCTCAAGTCAAAGCCTAGATTCTAGCACGGGAGCCTGGGATTGGTTTGAGTCGGTGAGCTCCAAAGATCCTGTGACAGTGAGGCCCCTGGCTTGTGTTCAGGCCCTTTTTAGGCTCCATTCGGCCTTGCCTCACTGCCCACACACCACCTTCCTGTCCCCCGATGTGCTTCCTCACCTTCTTTCCAGACTTTTAATCCATAGCTGGTACAGCAGAAAAAGGCTCTGGCACTGGACAGAGCTGGATTTCATTCTTGACTCTAGCACTTAACTCTGAGCCTCAGTTTTTTCATCTGTAAAATAAGAATAATACCACCTTCAAGAAGACTGAGAAATAAGAAAAATGTCCAAGTGCCTGGCACACACAAGGTACCAATTTTAGCATCTTTCTTCCCGCTCTCCTTTCTTCCATCCACTGCTGCCCACAGCCCAAAATGACCTAAACTGAGGGCCACTGTTAACTACCTGGGACATTCAGCTGACATGTGAATGCAGAGACTGTTCTTCCAAACCACACAAAAGGATCAAGGTAGGAGAAACTGAAACAAAGCAGAGAGAGACTAGGCTTCTAGGCAGCGCAAAGAGAATGCCCTCACTGCAGCAGGCTAATCCCGTTACCTCATGGGGGCCGTAAGCAGCAAAAAGATGACTCAGGACCACATCTCCAGCTAGGATATGCTAATCTGACTCTTAAACTGCCTGGGCAGATGGTGGCAATCTCCACACTACCCACCAGCAGAGACAGCATAGTTTGCAGAAATAGCAAAGTTCTGCCAAGAAAGACCCTAAGACCCTCCTTAGAAGGACCAAGTAATTAAGGTGTTAACAACTGACTGATCAAGGCAAAACAAAAGAACCCTCGATGAGGCAAGAATTCCACCCAGATGGCTACAGCTGAGGAATGGGGTCACTACTGCCAGGACATCACTGACACACATATATCCTGGATTGAAGAAAAGCCTCTTGACTATAATGCAAATCTACCTTATTTGCCTTTAAAAGTAACACTCAGTCCTGTCTACACAGTTTTTATAACCTTAGGGCATCACAGAACTCGATCTGTATTCCCCACTCAGCTCACCTCTACCAGCAGAGAGGAATGCGGCTGCACACTTTTCTCCAGAGGTTCCGGAGGTCCACGTGCGAGCCAGAGACAGACAGGAAGATGCTCACCCTTTATTCAGACCAAACATCTCATTTTTCCTTCTGCTGAAAAGCAACTTCCCAACTGTGTCCAGATAGATAAATGGGTATATGGACAGAGAGAGGGATGGATAGACAGGTATGTCTTTTTCTAAGATTAACAGGCAAGAGGGAGGCCTCGAGTGGTGTTAACTACAGATTTTTTTTTTTCCCAAGGTGTTGCAGCAAACTAGAAGAGAGAAGCATCCAAGTCAACAGCCTTCTAAGCATGCCACCCGGTCTCCTCTTTCTTTTCTGTGATTTATAGTAACTTGCTTTCTACCTGCCAAATAAATGGTGAGCTCTGAATGTCAGATTCTGGGGCTAGCTGTAATCAAACACACTCTTTTCTTACTAATGCACTGGCAGGAAACTTAGAATCAGCAGGTTGATAAGCTCAGCCCCTTTGAAGTTCCAAGCACACCTAAATCCCAAAGCAAGTATTACGAACCCCTGGCAACAGCTGCCCGATGATTAGCTACCACACAGAAACATGAGCATCTTCATCCAGCACGGATCTGCAGCAGCCTCCCACACCAGGTCTCATCCAGTGTTTGCTTTGTACCTCCCGACTGACCCGAAGTTGCTAGAGTCCTCTCCCAAAGCCTGGAGTATCCCAAACCTGTCAACACTAAAGAACCCACGCCGCTCCCCCCGCCCCCCAGCAGGCCACGCACCTGCTTCTCCACTACCTGCCGGCACAGCACAGCCTCCCGCACGTATTTTGTCACCTCAGCCAACCACAGTAAGAACGGTCAGCATTTACTGAGCACTTGCTCTGTACCAGGTCCTATTCAAAGCACTCTGTGTATTAACTCAGAATCTAATTCCTAGGCCCCACAGGAATTTGCTGGAGGGAGAGAAATATACTCTGGCCCAGAGTCCCACATGGTTTCTAATCCCTATTTCTAGCTGTGCTATAAAGCTTACATAACCTAATTTGCATTATGCTGCTATTTTAAAAAAATCTCCAAAGATCACTGCTTCAAGCATCAATGGAAGCTGTTAGCTCTTACCTAAAATGATAATGTGGGAAAGGATATCTATTCTTACAACTAAGTCAACTTCAATTCTTGACTTAAAACAGACTTTCTGGAAGATGCTATTGGGAAAGGAAGGAACTTACATAAGAAGTACTAGCTCTGTGCTCTGTAAGTAACTGCTAGAGAGAAACACGTCAATATTGAACTCACCTCAGTGGTAGACAGCTTCCTGGCTCTGCAGGTTCATTTACCACCCATCTCCCTTCCCGGCCTCCTAGTAACACTGAGAAATCTCTGGTCAATGGATGGCATGGCCTCAGATGGTTTCAGAGTAGGAGTCTGAATACAACAGAACCTTTCTTGTTCTGGGTGACTTCAGAGGGACCACCCCCATCCCAGCACCACCAGGGAGGCACTGGCATACGCTGAATGGAAGTTGCAGGAAGACCACTCACAGAGCAGGCTGTCTTCAGCTTTAACTGCTCTCAATGTCCCTGATTTTTAGGGCTCTAGATTGCTAGAAATCTAACTGTTGGGGTTGGGGGAAAGGGGGCAGATCTCCTTAGTTCACTCCTGTAACTCACTACTGAAGATTTACCTCCAGTGCAGTTATTAATGAAACCCAAGAAACAGGGAAATGATAATGAATGATTGATTATAAGAGTAAAATTTCCCTCATTCGTCATCAAAAAATGTCGTCAGTGTTTAAATTAACCACTTTTGTTCTTTGCTACACTATAAAAACTAGTTTTAAAGGACTGGGCTCTTTGTTATTCATTTCATTCACTGCACTTATGTGGATAGAGGTCCACGAACATAAACCAGAGTTGGTTTCAGGCTCTCAAAACTGCCAGGGAAATTTAAAATGAGTGAATTTCCAAATGATGCCCATTTTCAGTGATGTCAGAGGGCCCATATTATTAAATAATTTATAAATAAACTATTAACTAAGTAAATTATCTTCTGACACTGCTAATGCATTATTTGGCTCCCAACCTAGTATATTTACAATAGGCCCAATTCCACCAACAAGGAGACTTAAAAGGTTTCCACTGGGCGGAGCCTGTTTTGCTAGAGAAGAACCTGTCCCGTAAGGGGCACTTGGCTGTTTGATCAGGACTGGAATGTACTTGGTACTAGTCAACTAGACCTCACTCAGCCTTTTATAGATGCCGAAGCCACATTCAATGTACATACAGATTCTGTATGGGAAAAAAGTTGTTCCAGCAACCTTCAAAGTTAGCAATAAAAAGAAAACTACTACTTAGAGACAAATATAAACTTCATTTTAATCTATCTATCTATCTATATATATATCAAGTACAACCTTAGCACAGAACATCTAACACATATGAAATGCATTTATGGAATGAATACACGTAACGAAGAAGCAAATCCTCTTAAAAATATTTGGCCTAACCCTCACATCTTTTAAATGAACTCCATGACAGTTGAATCAGGTGGGAAATAAATCATCTACCTAATCTGGAAAAGACAGATGAATTGCCTTACATCTATTTGGTCTCTGCACACCAGGTATTTACCATTCTGAGTCTTGCCATAATTGATTCTGCAAATACTTAGCTTAACTCAGTCAATTTTATATTTTTCCATAGTTACCTTAATAGTTTGGTTTTTCTCATTTTCTATTGCTTTTTTTTTTTTATGGCTTCTTGCTGCTGTTGTATTAGGGCATACAACAAAGATCAGAGATATTCATTTCTCAGAGAAGTCTCTCTCCTTGAGAAATTGGCACTTTGATCCTCAGCTTATGTAACAGCTACACATAAATGGGTCCTACCAGCACTGTTACCAATCTTGCTGCTTATGAAATTCCAGCACTTTTTGCCCTGACGTAAAAATCTTCTTAGGTGAACACTTCCCACCACCAAATTCTTTTATTTAAACAGGTAAGTGTGTGTAATTCGCATATACGTTATAAGTTTCTATACACATACACACACTTAAAAGTGAAATGTCTCTCAAAGAGAAAGTAATTATAAGGGTATTAGAAACAAAATGCTGAAAATAACTATTTCACATTTAGATCATAAAAAATTTTAAAGTAATGTGATGATATAAGACCTAAGAGATCAAATACATCATATATGATTGTCATATATGCATGTTGTGTTCATCGATTTTTAATTTTCTCTTTAATCAGAAAATAAAAGCGCTTACCTTTGTATACTGAGACCACAGCTTACAGTCACTATATCTCAGCCTATTTTATACAAGTGATATGGCTACGAAGGTCCAAGGAGAACGAGAATAAAGTGAGATAAACGTGCTGAAAACTGCTTAAAAGTATTAACCTGAAATACACAGAGGATCCAACACCAGTTTTAAAAATACATTAACGAGGTATTCCCAGCTCTTCAATTAATAATGGTGAATGACTGATTCATGATTTTCAAACATTCACCCAAATTTTAAAAAAGAAGAAAAGGCTAATACCAGCAAAATCTATCAGTGGTTTGTTCCCCAGGTTAACAATTTGAGAGAGACTACAAACGACTCCAGGAGCCCTGGCTTCCCCGCACCATGCACTGCATCTAGTCAGCATGAGGTATGTTGGGAATCTATTGGACCAATTACCTTGCACAAGAGATGGGGTGCTCCCACAGCCTCAAGAAACATGGCTGCAGGCCACCTCCCTGGCTGGGTGCCAGCCCCCATGCAAAGAATATGGCTTCAAGGAGGACCCCTATCTCTGAGGAATTATAATAGCGCTAACTGACGCAGTCAGGAATGCAACTATTCAGTTTATGTGCTAAAAAAGTTTAAAAACTGTCAGAAGATAGCACAGCTCATACACTAATTCTAAGTTCTACATTGGTTTGTGGACTCCCCGACAAGAGACTAGGCTAGGAGGGGCTAAGTATATCCAGATATTGCTAGGTTTCCAAAGGAAAAGTTTTCAAACAGACACCATGGCTCTGAATAAAGTATTGCTCTTCTTTAAAATGCTCATTCACTGCTTTCCAAAAGGAGGTGTCAGAGTGCTGTGTCTGAAAGCTGGAAAGCCTCAGGGGGTCACATTGCTCTTAAGACTAAGACATAGAAATTGCCATTTCAAGCCAGACAACCTGATGGTTCTAGAAGTCAGAGAAGAAATCTTGAGGGCCCAAGTGAATAATAAATGGTGCGACGCTCAGAGGCTGGCAATAGGGGCTGTCAATGAAAAAACCACCTACAGTGGAGAAAAGAGCAGAGAAGCAAAACTTTATGTTAATTTCACAGAATTTGGTGAAGCCAAAAGCTTCATTTATATTTCTCTGCTCTTTCAGCTGTAAGTGGAATTTTCATTACAAAATGAAGGGGTGGGAAGGGTAAAGGGGGTGGGGGTAGGGGAAGGACACTTAATTCATTACAAGATTTAAACAGTTGAACTTGCATGGTTACCACTTCTAACAAAGGACTGACAGCTCAATTATTTTAAGTAAAGCAGAGAAATGTAAAAGTTTGCAGCAACTGGGCAGGTTTACAACATGGTTAGTAACTTCCAACAAACAACAACAAAAAAAAAAAAAAAAAAAAAGACTTGGTAGAAACCATTTGAAATGACTGCCATCATGTTGGAAAACAGCACAGCTCCATTTTCACCATTATAGAAGGGTTGAGTTATGAAGCTGAGTCAGCTACTTCAAAAGAATTTTCTAAAGAGAAATCTCCAAAGAGATTCCAACTTGGAATGCAAATTTGACAATCAATTTCAAATAACAATACAGCTGCAGCTGCCAATTAATAGTATTCCAAAAACAAAGAGGACTGTTTGTAAATATTTAATTAATAAAAAATGGACACTACCAGCCATGCTTTTTCTTCTCAGTGATGGCTCTGTTTCATCCATAGGTCAGCAAAACGAATCAATGAAACATGAAAACTCCCAGCTGAGATGGGCCCTCTTGTGTGCGTCTAGCCACTAATGCACGGGATGAGAATGGTAAGTTCACAGCTACTTCCAGCAAGTGATGAGGTTTTATTAAAGTATCACCCACCACTAATAAAGGCAAAAGGTCAAGGAGCAGCAGTAACAAGCATGGTGTAAAAATTTTATTTCTGATAAGTAACACTAACATTTGTTTTAAACGATCTGTTTCATTCTCATTTAGCGGTCCCAAAGAAATCTGGTACATAAATTTGCCGTATTTTGTGAAGCCCATTCTCAGCGATGGGTACTGTTCAGCTCCAAAAAACAGAAATGAAGAAAGACGAGGAAAGCTAATTCATACTAAAAACAGACATTTTTAAGACACAGCAACTTGTAAATATCAACATGGGACCACACTGTTGCCTTCATGGGGGTGAGTACCTTAATAAAACCATTACCTTCTAGTAACATCATAGGCTTCCAAACAAGGTGAGAATGCAAGTGGAAGACTTAGGTCTGCACCCTTTACAGAACAACACAATGTTACCAACTGATCATTTTTCACCAGCTTAATCAGGTGTCTTAAAAAATAAATGCTGACCCATGGCTGAAACCTGTCACTTTTCACAGCAGCACTCAACAAGAACTGGGACAATCGAAGAGCAAGTTTTTATGGGGACCCTGTTGCTGCTTTAGATTCTGGTGTAATTGAAGAGGATAAGAGACCCTTCAAAGAATCCCAGAAAAATCGCTAATCTTCTCTCTGCATGAAAAAAGCCAGGGAGTGAACACAGTATCTTACAGAGTGAAGAAGGCCACAAGAACAAGAGAGGGTGATTGATCAATTAATTTATTATTTTTTAAAACTTGGAAATTCGGAAACTAAAATAATCACATTCCTCCTTCCCCATCTCTGGGTAGTGCCATCATTTTAATAAGCAATGCTCAGATAACAGAGTAAACCTTTATCATGGGGATGCCCTCGCACAGCAGGAGTACAAAGGGCTTACAAAGTAAATGGACTGTGGCTCAAACTAACAATCGCCTTTGCTTTGTTTTATCAGTTTGGTTACAAATGAATGGGTTTCTAGGGCTAAGTTATTATTAGTTTTCAATTCTTTATAATTTGATACCAAAACATATCAAAAATAATAAGCTAAAACAATATTCAAACCCATATTTTATTGGCTTTAATTACACACTTCAATATTTACAAAGTTAAAGTTTAAAGGAAAAGTCTCTATTGTATTAAAAAAAAATAACTACAGCCCGAATTAACGTGCCCTGGGGCAAATACATATCAATCAGCTAAGCATCAGTGACTGCATCAGGAACCAGGCAGTACTCTTGTGTTACAACAAAGCAGTTTATTTGTGATCAGTGTTTGAGACTCTATACATCCTTCACGAATTTAATTTTACATAATCTGATACTCCTCTTAAAACTTAAACTTTGAACTGCTAGACTTATTTCCCTAGAACAGAAGGGCTGGTATAAGTTATTTTCCGGAAATGAGGTACCGTTTCACAGAACTAGTTTCTTTTTGTTTGTTTGTTTTCAAGTTTTAGAGAACTAAATTTGCGTTTGTTAAAATCAAAAAGTAGGAAAGATGTTCTTTACAAATAATTTTGATCAAGTATGTGTTCAAAGAAAGCAGGATAAAAAGGCTTTTTCTCTAACATTCTGTATGTACTGTATTGTTCAATAGGAATTAGCTTCTGTCATTTGCTAAAAGAATGAGTAGTGGGGAACAGGATATGTTGGGAATTTCATAACGGGTAACAGAACCATTCTCTTGGGTAAACCTACAGAGAAAAGAAACGGAGAGGACTCCAAATAAGTTTAATAATCCAATAAAAATTTCAGGTTAAAAAAAAAAAGAATCTTACAGTAATTATCATTAACCTTTTCCAGATTAGTCAGTCAACATGTACCATTATGGAAGAGGCCCACAAACTTTGAAGTTACTCTTAATATTTTCCACTCAAAATTAAGATGGCTACATCATAGGAAGAAGGATATTCAAAAAGGGATTTCATCTGAGTGAACTGTCATGAATTATAAAGCTCAAAAGCAATGCTATTGATTAATATTCTGAAGTGACTCTCAGTTTGGCACATCACATATTACAGGAGAAACAGGGACGGTCAAGATTCACAGCACAGCTTTCTGTGCAGGCCTCAGATCCCCAGAAAGACAGTTCCAACTGGAGTCGTGACCAGGTGTTTACCTTAACGGCTACTGCCAATATTGGCATGGCAAATCTGGAAAGATTAATTACTTGCTTAATTTTGTAATTAATGAGTTCTTGTGGCCTCACAAACTTCTGCATACTCAAGCATGATTTGAAATCTGATCCTTATTTCTATTCTAATATTTAAGCTATGGAGAAATCACAAAGCAGCAACAGCAGGTATTCGAGAGCACCAGATGATCAGAGGGAAATTACCCCACATGCAACAGCTTTACAAAGGCCAAAAGACATATTTACCTTACAGCCAAAATAAAGCATCGTTTTAGTAGGTTGGCATCACAGTAACATTTAAAAACCAAATCTTTTATGTGAAAAATGGGGGCATTACATTTCACCAGCTTTGGAAGTCAGTTATATGGCGCATGGGAGCCTTCTGAAGGGGGGCTCAGAGGCCGCGGGGTGAGAGCATAATGTTAGAGAGGGAAGAACAAGAGAGAAAAACTAAAAAGACAGGAAAAACGTGAATGTGCCTTAGAGCCTAGATATACAAGTGTTTTAAAGAAAAAAATTAAGCTCTAGCAAACCTGTACTAAAGAACATGGGACTTACTATGTCTAAAAGAAAGACACGGACTTCAGGACCTGCCCTATAGGAGGCAGACGCTTTGGCTCTCACACAAGACATATTACAATGAGTCTAGTGAGTCAAAATGTATTTGGATAAACTGACCAGACCTAATTCACAGGAAGGATGAGGTGGTCAGGGTATCCAGAAGTTGGCTGAATGGTAAAAGCAAATTGCCAAATCAAAAGGAGCTAGAGAACTTGAATTCAGAAGGAACTCTAAGTGATAGCATATTCTTGGACGGGGAGGCCCTGGCCAATCCTGAATGTGTCAGTGGAGACATTCAGTTAAGGAAGAAACTCCAGACTCTGCTCTCAGCCTTAGAGGAAACTCACCCCAAACGTCTGAGCCTTCCAGCTTCTCCACATCTTTCCAGGATGTAAATTATCTATCTTAATGGGGAAAGCGGTCAAACTGTTCACTTTCTACTTATTTCTACAGCTAGGAAATCAGATGAAGCTTCAGTTTAGCAGTGTCTTAAAGACCCATAATTTTCATCCAAACAAAAATGGGAAAGCTGATGCATGAAGAGAAAAAGCATAATGAAAGGTCTGAGGCTCGTGTGGAGGACTAACGCCACAAGTAGCAACACAGTCCAGGTCCTTCTCTTCTGTGTGCACACACACCCAGCCTGGGGTCGCACTGCTGCACACACACGTGTGCACCCGCCCACTCTTACACTCACATGCATTCTCTCACATGTGTGCACACACACTCACGCTCTTTTTTCTCTCAACGACAAACATCCTATAGATGGCCAACTCTATACCACATAGCACCCGAGTTAGGAAAAATGCCTAAGAGAGCATATCACTGACTCCAAACCTACTGCCTCCATTGCCACATAAACCTCATTCAAAAGTTATCCAAAGGGCCACTGAGGTTCATTTCCGCATCTGCCTTTGTTTTTTATTTTTGGAGGGAGAGGAGCTATTCCTATGATTTTCTCACTGTACTGCAGAGACCTTCTGCAGTAAGCACTTCAGTAACTGCTGCAGATACCCCCTCATCACCCTCTAGGGCCTGTTCACTCCACCTCTACAGAAAAACTCATGAAAAGGGATGACAGCTATGAATTTGAAGTGAGCACTTCCTATCTCTAACTCAAATCACCTAGAGTTCACAAACCAGAAACTTAAATGTAGCCCTATAACTGGCAGGCAGCCAAGCTAGAAACTGAGTATGGCCCTTCAGTAGCCTTTGAATGGAGTATAAGTTGGCTGTAAGAAGAACTACTTAAAATATTTAATTTCAATATGGTCAGAAACAGGCAATTAGAACAAGCAGTCCTTCAATCAGGCAAAGCAGAGAGAAGAGCAACTCCAACCAAACCAAGAACCACAAGGTTGTGGCATTTTCAACGGGAATTTAAGTTGGGTCACTAGAATAAGTAGGTCTGAGATCCTCCAATTCATTTAAAGAAACCCTAGATACAAACTGCGCTTTGGATTGCTGTGCAGAGTGGCTTAAGAGGAGAAATCAGTAAGACGGTGTACATACCATAGGCAGGGGCAGCTGTGCTGTAACCATATGGTGTTCCATAGCCTGGTGCAAAGAAGGAGAAAGCACATCAGTCCAGGAAAAAGGGCAGAGTCAGCACCGGCCCCATTCACAAGGACCACCCGGCCCGGCGCCTTTGGCCCCAAGGGCTCCTTCCAGGTGCTGGCTCAACCAGAACCCTTCCCAGAATGGCCCGAGTCCACCGAGATTCCTCCATGCCTATGTAGAGTGGAAGCTTTTTACTACGGCCTACCAAGCTCTCCTGACCTACCAGAATATCCTGTTTCTTTCTCACTACACTTACCACATTGTATTATAATTATCAACCCTTTGTCTGTGTTCCCCCCTAGAATGGCAGAGACTCAAGTCTTATACATCTTTGCAACACTTGAACCTAGCAGAATGTCTGGCATATAGTAACCACTCACACATTTTTGTTCAACAAAAGAATACTTAGAACCACTCAAGTTACCAATTTCTCACAGTTGGAAAATAGGAATTTCCAAGTCTTTTTTTCAGAAAGCAGTGACAGAGCAGGCTAAAGCCTCAACTGCCACTGAAGAGGGCGCACAGATCAGGCTGTGGGCTCGAGGGCAAGGTCCATGTCTTGTTGCAATCCGAATTCTGGGCCCCAGCACAGGGTCTCTCAGTAAATGTTGTTAAAATTGCCATTAGCATCTGGTGCCTATGAAGAAGGCTCATATTATCAATAAAGTACAAAGAACACAAAAGTTTTTGAACCATTTAGTTCTGGCACTAGTTTCTTATATGTCCTTAGATATGTAACCTCTGAGTTGCCACTTTCATCTATAAAATGGGAAACCCTCCAAGCTACTTTATAGTTTTAAAGGGATTAGAAATACTACATTAATAGAAATGACAATCTTTAATCTTTCAGTAAAATGACTTTAAAACATATAAATACTAAATCACTTGGGTAAATCTCTAGGAAAAACTGGTTTCTAAAATAGAACAAGGGCACAAAATCTACATGGGCCCTTCACATTGTACCCAAAACAAATCAAGCTTTTTTACTTTATAGCCCCTTTTTCTATAATCATTTCTGCCGCTAGAATGATTTTTTTTCTTCTTCTTCTCTAGCTGACCAACTGCAACTCATCCTTTAGGTATCTATCACCTCCTCTGTAAAGTCCCCCAGGCTTGCTGTTCACTTTGCCCACCCCACGTCACAGCTTGCATCATATTACACGGTACTTTCTCAAGTGTCTGTTCCTACCCCATGTGACCCCGAGCATTCACAGGGGCAGACGCTAAGTGTTGGTCATCTTTGAATGCTCAGATCTAAATCTCTTGTTTGAGATAAAACATTCAAATATATGTTGAATAAGTAAATTGCTTTTGGGGACTAACAAACATTTTCTTAGAGATAAAAGTTTTTCACTTTTTAGTCTATACTTAAGTCATATAAAACTGCGGGTTGTACAACTTAGTCTTTAGTGCTCACTAAATCATATATTTCAAGAGGACACAAGGCAGCTGAAATAAGCAGTAGGAAATATACAGTAGGAAAAGTATCAGAAGCCAAAAAAAAAAAAAAAAGATTAATGCTTAAAAAAGAAGGCTGTATATCAAATCTATTCCGGGAAAAGGTAGCTGGTTGGCTAAGGCTACAGTTTCAAACGTTTTACTAAAACCTCCTTAAAGAGATGAAACTATAACAACTAAGCTGGCCACTAATGAGGCCACTGGGGTTCTAATCCTGACTTCACGCCTCACTAAGGTGACTCTGAATTGCACCTGCTATTTAACCTCTCTGAGCCTCAGTCTTCTGCAGAAACTGATGGCAGAGGAAGGTAATTAAATAACATGTGTAAAAATACTTACTACACTCCCTGCTGCACAAAATACACTCTGCAAATGGCATATAACCTATTCATAATCCAAACTGACCTAATCTGTATCTTCTCTAGGCTATAAAAGAACTTCCTTTTTAAAAGCTTCAGAAGACAGGCCTTTCACAGAGGTCAGTGCAATGATGTAAGAGAGAAGCTACTACAGAGCAGAGAGGCAGACAGCAGGATTCCTCTCACAATCACTGCCACTAGCTGATGGCTGCTGACCCCTCGGGCGTGAGGAAAACGTCCCATGGCCCAGCAGCTGGACAAAACTGGACGAGCACGTCACCAAAGGCAAGAGAGTTCACCTCAGTAACCTGCCTACTACTGTTTAATGAAAGCTGCTGCCTTTAAATAAGACATTAAATGAGGCAAAAATAAATAAATAAATAAATTTCCATAGAAATAGTGAGATGCACAGAAAAATGTCTTAATTTTGGACACGCAAAAAATACCAAACTGTAACCACCCTCTTACACTGTCTTTCAGTGCTCTCTGTCTCCTTCAATGGTGCCACCATCCAATCTACTTCCTCCAGCATTAAGATCCTGGGAGGGACCTGAAACCTCACTCTGTTTCGTTCTCCACATTCAATCCATCAATTCTGCTTCTGAAGTTCTTCCATCTGCTCACTTCTTGACCCCCATCTACTTCCCTACACCCCCTGGAGATCCCTCCATGGCCTCTAGTCTAGTCTCTGAGCTTACAAAAAACCTTCTACTTTGTCTTGGCATGCCGACTTCTATCCTTACAAGCCATTCTTCATGCTACAAATAAAGTCTGAAAGTCTCATCTCCTTACTCCTCTTAGAACCCTTCACGACGTCCCCCGTACTTAGGTGCTAAGACCAAAATCCAAACCACAGCCTCCAGGACGGGACTGAGCACCCACTTTAGCTCAAATTCCCCCCACCCCCTCCCCCTTCACCCACACACAGTACTCTCCACACTACAGACATGTTGGCCTCCTCCTAATTCTTCAAATGAGCCAAGTTCCCTCCTACCAGCACCATAGGGTGCTGATGTGCTATTCCCTCTGTGTGAGGTGTTCTTCTGTCCCAATCTTCTCTGAGTTAACCCCTACTCATTCTTCAAAGCTCAGTTCAAGTGTCACATCTTCAGGGAAACCTTCGAGTCCCCGACAGACTAGACCAGGTTTCCTGTCACGTTCCCTCACAGCATCGTGCCCCTCTCCTTCATCACAGCAACTCAGTCAGTCGTGAGTATTCCATTAGTATGTCTCACCTTTAGACCAAACACTGCAGGAGAACAAAATCCATGTCTGCTGTGTGTCAAAGCAGGCACACAATATTTGAATAAGAGTGCACATTGTTTATATGACACATCTTTGAGCTATGCCCCTACTGGGATCAACTTCTAGAAGCTTAATTCCAAAGCCACATCATCCACAGAACTTCCCAAAAAGCCTATTCTAAGTCTTTCTTAGAAAAAAAAAAAAAAAAAACCACAACCTAAGTGAACTTCTTAAGAGTGTTATACAAAAAAATAATGACAGGATAAGACCCAATCTTTATGACCATTTCATCTTGATCAACAACTACTAGTGGTTTAGTTGTCAAGTTCAAAGTTCCATACTTGCAATATTACAGAGAATTTGATTTTAATGAGACAGAGGTACAGCTACTGCTAAGATGATACAAGGATCAGAACAGAAGGCAAGCAGAGGGCATCTTTTCCCATCTTCCTCAAGCCATGTGGTGAAATGGAAAGAATATAAACTTTGGAATTAGAAACACCTACATTCAAATCTTTGCTCTGCTGTTTACAAGATGTCTCACACTGAGCTAGTTGCCTTACCTCCCTAAAACTTAGTTTCCTCACCCAGAAAAATGGAAAATATTTCTACTTGAGGAAACACTGTGAAGATTAAAAACAATTAAGTGAAATCATTTATATGAAAGTATCTAGTGTATACTCAGCTCTAGATAAGTAAGTTCCCCCTTTCCTCTTTTTGTACTTCTTTAGCCCCTGATGGCTCCCCAACATAGAGTTAAAGAAATGCTAACATCGCCAGGCTTCACCCCAATTAAGTAGCTCTTACCAGCCATTTTTCTCACCTGTGATACCCAATCTGTCATCTATGTCCCCACCGAATACACTCTGCTCAGGTATCCAAACTCCAATCTGTGGAATATCTTTGAGCTCATATCTCATTGTCAAAATATGTCCCCTCAACCAAGCGCAATACTCCTCATCTGTCACCTCCCTCCAGAAAGCCTCTAGTCACTCAGCAGATTCCAGGAGAAAACCTGTAATATTCTGTAGATTCTCTTCTTTTGAAATTCGGTGCACACCCATCCTATACCCATATTATGTTTCCAGAAACCCTGTATAACCCTGGAAAATAAAGGAGAGGCTGTTCTTGGAACTCTGGCCCAGAAAAGGAGGCAGATGTCTCACAGGGTGCACTATACCTGGAGCTATGTAGCCAGGAGCAGCTGTAGCCCCAACAAAAGCTCCCCTTGTTAGAGTTCCTCTTCCTCTGCCCCGAACAGCTTGGACTGCTGCGGACACAGCTGTATTCACAACACCCTTTGCCTGTTAAAAATAACACATTTCATTACTGAGAGAAATAAGATCATCTCATCAACTTTGTAATGTATAACCTCTATGAGAAACTTGAGCCTGTACATGAGATTAGTCGTCTATGACCTTGAACCTTCAGTTTATAATCTGTAAAATGAAAATGACATCTATCTTACAGAGTTGTTCTGGAGAAGAGCTGGCACACAGAAGTATGCAAATAAATTCTTCCTTTCACTTGAGGGTTACCCAGAAAGAGTTCGTTTTCTGCACACAAATTTCAGCAGTCAAATTACATCCAAAGTCATTTTAGGCCTGACTAAAGCAATTACAGACACTTGATACCCAGGTTCAAAATTTACTGAATTCTCCCCCAGCAAACAAAAAAATAGCACAACAAACCACCTGGAGTTAGCTGTGAACCTGAGTGGGGTTTAAAAAAAAAAAAAGGAACTAAGACAGGAAGACCAAAGGTGTGGATGCCAGTTCCTGATGTAAGTAACTGAGACCTCAGGAAGGTCATGCAATTCTGTGTGTGTGTGTGTGTGTGTGTGTGTGTGTGTGTGTGTGAATCACCTCTGGTCTCTTCTTGCTCTAAAATGCTATGGGACTCTGGTAAAGTCACATAATCTCTATGGGAGTCTCCCCAATAATTGCAAAATGACAATTATGATACCCACTTTGTTTTCCTTACTTCAGAGTAGAAAGAGCAACTGAGAAAATAGATACAAAGCTCTGAAAAGTAGAACAGATAAGGACAAAGAGTAACGGTACACAGGGCTGCTAGAACATTCTTTTCCAAAACTGAAAATTTAAGAAATAAGAAAATATCTAGTTTTAAATTACATATTATATTTACTTTTTAATATAAAGATGCTATAAAAACTCAAGCTCATAAAACTGCTAATACTCCCTGCTATAACCAAGCTGCAGGGAAGGAGGTGCAGAGCCTCAAAAGCATTGTACGATCAAGTCAACAGCATCTCAGACCGCTTAAATAGTCAGTGCATATACACATTTCTCTCTCACTGAAAAAATCCTAGGATAGCCTCTGTAACTGGGTAGAAGACAGTTTCAAGGTCGAATGTATCATGCACAGAGAACAGCCATTTCTTCCTTTTGGCTGAAAAAAATCCAACCAAAATAGACTGCTTCTTGGCTGTCAAGCACATTGAACACGTGAGTTCTATAGCTTTTAGTATGGAAAATTTCTAAAAATGAGTGAACTTCACGCGGGCATTTTTTTTTAAAACACAGCTTAGTCAAATGTAGTCAGAAAGTAGTAGTCTGGCAGCAGCAGAGTGACTCCACACAAAGCAAGCTCATGTCTCCTAGAACCAAACCTAACTACCTAGTAAGTATCTGCACATAGCACAGGCTTTTTAAACACTAAAATTAACTGACCCATATACAAGATGTAACGCATGAGAAAAACACACCAAAACAAACAAGGTACCAATTATCCTTCCACTAATTTAGAACATATTCTAGGAAGATTTTAGAAAAAGAAAATCCACTTATCCTCTCTCTACATGTGTACCACTGCAATTTAAACGCTTTATTTGTATTTCATCTCAGTAAAAGTTCGTTTTCTTTGTTTATATTTTGAATTCTAGAATATAAGCAGTGTTTATTATAGTAAATACAAGAAGTTTAAATTAACACAAAACAAATTTCTAAGGTGGATATAATATACAATAGGAGCATGCCAATGGTCTTTGGAAGGAGAAGAACCAGGTTTCAAAGGGAACCCTTACCATCAATTAGCTATGTTACTACAAGCGGTATCTTAATGTGTTCAAGCCTCATTTCCTCATCTATAAAATGAGAGCTATTCTAACCTCTTATAATGGACTTTGCATATGCATATTTAACACAGAATCTTCAATAATGTAAGCTTCCTTCTATTAGTCTAAACATTTTTACTTGACTTGTTCCTATCACATAATATATTCAGACATTATTATACCAGTATTCTCCACGAGGGAGAGAATGTGTCTTATAGTTAACGTATCTCCTTTTCCCTCACAATCGTGCACATGGTATATGTCTAGAAAATATTTTTGAATATGTAAATGAATGGATAGAAGAATCTGTTATTCAAAAGCGTGCAACTAGGAGGCCATCTTTTCTTACTGCAACCCTTGTTACAATCCTGGGCCTTTAGCAGCTCTGTCATTTCCAATGTTGGTAATGAACAGAAGCAACAAAGGGTCAAGTTCTACTGTGACGCCCTCAAAGGAAAACCCAAAATAAATAATGCAAAAGGACAAAACTGGAAAGGAAATGGAAGAGCACCTGCAGACTCTCATGAGAGTAAGCCCCAAATACTCTTGGCAGCTTCCCTAAACTAAACAAATGCTAGTATCTCATTAAAGTCCCAACCCTCCAACACTCTACCTCTTCAAGAATGACCTAAATCCCCCAAATAATGCTAATAGTCTCTTTTTAATAATTTGCCTAAAAGACCACAGAACAGAGAGCCACTAATCATATTTCTATTATTCATGATCAAACCCAAAGCAAGGGTTGCCAAATCCAAGAAAAAGAAGTAACTTTAGAAAAACCCGAAGTGGCACAAAGACAGGAAAGGAAATTTAATTCTGGTAATATCTTTCAAAGGTTTAATGCTTAACTCATACCTGAGGGATAATCTTCTTTTTCTTATTATTTGCTGCATTGGGTCCAGAAAACAGCTTCTCCAGGGCAGCTAAAGCTGCACTTGCCTTTGCCACTTTCTTATTTGGACCTGCACCTCTGAACTTCTGTCCATCTACTTCTACCTAAAATCAAGAACAACACTCTGCAATTACCCCATGGAATTCCTCTACGTAGTTTTAATTTAAATGTGTCACAACACAGAAAACACCAAAAGTCAAACAGTACCATGAGATTTGACTCAGTCTAAAGCTTTTTTATATATAAGCTGAGGATATCCTATGTCTTTGAGGGGAAAAATAAGGTTGGCTTGTATCTAGGTACACACCTCCATTACAAAGCGTTTGTCATGGCTTCCACCAGTCTCCGAGATGAGTTCATACTTAAGACCTCTTCTTTTTTCATTGAGCTCCATTACAGGATTTTTGCCACTTGCTGTGAGGATAGGGCCCTGAGTTCTTACCTAAAAGGAGGTTCAATCAAGTAAGATTTTAGAGTATTAGATTTCTTATTAATACAATTATACTACGTCTCCGTTGACAAAGAGGCTCAAGAATTGTACTTTAAAGCATTCAGGGGCTAGGATGCATGATCACTTCTGTATACAAATGGTAAAATATCTTTAAAGGTATAGAAATTCTACAAGCAGTAAACATCACAGTAAGTCATCTGGCCAGCCTGCCATGGAAGCAGGCTGTCTCAACAGATCAGTATTCAAGAGCAGTGTAGCCTTGCCATCACATGGCACTCCACAGTCTGATCTGGGGTGTTCAAGATCTAAGAACAATACTCTAAATGACTGACAATGTAGGTAGAACAGTTGAGACTCACATGACACCTGAGCATTCATTGTTTTTCATCTTTAGGATTAGGAAGAAATAACTCTCAATTTGGGAGACGGAAACAAAATGTGCCTACACACCTCTCAGTCTCTCTAAAGAGATTTAACGGCACCTAGAGTAAAAACAGTAGGCTACAGACTATGAATTCTGAAATTTAAAAATAATAAAAGCAGTCATTCTCGGCCCTCAAGGAGCTAGAGTACAGAAGGAGGGATTGATCTAATCACTGTAAAACAATGTACATTACAGAGCCCATGTATATTATGGAAACATAGTACAAGGAATCATTTTCTAGGGCAAACAGGATAGTTTTCCTGGAAGTGACATGCAAACCTGACCTTAAAAGGTAGGTACCAGACCATGAGAAGGAGGAAACGAAGGAGAAGGGCATTCTGGACAGAAGAAACAGCCATGCAAAGGCCCAAGAGAAAGAAAGACCATTTGTTTGGGAAATGGCAAGAAGTTCCATTTGGCTGTATTAAGCGAGTGAGGAGAGGAAAGCAGAACCAGATTAGAAACACTCTTGATGGAGCCAAATCATAAAGGAGTTCAAATGTCATGCAAATGAGCTTCGACTTTATCATGGACAATGGGGAGCCACTGAAAGACTTAAATCTGGGTAAATTCACGATTAGACTAGAAAACTGCTCTAGGAGTGGTGGAAAGAACTGACATAAGGTTAAGACTAGAGGTGAGGAAGAGAAGTAATTCACGTAAGAGTGTGAAGGCTCAAACAAAGAGAGAGGCTAGCACCAAAAATAAAACCAACCACAAAACACCACAAAACTATAATTTTAGAAAGGAAAGACCCAACGACTGAGCACTTTTTGAGGTTAGAGAGCATGTCTGTAATTCTATCCCAGTAATTGCTCAAGAAATGCTGAACAAAAATGAATTATTACATATAATAGGATTTTCATGTATGTAAACCTAATGGACAGCAAGATTCTCTTAACATACTCTACGCTGATTTAATAAGTGGTTGATGCTATAAAAGTGAAACATTGGACAATTTTTAAAGACAATTTTAATAAACATTCCTGGGTCTTTTGCAATAAACCACTTCTTGAAGAGTTTTTAATAATCTACATCTTTTTAATTTCAAGGCAAATTTCTGGAGTCCATCTTTAAAAGGTAATGAGTAACTTCTGAAACTATGGTAATCACTCCCTGCTTTCCAAATCTGAAATCACTTTATAAAAATGAGTCAAGATAAAAATATTTGCAGTTCTAATCAATTATTACTATTTTAATGAAGAATAAGAGCTTTCTCCCCTCCCCATTACTAGATTATACAGAAGCAAAGGAGAGACGGATTCACAACCAGAACCTCCACATACTCTCATAACTGCTATTAGTTTAGCCCACGCTGCTCTCTTAATTCCCTTTGAACTTAACAGTCTGTACCTCGTAATTAATGCGCTCTTTTTCTCTTACTATTTACAACACTGCCAGCAAACCATCTTGGCCTGCCTGTGACAACCACTTATGAATGACTGGTCCTCTCTAAAGCCAGGTGCCATGTCTTCTATCCTCCACAGCATCACATGAGGAGTCAGGCATGGCTTCCACAGGCCTCAGCCCCATCAGTCCCCACCATACAGGCCTACCTGGTACTTCTCAAACATTTACTTTCACAACTCCAGATATTATACTTTCTATTCCTTGGCCCAGAATGCCTTCTTTCCACCTCTTCCCCACATAGCAAAATCCTACTCATCATCTCAAACCAAGCTCACAGTTTACTCTCTTTGATTTTACATGTGTGTACATTTCATAATCACATCCTCCTTTGAGATTATACATTATTAAATTCATTTTGCAATCACGGTGCTTATCACATTACATTGTAATTATGAGCGTATCTTTTGCCCTTCTATCCTGAGAACATCTTAAGGCTCTGGACACAGTTTCCGCAGCATCTAGCAGTAAGCAGGTACTAAAAGGGGAAAAAATTATAGTCCACTAAGTCCTTGATAGATACTCATTCTTACAAATGACACTTTTTTAAGTTTAATGTAAGCTCTTGCGGTTATTTAAAGCCAATTTTTCTTATGTAGAATGCAATAAGCAAGGGCCCCATGAATTCCCAAATAAGCCGTGTATACTCAGTACTTGGATTTTTGTCTCATTCTATTATCTCTGACAATACGTCATAGGTCAGGACTTGCTCAAGAGTCTGAGGAACATACTAAATCAGACGCCTTTTTTAGGGCTGGACCAACTCAATGATGACCCCACTGACCCCCATAGCTTAGCACAAATTTCGAATAATCCTAAATTTCCCCATTAGATTTTTTTTTAAGTTTGCAAACATACATGCATACACATATTCATTCATTCATTCATTCGTTTATAGCACAGCAGCTTGTGGGATCTTAGTTCCCCAACCAGGGATGGAACCGGGGCCCCCTGCAGTGGAAGCATGGGGTCCTAACCACTGGACCGCCAGGGAAGTCCCTAGATCTTTTTGTTTTTCACTCTTCAGTTATTGTTGACATTCCTCATACATTATGATTGTGAAATGCTGGAAGCAACTCCCATGGCCAGCAAAGGAGAAATGCTAGCTAAATTAGGATACATCCATGTGTTGTACAGTATACAGTTATGTTTACAGTGATTTTTAGAGTTAAGTGAAAAAACAAGATGTAAAACTATATGAAAATATGATTGCCTTCATAAAAAATACACATAGAAAAAAGGCTGGATATAAATAAAGCAAAATATTAATAATGGCTGCCTCTGGAATACATACACTTGTATATGCTTTTGATTGTTTCATTTATACTTCTCCATACCTCTCAAATTTTTGACAATGAACATACATTACTTTTTTTCCAAGGAAAAAAATATATAAGTATACCTCTAAGGTACTGGAGGTTTCAGTTGTAGAATTTCCAGTATTATTGCTTGAGTTTGAAGACACTGTTTCATTTTTGCCTTCATTATCTGACTTTTCATCGGAACTCATACATTCAGTATCTGCATCAAAGCCCGTTGGGTATCCCATTGCCTGCAGCACCTGTACAAATTACATCAAGATTCAGTTTATTTAAACACCAGACACCACAGAGAACAGATGAAATATGGAGGACAACAGTTTCAAACCCACAACATTTGAAACCGTGAAACACCTTGCAGAAAGAGAAAGATGGTGCTAAATCTATAAATCCTTGGTTAGAAAAGTTTTACCTACCAGAGTGTCACCGTGGAAAATGGGGGAAACCTCCTCAGAGTAATTAGGTTTAAATAACGGAAAACAGAAATGCAAACCTGAGGCTACCCTGGGTTCATTTAATTTGGAGACGAGAGGTAGAGAAACAGAATAGCCAAGTTCAACCAGTGAGGTGAGGGGGAAAGTAAAATCGCACACTATGAAAAGTACACTAGGCTAGAAAGGAAAACACCTGATGTTCTAACTCTTTATTTCTCCTCTGGTCCTCAGTTTTCCAATTTGCAAAACAGGAAGACTGATTAATTGACCTCTAAGTTCTATGACTCAATCCAATAGGGGAAACTAGCACAGAAGGGAAATCAAGGAGTTTTCTTTACCTTGGAGCCAATATGCCTGTTAATTACAAAATTACATCTGAAGCTTTCTACTATCCATCCCTTTGGCTCTCCACTTAAAACCATAATCGAGACTTGAAAGAAAAGATTCAGTCTCTAGGTTTATTCTCTACCACTAAGTGAACCAGGAACAAGTTTAGGTTTGTATCTCCACCCCTGCCTCTCAAGGCCCGGTTACATTGTGGCTTCCCCCAGTGTTCACTCTTCTTATATTTCTACTCATGCCTGGCATTTCTCATCTTTTTTAAAATACAGTTTTCAGAACAGTGTGTGTGTGTGTGTGTGTGTGTGTGTGTGTGTGTGTGTGTGTGTGTGTGTGTGTGTGTGTGTGTGTGTGTGTGTGTGTGTGTGTGTTTTGTACACCTTTTAATATCTCCTTCCAGGTTAAACTGCTTTTTAGATGTTTGCAGAAGAATATGTGCACTAGCGTTTTTATAAGCCTCTATCAAACTGGTTGACATTGCATTGTCAGTTACTGACTTAAAGGTCTGTACCAGAACTAGGTGCCTAAAGATCCCTATATTTGTTTTAGCTTTTGACTAATGTTTAAAGTTGCTGGAGTGTAAAAGCAACAGCATATTTCTTTATAATCCCAACTATACCCAATAGGTGTCTCAAAAAACTGTTATGGCTGCCACACAAATGAGTAGCCAAACAGTCTAGCCTTTATAAACAATAGCATTCTGTACAAAGGATTCTGCCAATATAAATAAAATATTACTCTCAACAAAAAATGGGCAGAAGTAGACTTCTGTACCTAGAGAACTTGAAATTAATTCACCCAATTCATATGGAGAAACTGACATTCTGTTGAACGTTTCAAATCGTAAATAAATTCCTTATATTCATTGGGAGTAAGGCCAAGAATACTTCTGTAACATCGTAAGTTCTAAGAGTACTCAGGTAGGACTTCGCACTAAATACACTAACATCGTTTGCCTATACCCTTGTCAATATTTATAAAGAAAACACCTTCTCCACTGCCTGAGTCCTGCAAATATGCTCTCCCTAAGAAATCGCGTCTCAGAAGGAATAGTTATCGGTCTGGAGTTAACACCAGGCTAACACAGGCTGCAAGTCAAAAGCCAAGAAGAGTCCCAAAGAAATTTGATTTGTTTACTCCAAAAAAAACTAAAGACACAGTTTCCCAATTTAATACAGACTGTTAAAAGTCTAATGTGAATTATTTAACACCACTTCTCTCTGCCCTTTCCACACATATCAGATTCATTTATTGTTTTTGTAGCAACATATTTCAATACATTTACAAATATTTTATATAACTGATGGATAATCTCAAAGGATATTAGAAGTGTACTTGCAATACAGCACAACTAACAAAAAATTTTCAAATTATTTTTCTATGAACGCATATTCTAAGATTATTAACTAACATATGCTACAGAAGTAAAAAGAAAAAAGTATGGAGTTTTTGGACCTATAGAACCAGTTTGTTTGGAATCAATATTAAGGCCATGATTCTTCCTGCAGCAGGAAGAGGGGCCTATAAAACATGTCCCACCTCCTTTCATGCAGGATGCATCCTCCTATTAAGGACCATAACCCTCTATTTACTTTACCATGTTGCACCATGCAATGTTTCTGCCCACCATCACCATTTGACTGTTGGTAAAAAAGTATATTTTACTCTTTTCCACTAAGTTTGAATCCTGTTTTATCTCTGATTATAATTAACACTTGTTTCTGCAAGGTTAGCAAAATGATGACAATTGATGAAGTTCTATAATGGGCACATGGATGTGTACTGCATTATTTTACTTCGTGTTTGAAAATTCTCATAATAAAAAGTTAAAAAAACATATATTAAGGCCAAAAAAACTGGTATACCAAAGAAAAGTGAGTTTCAAATGTCTGGCAAACAAATCAAGCCTAATAAACACATCAATTGAGCTGAAAAATCACAAAATGATTCTTGGAAACAAGGTGACTGGAAAATCCAGGGTAACCATGCCTGTTTTCTCCTGGAGAGGGGTTGAGACTGAGAAAGCTGATACCGTCAAAGACAAGGGGCCAAGAGTGGAAACATGCAGCACACCCTACCCCATGGCTCTCCACTCAGGAGAAAGTCATACTCGTGGCTTCCGCACAGTAGAGAGCTGATGGCTCCGGAACCTCTGCAGAGGGGCTTTACCCCTTGTCCCCTTCAGCCGATCTTTTCCCCACAATGATTAAGATTCTTTTCATGGAATATGGCTGATTATGTCCTTAAAGGTGTCCTTTGTGAGGGACAGTCAGGAAAAAGGACTAGAGGAGGAAAGGGAAGACTGGCCACTAATCTTCATCATTTTAGGGTACGTGCTGCTAGGCAGCCACACTCCTCCTTCTGTTCTTATGTCATAGACAGTGAATTGATATTGATATTTCAAAAGCTTTCTGGGTCAGATGCTAGAGAACTTAGATCCAAATTTGTGACTCATTCTCAGCATACTTTACAGCTAAGTTATTAAACTGTATTTTTAGCCTTATTCCTAAATTCACTTTTTCCCTCATTCTTAGTTTTCTTTTTCTGCCTCATTTTAAACTCATACTATTTCAACATACTTAAAAAGTACCCCTTTTGTAAACAACATAACATACTGTTCTATAATTTTACAGCTTAGCTATTATTTTTCTGCATTGTGCTTATTACTACCTGACAAATAATTGACCCATTTGTATATCCCGCTGTCTTTCTCCCCATTCTATCCTCACTAGAATGCAAGCTCCAGGAGGGCAAGGACTTTATTTTGACCGCTGCTGTATCCTTAGCATCTAGGATAATGTTTGCATCTACATTAATAATACTTGCAAACTGGAATGACTATGAAAACAGACCAATTACATCTTATGTCATACTGTAACATAACAGAACTTTTCTTTAGTGAAAAGTGATCTTCCATCTACTTGATCTTTGACATTTTCGCATTTGTGTGCAAGAGGTCAAATGTAGTCATGGAGAGATTCCAATATTTAAGAATTTTCTATAAACCTATATGCATAATTGACTGGTTCAATCGTGGACCTTATTCTCTATGGAAATATTCTGAAATACAGAAAAGGCACCACATGCAAAAAAAAAACACATTAAATTTATTTATGACAGAAAAAATCTGCAAACAGCAAAATATCCAATGATAGGGGAATGTTTAAACAAACAATAGTACATCTATATCATGTTAACCATACAGCCATTTAAAATTATTTATGAAGATTTTAATAACATAGAAAAACACTGATGACATGTGAAATAAAAAAAAAAAAATCAGAGCATAAAACTACATATACACTGTGAGCTCAACCTAAAACAAAGAAACAGAAAAGGACTGGAAGTATATACTATATACAAATATTAATGAACTGCCTCAGAGATAAGCAACCAACAGTTTTTATTCTTTTACTTTTTTGTGTTTTGCAAATTTTATATGATCAACACATTTTATAACCAAAAAAAGAAGAGTTTTGTGATCCAGAGGTGACAAAAGACTGTATGTCACTGTCATTAAAATCTTGAAAAATTCTGTTAATTTACGATAGATAAACAAGCACCTTATTTACAACATAAAATAACAAAGCGCTGTTGAGTAAAAGAAATACTGTACCTTCACTGCTACGTGAAGTTTTGCTGTTTTCTTGGATGGTCCTGAGGCTTCATATGTTGTACCATCCACATCTACAGACATTGTGAAGACTGGGGCATGGACAGGGCCAGACTGAGATAAGAGCTTATATTGAAGCCCAGGCCTGATCTGATTTAGCCTCATTAGTGCATTCATAAGGTCTATTGCTTTGCTATCCAGAACTGTAAGAGAAAGAGGAATAAGATCAGATTAAAGCAAAACCATTTTGCTTTAATCTATGTTTCTGTAGGTTCCTAGAGACCACTATAAATTCAGATTTTAAAAAAGAATTTCAAAACGCACATATAAATTAACTTCACTTCGTAAGTAATTCTAAAACTACTGCTTAAATAATTATGGTAACATCATTGTAAAAGTAATATGCATTACCATAGCTATACATTCATTTTAGTTTGTCAGTATATTTTAAGCAAATGATGCTTGGAAACAAGAGTTATTCAATCAGTTTGTTAAAACTTCAATTCAAATCAATCACTTTTTAATTTTTATTTTCCTGAGACATAAATCCTTTCTAGTTAACATCTATAAGAATAAAGATTTTACACACTTTTCCTTAAGTTTCGTTTCATCTTCTTATTGGGATCTTTATCATCCCCTAATCCATCTTCAAATGGCCTCTTCAGAGCTGAAGACCCAGCACCTAAACAATTACAAGAGATTCATTATCAGTCAAAACAATGATTCTACTTACTCTACCAAATGTACCTAATATGTTCAGGAAGGAAAAATCTTAGTAATCACAAGGACCATAAGACCCTTTCACTGATAAATTAAATATTTATAATCTTGTAATAGCAAAAAGGTTTAAGTGAATCTTTATGAAACAATATTATCCCTTTTTATAAATATTTATTTTCCCATTTATTCACATATACACATACAAATATCTATGCATAATATTCACATCTGTATATGCATAAACAGAAAAAAGTCTGGAAAGATATGTATCAAAATGTTAAAGGTGGTTATCTGTGGCAGTAAGATTTATTTTCACTTATGTCTCTTCAAATATTTCTATAAGTTCACATTTATTATACTATTAATTTTTAAAGTCCACATGTTAAATATTATGCTTACGGAAATCTGATTATTTCTCATACTATGACATATTCTTCTGTCTGCCTGTTCAAATTTCTATTCAAGATTTTATTTACAGTTCATCTTCCCCATGAAGTTTTCTTCAGTTTCCCTCTCATCTCAACTTTTTAGAAGAGTTTCTATGGTATCAGAAATATAAAGTGTCATACGTAGTCTTGTGTCATTGCCTATTTCATATACAGAGACCTTGTGTTTCCTTAGTGTTCCATGAAGGTCAAAGATATTTTCTCCTTGTCTGTATCTTATAAACTATCTAACATAAGACTCAGAAACAACATAACGGGTATGGAACAAAAACTAACTGAACTAATATTACTCAGTTTCTTAGATAAAGCAGCTAGTTAACGCCGTCAAGACATAAGGCAGGAGCTTTGCTGTCCAAGATAAAAACAATCAGAGAAAAGCTCATCAGCCTGTCCAAGTACTACTTTAAAGAACTCTGTGTTTTCAACGTAAAAGTTGGTTGTTGGGTTTTTCCTAAAGGAAAGTTATGCTCAAAAGATTCATGCCATAAGATTTCCAGATACTTCTTAGTGAAACCTTGTAATAACACTGAGATTAACTACATATTCTCTGATCATCAAGATTTATTGTCCCTTGGGGTAAACACTGACTTCAGCATTTGCTTGAGTCAATACTTACCACTCAGGTCAATCAATCTTGATGTGCTCTCTTCAACAGAAGGCAATATCTGCTTATATCTGCTTAGTAGTGTATTTCATTTGCATTACATAAAACTGTGGGTTTGCCAGTCTCCCAGAATGCAGTCTTTAAGAGATAAAGTTAAAAAGGAACAACATCTATTCAATCACTCTCCCACTCATTAAGTTACATTAAAAGCTGCTCCCTGATTGCCTGGAATTCACCAGCTGGCTTAGACGTATGGATCTATTCTCTAAATCCTCCAGCTACGTGAATAGAGCTGCATGGATTAAGCTTCATTCTACCATCCCTGCCCTTGGACAAGGGCTGTAAAATCTGGAGCTAATCATAATAGCAATGGGGGGGAGCGGCAGGGTGGGTGGGGGGATGGGCTTGTGTTACAAAAAGCAAGTTGTTTTCAACGTCTACAGTATCTAGAAATAAGAAGTGACCATTTCAGAGGCAACAATTTTTAAAAACAATAGGTGAAGGCTTACCATATGCCTGGCACTGTTCTTAATACCTTATATGAATTAATTTATTTAAGCCTCACAAGCACCCTATGAAGCCTGTCCTTTCATCATCCTCATTACAATTTTATTCATGTATTCATCCAGCAACAAATATTAATAGTTTTTCTATGTTCAGGACAATTTTAGGTGCTGGACATCTAACAGAGAACAAAACAACGTCCCTGTTCTTAAAGAGTTTGCATCTGGTGGTGGAGACTAAGCCCAACATGTCATATGGTCCCGAGCACAATGGAGAAAAATAAGAGGCTTAAGGAGGAGGATGTGTTGCTATTTTTTTTACATGTGATGACCGTCAGAAAGGTATCACTTATAGATAAGGTAGCTTTCTGATGAAGATCTAACGAAAGTAAAAGAGTAAGCTATTCAGCTATGTGGGGAAAGAGCCCCAGGAAGAGAGAACATCAAGTACAAAGGTCTTAAGGCAGGAACATGCTAAGAAACAGCATACAGGCCTGAGTGGTTGGAGTGGCATGACGAGGACGGGACAGGACAAGATGAGCAGCAGCAGGAGCTCTCAACCTTAGCTGCCACTAAGTCACCAGAGGAGCTTCTGCAAAATACACAAGTTCCACTTCTAGTACGAGAAAGTAAGTCAACTGAAACAGATGAGAGCAACCAGAAAAGATGGACCAAATGTCTGTTCCTGGGCAACAAAGAATTATAGAGTCAAGATCCGAGAGACAAAGGAAACCCTGCTCTGGGGGCCATACTTCCCCTGGGGGTATCTTCCACATCCAGAAGAAGCCACTAAGAACTGAACAGAGCACCTCTGGCACCCCAGGTCTCAGGGGTCAAAAACTGGACTTTACGGGCCTCCAAAAGGGGAAGGCCTGGTGAATTCCCCACCCTGTGGGTTGGGCCTCTGCAATGCCACATGCTAGAAGTAAATGAAGTAGAAATAGTCTGGATCTCAGAAGGACTGAAGCCCACCTTCAAATCACCTTAATCCCTGATTGCATTAATATGATCCAGATTGCCAATTCCACTAGTCATCTCCCAGAAACAAATATAAATCCTCCCTGGGGCACTATATCATTACTCTAAGCTTTAATTCCCTCCAAAATTTTTAAATTTAAGTCTCCATCACTCAAAACAAAAACAAAACACAGGTACATGAGAAGACAAGATACTGTGATCAAAAATCACGAGAAGCAGCAGAAAACAGAAACAGATCCCAAAGAGACCCAGATGATGAAGCATTCTTTCAGAAACAAACTTTATTAAAAAGAATGATTAGGATGCTCAAAATGAAAATAAAAAATCAAGAAGAATTTGTGGCAGAAAATCTGAAACTATAAAAGAGCCAAAATTGTAGAAATTAAAAACTGACAGACCTGCAAGGGGAAACAGACGATCCACAATAGAGGGGAATTGGCATACCTCTCTCAGTAATTAAGAGAACAAGTTAAAAAAATATGTGTGTGTGTATGTGTGTGTGTGTGTGTGTACAGGTATATAAGATTTGAACAACACAATGAACAAATGCAACCTGACATGTAAAGAATATTCTGGCTCTACCAACTACAGAATATACATACTTTTCAAAGTATGAATCATTTATAAAAACTGACCATGTGCTGAGCCATAAATGAACTTTCAAGAACTACCAAAGGAAAAAAAAATCACACAAAGCATGTTCTCAGATCACAGTAGAATAAATAAGCTCAAATATAAGGAGATAACAGACTTCCCTGGTGGCGCAGTGGTTAAGAATCTGCCTGCCAATGCAGGGGACACGGGTTCGAGCCCTGGTCTGGGAAGATTCCCACATGCCATGGAGCAACGAAGCCTGTGAGCCACAACTACTGAGCCTGCGCTCTAGAGCCCACAAGCCACAACTACTGAGCCTGAGTGCCACAACTACTGAAGCCTGTGCACCTAGAGCCCTTGCTCCACAACGAGAAGCCACCACCATAATTAGTCCATGCACCGCGACAAAGAGTAGCCCCTGGTCACCACAACTAGAAAGCCCGCGTGCAGCAACAAAGACCCAACGCAGCCAAAGATTAAAAATTTATTTAAAAAATTAAAAAAATAGAGATAACTAAAAAATCCTCATTTGTCCGGAAATTAAGCAATGACATCGAAATGGCTTACATGTCAAAGAACTGATAACAGGAAAATTAAAAAATAGTTTTAACTAACTGATAATGAAAATGCTAATGTAAAAAGAGTACAAAGCACATAAATCTGGGCATAAAGGAGAACTTAGTCTTAATAGTACATATGATAACGTAAGAGGCTTAAAAAACGCCAACAATGTATTCATCTATTTCAAAACATTTAAAGAAGAACAGCAAATTAAACCTAAAGAAGGTAGTGAGGAAAAACAAAGGATAAGAGCAGAAATCAATGACATAAAATACAAGCATATACCAGGAGATGATCAACAAAGTCAAAAGTTTATTTCTTTTTAAAGACTAAAAAAACTGATAAACCTCTAGTGAGAGCGATCAGAAAAAAAGGAGGTACAAAACGTATAAGACAGGACATCAATACTGCAGACAATAAAAAGATAAAAGGATCTTATAAACTACTTTATTTTTAAATTTAGATTAAATGGACAAATTCTTAGAAAAACACAATTTACCAAAACTCTCATAAGAAGATGATAGTTCAATGCCTATTAAGGAAATCAGATCCATAATTTAAAACCTTTCCTTAAAGAAAACCTCATGCCCAAATGGCTTCACTGATAAATTCTTCCAAACATTTAAGGAAGAAATAACATCAATCTTACACACACTCTTCCAAGGAACAGAAAAAGAAGGATGGACACTTCCCAACTCATAAGACCCACATAACCTCAGAACCAAAACTCGATGAAACATTACAACAAAGGAAAACTGCTGGCCAATCTAACACACAAAAATCTACGTTTTTGTGAATTGCTCACAAAAACCTACACAAGATTGTTCACAGCACCTTTATTTGTAATAGCCCAAAACTGGAGACAAACAGAATGTCCTACAATAGGTGCATGGTTAAACCAAACTCTGACTCATTCATGCCACAGAATCCTACTTAACAGCAAAAAGAAACAAAACTATTGACACATGCCAACAACTTGGATGGGCCACAAGGGCATTATGCTGAGTTGGGGGACGAGGATCTCAAAAGATCAGATAATGATAACTTCATTGACATAAAATCCTTGAAATAACAAAATTATAGAGATGGAGAAAAGTTAGTGGTTTCCAAGGCTTGGGGATGACTGTGGGAAGAGGAATGGTGTTACTATAAAGGGGCAGCATAAACGAGATCTTTGAGGTGATGAAATAGTTCTGTGTCTTGATTGCTATGGTGGTTACACAAACCTACACATGTGATAAAATGGCATAAAACCTATACACACATTGTATAAATGTCAATTTCTTGGTTTCCATGTTCTCCTATAAGTTGCATAAGATGTAACCATTGGGAGAAACCAGGTGAAGGGTCCACAGGACCTCTCTGTACTATCTTTGCAACTTCCTATGAATCTGTAATTATAGATAAAATGTTAAGGGGAACAAAAAGAGACTGCTGCTTTGTTGAGAACAGACAAGAGGGGCAAGGAAGACCAGATAGGGAAGATGCTGCAATAACAAGGGTAAGAGATGACACCAGTTTAGGCCAGGATGGTAGCAGTGAAGAAATTAAACAGCTGAATACTGGACACACTTTGAAAGTAAAACAGCTAGGATTTGCTGATGGTTTGGATACGGGTGAAAGAAAGAGAAGATTCAAGGGTGAAGGTTTTTGGCCTGAGCACAGAGATGCATAGAGTTTCCAAAGACTGGGATGGTGATAACTATGGAAAGAACAGATGAGAAGTAGAGTAAGGACAGGACATCTTAAGTTTGAGATGTCTGTTAGACATCCGTGTGGAGACAGTGAGGAGACACTTGCATAGCTGGGGCTGAGGTCAAGGGCTGGGAGTCTAGAGTGAAGACATACATTTGGGAATCTTCACTGAATAGAAGGTACTTCAAGACGAGAGACTAGATAAGATCTCCTAAAGAGTCTAAATGGGTGTAAATAAAGAGAAATGGTCTGAGGCCTGTACCCTGGGATACTAATATTCAGAAATCAGGAAGATGAGGAAAAACAAAGACAGCTGAGGAAAGGGCAGTGGGATAGCAGACCCAAGATAAAGTAATGACCTAGAAGTCAAAAAAAAGTAGTATTTCACGCCAGAAGAAGTGTCTGACGGACTTCCCTGGTGGCGCATTGGTTAAGAATCTGCCTGCCAATGCAGGGGACACGGGTTCGTGCCCCGGTCCGGGAAGATCCCACATGCCGCGGGGCGGCTGGGCCCATGAGCCATGGCCTCTGAGCCTGTGCGTCCGGAGCCTGTGCTCCGCAATGGGAGAGGCCACAGCAGTGAGAGGCCCGCGTACCGCAAAAAGAAAAAAGAAATAAAAAGTGTCTGACAGTACCAAATGTTGTTGAGGATACAGAACAACAGGAACTTTCATACACTGCTGGTGGCAACATAAATTGCTATATATACCACTTCCTAGGTCACATACTGGTCCACAGTAACTCCTGGATCTATACTCCAGGAGGCATGAATAAGAAGGCTCCCAGCAACAATGTGGGTAGCTGCCAAAAAATAAAAAGAATCCTAATGTCCTTCAAAAGCACAATGGATAAGTTGTAGTATATTCATAATGGATACTATATAGGTATAAAAATGCACTATAGCTATATGCAATAACATGAATATATCCCAAACAATGCTGGACAGACAGACGTCAGTCACAAAAGATTAAACTCAATATGATTCCATTTCTAAAAAGTTCTAGGCAATATCCAATTAAATTGTTTAAAAAGCACACAAAGGTGGAAAAGCTTTAAAGAAAATCAAGGAAACGATTATCAAAAAATCAGGAATCGTAGTTCATGGGGCATGGAGGTGATGTACAGGATAAATAAATGGCTTCTGAGAAGGTGACAATGTTCTGTTTCTTAACTAGGATGGTGATTATATGGAATTGTTAAATAATGACTTGTTTTTAAATTTATTTATTTATTTTTGGCTGTGTTGGATCTTTGCTGCTGTGCGTGGGCTTTCTCTAGCTGTGGTGAGCAGGGGCTACTCTTTGTTGAGGTGCGCGGGCTTCTCATTGCGGTGGCTTCTCTTGTTGTGGAGCACAGGCTCTAGGCATGCAGGCTTCAGTAGTTGCGGCTTGCGGGCTGTAAAGCACAGGCTCAGCAGTTGTGGCGCACGGGCTTAGTTGTTCCGTGGCATGTGGGATCTTCCCGGACCACCTGCATTGGCAGGTGGATTCTTAACCACTGTGCCACCAGGGAAGCCCAAAATAATTACTTTTTAAATGATAAATATTTTATACTTTTATATATATGTGCCATATCTCATAACTAAATATACCATAAATAAGTGTTCATCTGTGTCCAGTGTTGCTGAAAAGCTGCCTAAGATGAGTACTGAAAGCTAACCACTGAACGCAATAACGTGAAGGTCACAGGACAGACTTAGGTAGAGTGACAAGGAAGAAAGGCTGATTAGAATAAGTTGTGTTTTTTTTTTAACTTATTAATTTATTTTTGGCTGTGTTGGGTCTTCATTGCCGTGCGCGGGCTTTCTCTAGTTGTGGTGAGTGGGGGCCACTCTCCGTTGCAGTGCGCGGGCTTCTCATTGTGGTGGCTTCTCTTGTTGCGGAGCACAGGATCTAGGAGCAAGGGCTTCAATAGTTGCGGCATGTGGGCTCAACAGTTGTGGTTCGTGGGCTCTAGGGCACAGGCTCAGTAGTTGTGGCGCACAGGCGTAGTTGCTCCACGGCATGTGGGATCTTCCTGGACCAGGGCTCAAACCCGTGTCCCCTGCACTGGCAGGCAGATTCTTAACCACTGCACCACCAGGGAAGCCCCTAGAATAAGTTTTAAAGAAAGTGTGGAAAAGGAGAAAGAAACAATAGGCCACTCTTTCTGAAGGTACTGCTTCAGAGGGGAGCAGAGAAAGGAGCAGAGAAGGGGAGGGGAGCAGAGAAACGGGAGGAAGCTGCAGAATCAAGGGGGAGTTAAGCTTTGTCTTTCAAATGGGAGGCATTATAGCAGGTTTTTATGCTGATGAGAATGATCCAGTAGAAAAGCAGAAAAGGAGGAAATGATGCTGGTGAGAAAAGAAAGAACTGCTAGAATAATGTCCATTTGTAGACAAGAGGGAATGTGATATAGTGGACAAGTAGAAAGGCTGGTCTTTATTCGGTCAAGGGAGGGAAAGCGAAGCACATGAGTACTTCCAGCAAATAAGGTCATCAGACGAGAGGGAGGCCTGGGGAGGGAAGTGTGAAACGACAGAAGATTTGCAACAGCTGTCTAGGAAAACTGGGGAACTCTAGACTTTACAGGATGATTTCCAGCCAACACAAACAGTCTACTTAAGGTTAATGTCTGAAACTTAAAGGGAAAACAGTTAAGATGACTATGTATTTTTTTCTCCAACGATGTCCAACAACCTGGTGTAGGCACACAGTTGGATTTCAACCAGAGTTGTCAGGAAGACAGGATCAACAAAGTGAAGGTATATGCTAGGGCGTGATTATTAATGACAGACCACGTGAATATAAGCAGAGAAGGGAAAGAAGTGAGTACATGAGGAAGGAGAGGGACTAAGAAAAGTTAACAGAATCAATGGTGAGGTTCGAGAATTGGGGCAGGAGGACTGCTCCTGACAGTATGATGATGAGAGGCGGTTTACAAAGTGGGATTCTTGAGAATGAATTAGGGAGAGGGCACAGGTACAGTTATTGAAGACAAGGTCTAGGATATGTCCACAGAATGGGCACCTGAGGTAAGGTAGAAGACAAGGTATTTGTGGGAGAGGAAGTCAAGGAATTAAGAAGTCAAAATTCTGAAAAAAAAAATCATCTAAATGCATATTGAAATCACCAAGAATTCTAAGAATAAAGTTTAAAAACAAATGTCAGGAGGCTAGGTGGTAAAAACATGAAAGTATGAGGAAGACTGCAGCAAGCGTCTGGAGGCAATGACCTTGGCTCCCTCATCTTATAGCTAAGGCACAGAATGTGTAGGTGACCTGCCCAAGTCATGTAGCTAGTAACTGACAGGGCTCAGATGGAAACACCAACTGTCTGGTTCTATTTTAAGCTATAAATTGACAGACCAGCAGTTCCCAAACTCTTGAGAAAGACTGTTGATGTTTAAAAATAAATAAATAAATAAAATAAAACCATAAAAAACTAAGTCACGTTAACAATAGATATACTTTTACTATCTAGAGAAAGAAAAAATACAAAACCCGAAGAACTGCTATGAATTCAGTGACTGAAATAAAATTTTTCATTATTAACCATAAGAATCTACACATATATTTGAGACATATTTATTATATATTTATGCAGTCATTCAATCCAGAGACATGGCTATGTGAATCTCTTTCAAAAATTCTTTGCTGCTGTGTGAGCACCCTCTGGAAGAAAACAGCTTTCATTCCACAACATTTCTTGAGCATTGGTTTTGTAATAGTTATGTGGTGAGGTCTGGAGGATTCCTTACCCTTGAGGAGTTTACAGTGTAAGGCAGTGATTCTCAAACTTTTCAGTCTCAGGACCACTTTACCATCTTAAAAAATTATTGAGCACCCAAAAAACTTTGTTTTGTGGGTAATATCTATCAATATTTAGCATATTAGAAGTTAAAACAAAAAAATTTTAATGCAATATACAAAAAATTTCATTAGCCATCAGAGTGACGATGCCATCACAGGTCATATACAGCTTCTAGACAACTGTACACTCATGAAGGACAGAGTGGAAAGGGTGAAAAAACAAAGCCTTAGTATTACTATGAAATAATTTTGTTCTGGTGGAATCCCTGAAAAGTCTTTAGACCCACTGGAATTCCAGTGTTTAAATAAACAGATTGGGCCATTCCACTATTTTTGTCATATAAAAATTATTAGAATAATATCATTTGTGGTAGGTGGGTTGTCCCAGGTGAAAATATGGTGTTAAACATCCCACCTTCTAGTATAAATAGAGATGAAGGAAGGAAGGAAGGGAGGGAGGG
Organism: Delphinapterus leucas; assembly: GCF_059928025.1. Lineage (NCBI taxonomy): Eukaryota > Metazoa > Chordata > Mammalia > Artiodactyla > Monodontidae > Delphinapterus > Delphinapterus leucas. The sequence goes on from NC_143134.1 coordinate 113,147,150, forward strand.
AGGGAGGGAGGGAGGGAGGGAGGAATGTTTTTTGTGGCATAATGAGAAGAGTAAGTGGATTTGCATTTGAGCATCTACTGTTTCCAGGCACTGAACTGAGCATTTTAATCTGACAACAGCCAATAACGTTGGAATAATAACAGTACATAAAGTGATGAACTAATCGCTCAAGAGCTAAAGCTAGTAAGCAGTGGTGCTATGACTGGAACCAGGTCACACTGACACTAGCACCTGTGCTCTTTCTGCTGAAACTCTAATCTGAGTTCACAGAGACTAGTACAAATGGAAGACAGTCCTGAATTTTCCAATACACTTTTCTCCCCCTCTATGTTTTTGTTTTCTCTTTCTTGGTTACATTAACACTTCCAAGTATGACAAGATCATCAAACTGATGAGTGACCGTGACAGCGTCTCCTCCTCGTTTGTGACTTTTCTCTTCGCCTCAGACCAGCGGTTCTCAAAGTGTTGTCCCTAAGTCTATGCAGTAATGGAATCTGATCAACACAGCCAAATGAGTTCGTCACTAATAAGAGTAAATGACAGCAAGCTGATGTCACTAATGGGATGGAAGAAAACCAATAAACGTTCTTATATGACTTGGGTTAAAAATTAAGTTCTCTCAGCTCTAACAAGAGACACATCCCATGGCCATCTCCATCACTGCACACATCCAACCCCAATAAAAAACTTGCACACTCACCTTCTTTATCAGTAACTGACCAGGAATATTTCTGAAAAGGCTTACTAGATGGAAGGGGGTCCATTTCCAGCACTTTATAAATCTGGCCAAAGGCTGATAGTCTGAGTGCATGCTAAAGAACAAAAGATTGTATTTATTCAAATTTCAAATGTTTCATTCATAAAGCCCTTAGAACATCTAGCTAAAAACACATTCATCAAATACTATTATTATGATGACAAAAGTCCCTAACAGCAGGCAAGAATAAAGTGTTTAAATAAATTACATGATATCCCTCTAATAGACCACAGTGATATGGCCCATCTCATACCTGTGCACTGTGGGTAATATCTTCTTTTTGTTGGATGGTCATATAGCTCAGAGCATCTGTTGGGTCCCTCTCGCAAGGATCATGAAGACCAGGACCCCCTTTGGCAAAGGCAAAAGAAAAACTCAAGTATCATTCAGAACTGAGTTTAGAATTAAATAAACTAACACAAAATAGAAAGAAAAGAATGGAGAGAAAAAGAAAAAAAAAACTAAGGAACGAGGTTAAAAATCTCCTCAATTTAAATGGAGTAAAAAGGACACTCATTTTCAGTATGTTAGCATATAAATGTCCTTATTTTACTAGAAGTCACTTGTATATCTAAGGTCGAAATTGGGTTTTAACTCTGAGAATTTAGAAATGGCATGATGAATCATCCCAAATCTTTAAAGGGATTACATATGGAAAATAAGACCAAATTTAATTTTTCTAAATTAATCACCAGATTGCAAACAGAATGAACTTCATACATTTTAACTCAACATAAACATTTTCAAATTCAAAGCTCTAGGTGAAGCAAATTCATAGCAGACACAATATCTTATTAGTACCTTTTATGTTAGTACATATGGAACATAAATTACAATTATTGAGAGAGAGTTTTATGGCACTTCTCCAACATTCAAGCATTCTAGTTGCTAAAATTCCAAGCAAAACAACTCCTACACGTCATTTCCCTGGGCAGAGGACAAACTTAGCACATAATAGAAAACTAAACTAAAATGAAATTTTTCTGATTCTTCTGCCTCCAGAGTTTGAAACCCTTACCAGGAAGTAGAATTCCAGATGCCAAACACTCCATTACTCGTCTCAAGGCCTCCCCAGCGCCCAAAGGTCTATTACAAGTACCTATAGACTTTTCACATATAAGCTCTAGTGGCTAGAAGATATTAAATTACAAATTAGTACATGCACCAAGTGTTAAAAGGATTCCAGTTAAATGTGAGCTGACATTTCTATCTACAATGGAGGCCAAAAAGGTTAAAGTCCATTTAACATTTAGGGCCCAATTAACTTTTCCCACTTGATTATCAACTTTTACCCCAGCCAGAGTGTTTAAATCAACCATTTTTGAGATAATATATTCAGAAGACATTTTGTCACCAAAACTTTATTTTTATTTACCCTGAAAGGATTACTTAAGAAACTGCAGTCATCTAATTGACTTAACAAAGTTTTAACAAGCCTTCATATAGGTTAGTAATAGCCAATAAATAATCAGTGTTCAAACCCAGCCCGCCTATATCTCCCACTTAACCTAGGAAGCACTTAAACCACAGTAAGACTTCATTTCAGACATCCTGCCCCAACTATTACAACTGGAATTAAAGAAGGACCAAATCTCCATATTTAATAAACTAAAAACTCACGATGCCAATATCAAAGTAATAATTGCTAAATTAATTTAAAATGACCCTTTTATAGCTTTATTTGTTTTATAATGTTCTTTATTGGGTCTTAATTGGTTCAAGCAAAATAATTTCCAAATTAAGTAAGTTTGGCAATATACATTATAAACTACAGTTAAGTGTACTATTCACCTGACTTCAATTACTAATATGAACTTATTTTTAAGTGTCTATACTCAAAGAGAAAGAAAAAGAGGGTAAGGGAGCCTTACACTGGTATACCAGGTAATTTTTACTTTAAACGGAAGTAGCACTGAAAGAGAAATGTGCCAGTCACGCAGGCTTTCCTGGGCAGTACATGAAGAATAATCAACCATCAGTGGAGAGTGAAGTGCAGGAAGACACTTACTTTTAACAGGTATAGAAACTTTTTGTCAGAAAAAATAGCTCAGTCTGTATAGTATGAATATGATGAAGTAGAAAAGTTATATTCATAAAAAAGAATTCATATAAAAAGATCCATAATTTTTTTCCAGAACAAAAATAGATAATGCACACCTTAGCTAACTCAGAATATAGCCATTTTACAGTAACATATAATTTCTACAGGATTTCCTCTAACTATAGCTTCAGAATTTGCTTTTAATCATATTTAAGTACTTACCCATCCTTTTAATGGTGCCCATGTGGGGACTCTGTTGCACAAATCACGCAGAATTCGGAGGACAATTACGCATGATTTTAATCCATTTGCCCTTGCCTAAAACAAACGAAATGGTTCCAATATCCCTGTTGAAATCCACCCTTAACTTTAAGGACACTGATCACGGATAGGTTCTTTAAAATGAATACTAATTAGTTAGTCATTCATAAATTGTCAAGTAAACAAAAAAATCAAATTCTTAAGAGTAGTAAAATTAAGGTTTAGAAAGGCAGGTTTTAAAGTAAAGGAAGCATATTATTAAAGTCACTTTTATAGCCTCATGGCAACCCCATTTCCAGGCAACTCTGTCTGAACTTTTAGCTTTTCTCACCCCATGTTTGGATTTTATAAGCTATCATTTGAAATTCAGAGTACTAAGCCAAAAAGGATTATGTGATAATTAAATATCACTAACTACAGGAGAAGCTATACTGGGCACTTTACCTAAATTAAAGCATTTGCTCCTACAATAACCCTAAGAGGCAGAGAGCACCCCCGTTTTATATATTACACAAAAACCATTAAGAGGCAGGTGTTCCAAATGAAACCTGCACAAGGCTACAATAACAATAAGATAATAACAAAGAGCCAACCTGAAACCATTTGGCATGTCGAAGAGACGCCAAGGCGTTCAGGCATTTCTGCCTGTCCAATAAGTCCGGAGGATCTTTCATCGCAACCTTTTCTAATGGGAAAATGGGATAAAGAGAGACAGATACAGTTTGACCAAGGGGTTCCTGTCAAATTACCAAACGATTAAAAATAAAAAGAAGAGCAGCATTTGAGTGAACTAATAAGACTCCCAGAAGATTTCAGGTTTTGGCTTTGTTGCTTTCTTTTTAAATTATGTGCACTATGATTACTTAAGTAAACAGTCAACAGAGCCATTCTGCACACAAGTCCAACAGGAGCACAAAGGCATTCGTTCAGTAAACAAATCAATGACCACTGCTACATCCAATCTGGGATCTTATTAAGCATGTATATAACACCACAGGGCACAAAATAGGTACATAGCACTTTTTCCTTTGGCAGGGGACAAAGAGTGGCAATCTGGGACCACTAGCAATAACAACTTTTCGCTATAGAAGGGATTTTAATCACTAATCAATTCTTAAGGAAAATTAGGGCTCTCTTAGGTCATCAATCTGAGATATACTAAGAATACACTGAGCATGGCAATTTTATTTTTTTACAACTGAATAAACTCATCCAACAAGATAACCATTAATAGAAACTTTACCCCACTGATGAGAACTCTGCCAGTGTTACCTTGGAGTTTTCTAATTATTTCTTTTCTAAACCAAAATTATTAAAACTACAAATATGAAAAACACTGAAATACACTTCAAGTTTTACATAGCTTTTTTTCAAAAAGCAGCAAAAAATACTATCTAAGTACAACTATTTGACTTGCCTTAGCATTTCAAAGTTGGATTAGATGGCCCAGAGCAGCAAAATTAAGAACTCAAATGTGTGATTAGTGACAAATATCCATATTCGAGAAGATGTCACAAGATACTAAATCCACGTTTAGATAGCCAAATTTATTTCCTCTAAGCCACTAGGAAGTGGGTTTTTAAACTTTTGAAGACTTGGTGCATTACTTAAATGCATACAACATACAAATGTTTCTTGGAGAACAATTCTTTGACTAATCCAATTAAGTCATATTCACCATCCTCTTTTAAGAACTCTCTTAGCAAGTCCACCAACACTCCTTCCTGGTATAATCATGACAGTCACAAACTCAGCAGTATGTCTATGTGGGCTTTCCTTATTGGCTGCAACATGTAAAGGCTGAAGTGCTACACACTTATTTTTTGACCAGGCGAGCTCTACAGCAGATACTTGCATTGTTTCACATTAATCTCTGCCAACAAATTCAAAACACAGGGTCTCATTTCATCACCCCTTTTTACTCATAAAATGGAAAGCCTCAAAAAGAACTGTTAATATGTTTTTATTTATAAACATAAGCAAACATACTATGGGTACTTATTTCATAGGTGATCTAGTTCCTGGCCTTGCTTAATTATGTCTTTTTAATGACACAAAGCATACAACTCACTCATTTTCATGTTTATACGTGAAAATGTTTAACTGTGGTCAATACAAGCATCTGTGTAAAGCTCACGTACAAGGTAGCACAAACTACTGTAAATGAACAATTAGGATCTCTTAAAAGTTAGACACGACAAAGGTTGACTGACTGCTAAATAATGTAATCCCAAGAAAAGGTATGGACCGTGCTTATTTTTTAGGACTTCAATCTTTAAGTTAAGAGTAAAGCAAACTAAGTTTTATTCTATCATTGTATCAAGTAGGAGTATTTGGAAGCGGAGGGTCAATGGAAGAAGGGAGTGAGTCAGAGGAAGTTTGGATAGGAAAAGACAAGGCAAAACAACTCTTTGAACTTTCTGATACTTTCGTCCAGTAAACAGAGCTTGTAATTAACATCTGCTCATCACCACAGAGACATTTTTATTTAATGGCAAAAATGTTTAGACAAATTCTTTCATTTCCAAAGTCAGATTACATCCATTAATTCTTATTAAAAAATAAAAATACTGACATCTGCTTGCTACAGACAGTCAACATTTGGAGGCAGCAGATTCTACTAAAAAGAGATGAAAGGGACAGGCAGTGAACAGAAGACTTCCACCGGATTCCTTTTTATATCACCATCACAATGGCCATGTTTCTTTTCTTCATGCTCTGACCGTCAAAAAGTCAAAAGATCCAAAATGTTTCAATATTCATGAGGTGGGAAACAGCAGAGGAGATGTAATCATTTATCTTATTTTATCTTCTTCAAAGTTTCTTATTTTAAAACTATATAAATTTATATGGCACTGCAGTGCTACTTATAAGCCCTGCTTGCCTATTTCTTTTATATAATTAATTACATAGTTTTTTATATTTTCATTCATTAAAAAAAATAACTTACTTAATGTGGCAATCACAGGATTATTGCTGGAAAAACACTGCTACTTCTCAAAGAAGAACCTCAAGTTTAACATTTCTGTGTGAACTTTAACATAGATGTTTCAATTTTGCGGGGAAGCAAAGCTTTTCTGATAAAAAGGCATCTTGGAGTCTTTAACTTAGAAACAATGGAACTGTGAGCCATTTCATTTTTTCCTACAGTGACCAGTAAAACAGATAGGGGATGGCAACAAAAATGACAAAAGCAAAGAAAACAGCTTTTTAAAAACTTCACTGCTCAGTAACCTGGTATCAGGGCATGAAGGTACATAAAACATTCTAAACAATGGAAGCACTGAAAAGAAGTCTATTATGCCTAACTTCATTTATTTGGTTAGAGGTTAGATCAGTGACGAGAAACACACCGTATGGCAGGAAATGCTGGTCAGTTTCCCTCCATCCCTTACATGCAAGCTAACTCTTTGCCCGTTCACAAAAACACTAGCCTGGAGATGGGGTGGGGAAAAGCCAGAACATGACTGTGTTAAATAGGATTTCTGTGCCTGGAACCTGGGCTCTTCAAAGGTAAAATAACCAAGCTGGGTTATCACAAAGGCCTCCTTAACATTTCAAAGTTGGAATGAAGCTGAGCTACTGAGGTGACAGCATTTCCAGGGTAGCCTGAAGATACCCAGGCAGTCCCTTCTCCCAATTCCTTGAGGCTTTGCGGAGAGCAGACATTATGCTTCAAGTCACTGCCCGTGCGAAATCTCAGGCCACAATAATGTGAACAGGTAAATGTAGCACTAGGGTAAAACAGAGCACTGTTCTCCTAATTTATGGCAGAAACATCACTAGATATCACTTTTCTTCAGTGCCTCAGTAGGCAGTGAGCCACTGGAAAGATAGTGGCTACAGGTTTGCACTGGATAATGTAGGTCTAGCAGCTGGGGAAGGCAGGAAAATAAAGCCTGCAGCATTGTTATAAATCCTAGTTGTGATCTCTGGACTGGTCTGCCACCTAGCAGGACTCATGCTAGCGAACTTCTGCCAGAAAGCATCAGAAGTTCACACTGGCACAAATACGGAAAAGGGACTCTTGGGCAGCTTCTCTGTGAACCCCTGAGAATCTACCTTCATACTGAGGGCTGCGGTTTATCTTAGCCTTAGCCACAAGTGCCTCTGCAGTTTCCCTATCCACTTGGTTTCAAATTGCACTGTAAATACAATAAGCAGCTGGATTTATCAGCCTCACAGCAAATACACTTCTGGTTTAAAATGACAAGCACCAAAAGAAGCTTAGACTGTGTGATGCTCAGAATAACTAAATCAGCTAAGATGCTCCTATGATCATCCTAGATAGTAACTGGACTTAAGAGTCAGAGGAAACGGGTAAAACGTGAGACTTTCCTCATTTATACAACAGGACAATTATCTACCTCATAGAACTGTTGTGAGGGTTCAAATAAATCATATATGAGAAAGTGCTTATAACACAGTATGTTATAAAATACCTTAACAAAGCTAAATCTTCAATATATATTACTTGAATTCTGAGATGTCCACTGTTAATGCTTCTTGCATACCAGACAGTTCTATTTGATCAGATAATATGCTAGCTACAAAAATTCATTTAACAGATTTTCTTTTGATTGCCTACTAAGTATTAGGTACCACTCCAGGTGCTAGGGATAAAGGACAGAGGTAGGGAAAAAGACACCTGTCTCAATGAATCATAAACTTTATAGTAAGACAGCTCATTATTAGCACTGCAGCAAATACAGTATACTGATTCCAATACTACACTTCAATGGCTATTTATGAGTTTAACTGTGTTTACGTTCACTTCTTCAGACCTATCATGTACATATTATTCTCACTGTGAACTCAAGGCACTTTGAGTAGATGAGTTTGTGCTGTGACATTTTTTAGTAAGCTGAGTAACTACTACTATTTACTAAGCAATCGCTTTGTGCTGAGTATCGTACAGGTTACATTACATAAATTCTCTCATGTAACAACTTTCTAAAGTATTCATTACCCACATTTTAAAATAAAGAAACCTGTCCAAGGTCACAGAGTAATAGTTAATGGAGTTAAGAATCAAACACTTGGCTGCCAGGCACCAAGGTCTGTGCTTTTTCTCCTGTGCCTTCTTTAGTAGGAAGCATGTAGTTATGGGGAATGATTATTCTACAGGGCCTTCAAGTAAAGGGTTAGAATATGGAAAAAAGACTGACGGCACAGGAGAACTCTTACCTGTGAAACATTAAACCACACCAAAGAGATTCACTATGTACTCTGGTCACTGAAAATCTAAACAGTGATTTGAAACGAGCAGTTAGATAGATCCACTTCTGCAGAGACAACCCTGAGGAGATAAGTGTGATGCTCTTCACCTGCCCCAGTCCTCCAGTTCTGCCTGCTCTCAGACTTTTTTTCCCTTTTTTGATTTTACCCAAATATGTGGCAAGTGAAGAGAGGGAAGAGAAAGACATAAGGTATGTATTGCGAACAGCCTGTTTGTTTTGTGGGAGGGGAGAAATTGAAATTCTATAGGTAAATGTCTCCCAAAAAGTTACAATGCCTATTTTTTTAAACTCTGAGAAAGAAAATGAATGCAGATTTTTTTAAAGCGATCTCTCTTAAACTCAGAAATTCCTGGAACCCAAATGAATCTTGTGCTTTCACCCCATGCAGCTGAAAAGAACTGCATCAAGGCAAGAGGAGCCATCTGGTGTGATAAAACAAATCCTACAGAATTGTAGAGCCCAGGTCTCAAATGCTTAGTTATACTGGATCCTCAAAGTTGCCCAGGAATACAAAAAACTGCTAGTGCAGATCAAAAACCTCTGACAGGGACTTCCCCGGTGGCGCAGTGGTTAAGAATCCGCCTGCCAATGCAGGGGACACAGGTTCGATCCCTCGTCCAGGAAAATCCCACATGCTGGGGAGCAACTAAGCCCGTGCCACAACTACTGAGCCTGCGCTCTAGAGCCCGCAAGCCACCACTACCGAATCCCGCACACCCTAGAGCTTGCACGCCGCAACTACTGAGCCTGTGTGCCGCAACTGCTGAAGCCGTGTGCCTAGAGACTGTGCTCTGCAACAAGAGAAGCCACTGCAATGAGAAGCCCGCAATGAAGAGTAGCCCCCACTTGCCACAACTAAAGAAAGCCCACGCGCAGCAACAAAAACCCAACGCAGCCAAAAATAAATTAAAAATTTTAAAAAAACAAAACTTTGACAAAGTCCAAATTAGACAAAATGAGCAAATTATAAGAGATAACAAGTGAGTCAACAGGGCAGTGAGGTTAAGGAAAACGGCAAAGCAAATCTTTCTGCCATTTAAAAGGAGAGGAAGTAACGTGTAAAACATTAGATCCAAGCTGATTCTTTCAACTTACCTGATCCCACACAATTATGCTAACATCATCTGATGAGATGCATATTATAAAGAGGTCTTGGGATCCTTTAGTACCCCAAACACCTTGAATAGAGACTATAACTCTCCTACTCTCCTACAAATTCCATTCTGTAATAACTAGTCTTCTAGTAAGGGTGCAATATTCTAAGAATCTGTTTTCAGGTTCTCTGAACATAAAGTTATAAAGGCAACAGACTAAGCTTAAGGGCATCACTGAAAACTGATAAAATCCCATGTAAGTGCACAAAGCCATGGGGAAAAAGAAGCCTGATATTCTCAATACTTTTAAAGTAATGGAAGGGATGTCTACAGCTACAAGCAAACATTATCCAGTTTTCGGCAATTTCAAATCTAGACAAATCTAGCCTTTGGCAACTTCAATCTTCTTTCATCTCTCTATACTCAAAGAATTTTTAATAATATCTATAATTATAACTATACTTAGAAATGGTTAGTTTTACACTAGAGGGTCAAGAGAACACAGCTTACCAGAATTAACAGAATTATCTTGATACTTCAGAAATCATTTTATAGTTCTACAGTTAATGGTGAACTGTAAAGCTGTTAAAGAAATTAAGCCATTTAAGATTGGTTCTTCAGAGGTGTTAGAGATACTATATGCAGCCAAAAAAAAAAAAGTACAGGCATAAACCTAATTATAGATAGGATGCATTTTAATTTTAAGCTATGACTCATAAATGTGTCTAGTTTATATCCGTCGGGTATGGTATAGCTGATTTTAGTTACCCCAGAAGACTTTTTACAAAAGGAGTCTATCACTTTTACTTTAAGAAATCCTGAGTCATGTCTGCCAAAACTCGAAATTCTAACATCTCTGGTAAATGTGTCTTTTTCTTCCTTTATCATCAACTTGAAATAAATTAAGACACTAACCAATACTTCTTGCTGCACTGGTATTTCAGGTAGGGGAGTAAGCAATGGAACCTGCTGAATGTCTAGTGATGAAAAAACAGCAACAGGGGGTCCCCCCCACCCCACGTTGGTCCAGTTAAGCCGCATTGCCTCTAAATTGTCATGATAGGGAGGGGCCAGTTGGTCAAAGGTCTGACACAGGGGAAATATCACATGGCAAGTTTCTAGTGACAGGACTGAGAGGCAGTAACAAGCTAATGTGAAAGGATAAAAATATCAAAAAAGAAACCCAGCTCCATCATTACTTCTCAAAACTGAAGAGATTTATCACTCTTTTGTACGATGGCATTGCCATGCAGAAATTCTTTTCAGCTTCAGAAGAAAGTTAGTTTAAAGCATGATTCCCACATATATAAAATTTTAAATGTTAACAGGATCACAAACCTCCTAGAAAAGAAATGTACTAAAGATTATTTATTAAAAAAAAAAAATCAGTCCCCCAATTTGTATCTCTTACATTATAAAACATTTACACTTAGGCAATTAGATAAAGCATAATTCTTAAGAGGTTATATAGTTATTAGAAGTCAAGAGAGATGTGTAAATGAGTAACTTGACACAATAAGTGAGTAAATTTGAAAATAATACTGTTTTGAACCACATTTAACCCTAAAATCAGACCTAATAACCAAGCCACACAGAATAGGTTGGCTGATACCAATAACACTGCAATACTAGACAAAGTAAAACAGAACACCAAAACAGTATAAAAATTAAAGTGGATTTAAGACCAACATGATAAGCACAGGTTTTTGAATTAATTAACGTATCTTATATTTCCAATATAAACATTTTTGTAAAATACAGTGATTGTGTAAATAAAGCTGCTTAAAATACTGTAAGTGGCGTAAAACAAATGAAGACAGGTATTTCTTAAATCCATAAAACAATTAACATAGCATTCAAGAGAGTGCTTATGTGAACAAAACAAATATATATTTATATATATACATCTATCTATATATATATATATATATACACATGTGTACCTCCGTCCTTCTTCTCCAATTCGTCCCTAATTAGAGGGGAAGTAAGTATCACCTTCAAAGTTAGCGTGGGTTCTTTTGTATTCCGAATTATAATAGATGCCTCATCTACACATTGTTCCACTTGATATTTCTCTTCTGTGAGTTTCTGAAAGTCACAGAGATTTCAAAAATACCCAATTAATTAAAATTTCAAAAAATGAATGATTGCCCCTTAGTTTTTAAATGTTATTAACGATTAGTATTACTGTGCTAAAAGAGCAAATAGTCTTTAACTAGTTCTTTAGTGTAGAGGTAACATTTTTCTCTCCTCCCAACTTACCAGCAAATCCTTTCTCCATCCCTCAAATAGCAACCACAATGTCAATCATCTATACAATTATTAAACAACATTTAAAACCATTCTTTCTAATATTTGAAAATGAAAGTTACCAAAAGCATCATTATATGAGAAAAGGTAAATTATTGTTCTTGAAATTATTACAGAGGACAATTATAGAATAATAAACCCCCAATTTAGAGAGCATTCCCAGCAGTTTATTATTCTATAATTGTTCCTCTGTACCGGTCCGTGGCCTGTTAAGAACCAGGCCGTACAGCAGGAGGTAAGTGGCGGGCAAGCAAGGGAAGCTTCATCTGCTCCCCGCCATCGCTCATATTACTGCCTAAACCATTCCCCCCCATGCACCCCCATGGAAAAACTGTCTTCCACAAAACCGGTCCCTGGTGCCAAAAAGGTTGGGGACAACTGCTCTAAACTGATAACTTTTTGATAGGACAGCCTAAACAGGAACTCCTATTTGCTAAGAACTTATAAGATTAGATAGGTTTTTATATAAGATTATGTAGATTTTTAAAGAAAATCAAGTAAGAATGAATAAAAAAGGATCTCTGCACAGTCACTCATCAGCAAAAAAGTTAATATAAACACAAGTAACTAACTTCCTAACAACAGGTCTCAGAGATCATTCAAGTGAGACCTTCTTCAGGGCAAGTCATCTGACATCCACAGGGAAATGTACATTGCTTCTTTTAACATACAATTATACACATACAAAAAATAATCACCAATTAGAATCATATATTGTTATATTTAACGTATCATTAAAGTTAATAGTTTAATAAGTTGTGCAGGGCCATTCTTGGTGGTGAAATTTAGTATCTATTATCTGACATAAATAGCTGAACGGAAACACTCCTGGGTCTCTGCTCATCACTGAGCATTGAAGGAACTAAAAGCCATTTATATAAAACCAGCATTTTACCATTAAACATCCCAAAAAAGACAGAAAATAGAAAATTCATTACCTTAATTTTGAACAGAGGAAACCAAGGAAGGGAAAAGCCACACAGTGGCTAGAAAAACCAGAACTAGAATACACAGAAAAAGCAGAAAACGGCTCACATTCATTTTGCCACTATAAGAGTATTAAAGATGTATCAGAGAAAAAGCAAACTCAATTTTTCAATTTAGTTTGAAATTGAAAGTAAATTTCAATGGTCCAGTGATTAAGAATCCAACTTCCAATGCAGGGGACGTGGGTTCGATCCCTGGTCGGGCAACTAAGATCCCACATACCGCGGGGCAACTAAGCCTGCACGCTCTAGAGCCTGCACGCCACAACTAGAGAGTCCACACGCCACAACTACTGAGCTCACGTGCCACAACTAGAGAGCCCACAGCCACTAGAGAGCCCACAGCCACTAGGGAGCCCACGTGCTGCAACTACTGAGCCCATGCGCCACAACTAGAGAGAAGCCCACGTGACACAATGAAGAGCCCGCACACCACAACTAACACCCGACACAGCCAGATAGATAGATAAAATATTTTAAGCGATAAAATTTAAAAAAATAAAAAATAGGTCTCATGTATATGTCTTAAAAAAAATTATACATGCAGATCACCATAAGACACATCCAAAGTAATAAACATATGGTATGAGTTTTGGGCTAGACTAATTCTAAGTGATTCTGGTTTTGGTCATCCTTCTCCCTTGCTCAAGGAAGTACTAAAATCACCCTAGAAAAGAGTATGTAGAGAAAAGGTATGGTACAACCCCAATAATTAAGGTACTTTGATAACTGAAAGTTTTGCTATAATAAGTGCTCAGGAAAAAGATTTTTAATTCACAAGAAAATAAGATCATATCATATCAGAGACTGGTTTTCCAAATAAACACCAAGAAAACGAAGGGGAGGTAGTGATTTTTAAAGGTAAAAATCACATTTAAAATGATTTTCTGAAATATTATTAGTAATAAAACTATGTCTGTGCTTATGTGTACATATGTGGGTGTATATATGTGTGTACATGTATACAATTTAATATAAAATGGGTGTACAATTACATACCCATTTTATTTGGGTACCTTTACCCAAACACCTATGGTCATGGATCTAACCATCACACAAAGCAGCCGGTTTCACTGCCGGATTACTCTATTGGCTATGGTAAATTCAAATATGTTTCTTTTTTTTTTTTTCCGGCAGTTTAAAAAAAAATTTTTTTTAATACATCTTTATTGGAGTATAATTGCTTCACAATGCTGTGTTAATTTCTGTTGTTTCTTATAATGTCTACCACTGGTCTTAAGAGTTCAGGCCACCTTTACCTTTTCCAAGAAGCTCTTCAAAGATCTAAAGATATTTGTGTCTTTTTTCGGCTTCTCTAGGCTAAAAAGCCCTCCTCTCTTCAACTTTGAAACAGTTTACACAGCCCACACTCTCTCCTGGGTCCCTCCCTTGAACACCTGCTAGCTCGACAAGAACATTTTAAAACTGTGGTGCCCAGAAATAAAGACCCTCCCTCAGGAGAGAAAATGCAGAGTTCACACAGCTGTGATCTACACAGAGGAAGTTCTATTAATGCAACTGAAGCTCCAATCTCCTCTATCTTCAATACTCAAGAAATACGACAGATCGTCAGGATAAGAACTTCAGTTTCTTAGTGCAAATGGTTCTCAACCCTTTTTCCATCCTGACATACCTGAAAATATGACCACTCTCATAAACAGGACTCACTAAGGGGAACAGAAAAGGGGGTGAGATGGTTGGAAAAGCCTCTATGTCCAACCCTTTGATCACTGCTTTAGCATAGATCTAAGAGTAACAATGTTCACTACAGTAAAAGCAGAAATAAAGATTAAATTTTAAAACAATATAAAAAATAATGGAAAAAAGATGAATTTTCTTAACATTCTGATAACAAAAAGTATAGTTATTCAGAAACCCGTTACTGAGCTTTCCATTTCTTAAAGCTTTATTATACTCCATGTTGCTTACCACTCTCCCTCCCCAAATGATCACATAAGGATTTAAAATAATTTTTTAAAAGAAATGAATTTAACCCTTGAAAGAACAGAAACCTTTCTTCAATCAGAATTGAAAATGGAAAAGCCAAATGTTTGTTCAGTCACTTAGAAAACCTTAAGATCTAAAAATGATAAAATAAAACAGTGCTTCAGAAGTTAATACAGGAGAATGTGTCAACAAGTAACACAAATTTGAGTGTCAGGAACAGTAGATTAAAAAATCAGGAAGATGGTTTTGAAGATCAGTTAGTGAATATGGAAGAAAATGATCCAGTAACAAAGCTAATAAAAACAAATTTAGAATTCATATTACTTGGGGGGAAAAAGTCTCTTTAGAAGAAATACAAATACAGGAAACCAACAACAAAAAAAGAGAGCGTTCAACAACTCAACAGTTTGACCTTGTATACTCGTATCTATTTATGTGACATGGATGTAAGGACTAACTGATATGAAATCATCAAAAAGCTATAATCTAATTATACCACAGATAACACATCTGAAATTGAAAGGTGATCACTGCTTCCCAATTAGTGATGCAACTAGCCCTTGGAGCAGGCTGGCAGAGCAGGTCCTAAGGTGACCACAGCCCCAGACGAACCGGTTGACTTGAGCCCTGAGGAGCCCTCAGCCTCCAGCAGCATCCTCCAGGAAGCATGACAACATTAAAATTGTCTAAATGCATCCCAATGTGAAAAGGGTTTGGAAACAAGGAATTAATAGCGACTTTCCATTAACAGAATGAATGAGTGAAGTTAAATTAACAGTCTTCAATTTACAAAATTATCATCTATGGAAGTCTCCAGTTGTCTAGGCTCTTTTTGATCTTTCAGTTCTTTTCTGCATTATACCAACCTTTCTAAGAGTTTTATAATGCTGAGGGGCCTAGTCTGGAAAACATGAAGACTGTCAGCAAGACATATCTGAAAAATTTAAGACTGTACTTTAAGAGCCATCTTAATTTGGTATATATATCCTTAATACTCATCACCAGAAGTTTGCCTTAGATGTGATGGATGAGTCACTGACCCAGAGTAGCAATTCCTCTTGTCTGTTCCTACCCTTTACTATTACCAATTTCTTATTAAATTTATCAAAGTCACGGCCTATTTTTACCTTTTTACAAATTCTCCTAGAGGTACAATTAAACTGTACTCACCTGAATCTGAATAGGAAGATTATCTTTGACTGTATTTAACAGGGTCTCTGTGGGTTTGTCTTTGCACATTAAAACCAGCTCCAAGTCCATATCATCTTTAATCAGCAAGCCTTTTGCAACCAGGCCAATCCTCATTACACCACATAATGTCCGACCACCTTGATCCCTAAAAATAAAAGTCTGAATGATTACTTTCACAACCTATTTCCCAAACTATAACTTCATCATCACTTGGCTTTCTGGATAACCATATGAATTGATAAGGGAGAACATAAATCCAAATATCCAAAATTCTGCAAAAGTACATCTCAGATTTAAGGCTCATAAACTATCTACCACAAAGAATCAATAGGGAGAATATTTCAGACTACAGATCTTTCAATACTTTATTAAATCTATATTGCTTAGGAAAATCCAAAAATACTGTATCCCCTTAAATATCTTTTCAATTTTTCTAACTTCCTCCTTCTGTCTTTTAATTAAGTAATTAAAGAATTGTGAGAAACATGAACACCGTGGTATACTAAGAAGGAGCATCAGGGTGGAAATTAAAAGACCTGAGCTCTACTCCTAGTGGTGCCTGCTGGCTCAGTATATGTAACTGTAAAATGGCTATCCGCTAGATAAGCCTTAGCTCATCCCTTCTAGCTGTAGCATTCTAGGAATCCATAAAAGTTTCTGGGGAAAGGAGAATAATGTGATAAAAGTAAAGAGCTGAGGAACCCAAAGATGATCTGCCAACACAGGCATTCCATATCCAGCGGTAGCTAAAAGAACAAACATTCAAAGAACATCAAGTCATGAATGGTGCGTAAGAATACTGCTAACATCTATCCTTGATTTTAATACCAAAAGTTTCTTATTGGTTCATTTCCCTCAATCACAAGTGAAAATGTAACTAAACTGAGCGGTCATTCAACAAGCAAGCAACTGTCTGAGTATGGAAAACATACTAAAGGAGCTCCAAGCTCTCCAGCTCCTGAGGCTCACACTGCAGACTAAGTACAAAAGCTGTTTAAAACCCGCTTCAAAGGGAAGAGAAAGGTGACATCTGAGAATAAACTGAGTGCCACAGATCTCATTAAACCTTACAAAGAGAGCCCTGTATTTGAAAGACAAGGAATGCGAATCTCAGAAAAAGTGATTAATTGCTCAAGTTCACAGAGAGAGTAAAATGGCAAAGCCGAGATTCAAACTCAAGTTGGTCTGACCGTAACACTCAAGTTCTTTATGTAATTACAGCTGCTTCCCAATTTCAGAAAAGAGAGAGGTCAAAATTAGAGAGTTGGTCAAGCAAGGCAACCTGCAAGTGTGACTTCAGCAGAGTCGTGATTTGGTTAAATAGAAAAAAAGGTCATTCTAGCTGGAGGCAAAGAATCAGCAGAGTTGGGCCCAAGTCAGCAGAGTGGGGAATGAACTAGAGAAAGGAGAAGGAACAGAAGTAAATTGTGGCAGTGGAAACAAGACAGGAAGTTATAAATAACCCAGCCACGGCTCAGTGCCTGACACTCCTTAGAGATTCAGTAAACGTTAAATCAATGAAAAACTATAAGGGTGGTACAAGTATAGAAAGAAAGAAAAAGCATTTTGAAGGAAGTGAACCAAGTATGGAATTATTTGATATTCAGAATAGAGTCTAGGGCTTCCCTGGTGGCGCAGTGGTTGAGAGTCCGCCTGCCGATGCAGGGGACACAGGTTCGTGCCCCGGTCCAGGAAGATCCCACATGCCGCGGAGCAGCTAGGCCCGTGAGCCATGGCCACTGAGCCTGCGCGTCCGGAGCCTGTGCTCCGCAACAGGAGAGGCCACAACAGTGAGAGGCCCGTGTACCGCAAAAAAAAAAAAAAGAACAGAGTCTCATCTTTGATTCTTTTTTCTTCTATATCCCTGTTCTTTCATCTTCTCATTCTCCCAAATCTAGTAACAGTTTTTAAATTCCCCCTCTGTAATCACCCTCAAACTCCTGCCTTCAAACTAGCTTCTTTTCAGGCTCTTACTACCTCTTACCTAGACCACCTCAATAACTTCCTCTCCACTGGCCTTACTAAAACTAACCCCTACCATCTATCTCAGCTACTGTATGTATACAGTATGTTGCAACCAGAACAGTCTTCCAAAAGCACCACATGGATGGAACTCTGCCTGTTATTTTCCTGGTATTCCACTGAACACTCAGACATGAGCATATTGGGAGGCAATTGAGGAGACAGCATGACTTCCTGCTTCGAATCCCAGCTCTGCCACTTACTGTGTGACATTGGACAAATTACAAATTACTTGACTCTTTTGAGCCTGCCTTCTCATTTGTAGGAAAGAAATAATACCTTCCTCAGAGTGGTACTGAGAATGTCATTTAATTAGTGTAAGTAATGAACTTAGCCCAGAGCCTGGCATATATTAATAGCTCAATATTCCTTAAACAGTCCCTATATTTTCTCACACCTAGATCTTTGCTGAGATTTATTTCTTCTTCCACTTCCACTGCCTGACAAAACCCTACTCATCCTCTGGACCTACTGCAAATGCTACCTCCTTCATAAAGTTTTTTCTGATCCCCCGAACCAGCATATAGTCTCTCCCTGCTCTGTATTTTCACATTTTTGTCACAGATACGTGAAGTAAAGATGCTAAGCAAACTGGATCCGGAGTCCGACAGACTTGAATGTGAATCCTGACTCCACCACACACTCATTCACTGACCTTAAGCAAGTTAAAGTTTGTTAATGATTCTGAGTTCCTGTTTTCTCATAAGTAGTGGAAATGTCTTAAGTAAAATGGGGGTGGAGAAGGGGGATAATAATAATAGAGACTAGCAGGTTTGTTGTAAAATAATGTGAAAAGTAATCTGGTACAGTAATTGGCACTCAATAAATGGTAGACATTCTTAACTAGACATTATTAGCTTGCTTATTAAATTCCATATCAAAATTATGATATACTTGGTCTTATCATGTACAAGACAGCATGACTGAGCAGAGAAACTAAGTCCTAATTCAGTTCTGAATTTTAATAATGAATTTGAATATGACGTATTATAACGCAAGTGACCCAGATACAGGGAACTAATTAAAATTAAGCTAATATTCCTAAAATACAAATAGTGTAAACTTATTCAATTTATTTGACTTGTGAGTCAGCTTGTAAAGAGGTAAGATAGCAGCACACAGGTTAAAGCTGCCTACCAGTCTCTGGCAATAGAAGGTGCTTAGTAAATATAAGCTAGCCTTCCCCATCTCTATGCCCTCTGTAGTGCTTAGCATACTCCAGGAGCATAATACATATCTATGACCAGAACACACCTCTGTTCTTGGACGCCTCTGTTCTAAGGACACGATCGTTCTGCACTCCTTGAGTTCTACCACATGGAAAGAACCATACACAAGTGCTCAACCCCGGAATGTTTCACAAACTGGAAACACTTTACAGAGACAATCGATAGCCTGCACACAGAGCACTCTATTTAAAGATCCAAACAAAGCACGGAGTATGTTATCCTTTAAAAACCTTGAAAACTCAGTGACCTGATCCAGTTAAGCAAAAGTCTACTGGAGCACTTTCCAAAGGTCTGTTCAGCCTTGACAGCAAACAGAAGATGTATTTAGAAGGCCTGAACTTCACTGAAAAATAAAACTCCACTTAGAAATAGTAAAAATAGCAAATTTTATATGTATTTTACCACAATTTAAAAAAAAGTTTTTAAAAGGGTATAAACACATTCCAACGTGCAATTTAAATATGTAATGTGGTAACTCACTGGCGGTCCAGTGGTTAGGACTCAGCATGTTCACTGCCATGGCCGGAGTTCAATCCCTGGTCCACGAACTAAGACCACGAAAACCACACAGCGTGGCCAATCAGTCAATCAATAAATAAGGAATGCATGACTATTTAACTTGCACAGGGACTGGGATTTAACTTGCACTGGGACTGGGCTAGATTACTGGATGATACTACTAATTACCATGAACCCCCAAGTTTGACAGTATCTTTTTTAAAGCCATCACATGCAAGAAAAAGTGAATTACTGCCAAGAAACTTCTAGCTGACAAGTCCCCGACTAGATACAATGTATATATTACCTGTAAAAAGCTAACAAAGTCAAGAAAATACATTCTTCAGCTAAAAACTGATACTGATTTTCTTTCATCTGAAGATGGAAAGGTTACACTATCACTCAGTTAAAGATATCAATTTATTACTACTTTCCCACTATTATCTACTTATCACAGATTTAGAATTGAAAGCCTGAGAAAAAATTCTGTAACTTCTATCCTCAATTTACCAGTTGCAGCCAAAGTAATGTTCTTAATCCTATTAATACAATAGAGTCAAATGAGCTACATTTTCCGAAGTAAACCATATAATTATTCCAATCATAGTGACATT
This sequence comes from Delphinapterus leucas, assembly GCF_059928025.1. Taxonomy (NCBI): domain Eukaryota; kingdom Metazoa; phylum Chordata; class Mammalia; order Artiodactyla; family Monodontidae; genus Delphinapterus; species Delphinapterus leucas. The sequence goes on from NC_143134.1 coordinate 113,167,340, forward strand.
GCTCAAAACAATAACTCTAAGTTTAGCAAGGCATAAAAAGTTTCCTAGTTAACATTCAGCTTCATCTCATTAATCTCTTACTGTTGTTGCAGCACTGGGAATACTGTGCTATAATTGTTGAAGGGTCTGGCTCCCATTAGGCCTTCATTCATTCCACAAATACCCAATGAGCATTTACTATATGCAAGATACTGTACTGGATCCTGGAAATCAACAAGGCAGATACAGTCATAAAAACCTTTACAGTATATTCTCCTGCACTCTCTCTTCTACACCAGGATTTTTAAATACCTCACAAAAATGACATTCTATGATTTTCCCAGAGACAAAAAACACTACTATTTATTTCTGAATTTAGGAGGCTAAACCAACACATGAAAAAGATGACATAGCATAAGCTCCAAAAAAGAGAAGTTTTTTTTAAAAGGGCTTGGTGCTTGCTCCCTCGAAAGGCATCCTGAACAGGTCTATCATCTTTTTCTGGTCTAATCATTATTCCTTTCTTGCTTTCCCTGCAAATTTAACTCAGAAAAATTCCACAAACATTTACTTCCTTGTTTACAGTCATATAAATGAGAGAACCCAAAGAACACCAAACAGCAAATGTAACCCAGTGGGACGGGACCCTGGGCATTACAGGACAGCACCACAAATGTCAGGTCACACTCACTTGGAATAGGAGTCTACAGCCTCATCCTTCTTCACTTCTGTCTCACCCTCTGCTTTTGTGCCTTTATTTGTTTCATCCAGCCAATCCGAGACATGTTTAAGAGCACACTCAACAGTAGACACCATATTCTGAACAGCTTCAAGTTCCTCCGGAGATGGATAAATTGTTGAATGTTTCACCATAACATGGCGATCATCATTGGCAAAAGATCTAATAGATCTCTGTCAGAAGGTGAAAGGAAACTATTACTTCAATAAAAGAAATGTTACGTGAAAAGGATGACTTACAAATATATTTAAGTCAAGTCATAGCATTAATTGTCAAACTGCTGTGAAACAGTTAACACTGAGGCAATGAAAAACTGCTCAAGGGCTTCCCTGGTGGCGCAGTGGCTGAGAGTCCGCCTGCCGATGCAGGGGACATGGGTTCGTGCCCCGGTCCGGGAAGGTCCCACATACCGCGGAGCGGCTGGGCCCGTAAGCCATGGCCACTGAGCCTGCGCGTCCGGAGCCTGTGCTCTGCAACGGGAGAGGCCACAACAGTGAGAGGCCCGCGTACCGCAAAAAAAAAAAAAAACTGCTCAAGAAAGGAAGTAAAACCCCATCCTGCCAAACTCCACACCAGAAAATTAGAGATCTTTCATTCATATTTTGGAAGAGTTCACCCAAGTTACATTCAGTATTATGTATATGCCACATTTTAGCTCAATCTATGTGTTTTCAATACCACATCAAAAAAGGTCATCCATATCACACATCATCTACAAGAAACAAGATACTTCCTAGCTTCCTAGACAGAGTATCTAGAAATGCATATGGGTGACTCATGATACCCAGTCACTCCTTTCTAAACTCCTGGACACTTCTGCATCTAGAAAAACTGAGATTTTGTAACATAGTAATAACACAAAATACAAAGGTATATGTGAACAAGATAGAAAAACTATGGACCACATTAGAATATTATTTATTATTTGGCGTTCAAACTTTGGTGTGCAGCTTTAATTTTTTAAATAGATTAGTAGGAGATATTCCAAATTCCAGAATGGGGAAAATACATATTGTAAAAGAATTAATTTTCCAAACTAATTTACAAATGTATTCACATTCTCAATCAAAATCCCCTCAAGATAGATTTATTTTAATACTCAACAAAAATAATTTTAAAGCTCATTTTGGGTGTGGGGAGGGAAGTCATGAGTGTATCAAGAACTATTCTACAAAGGTGGATGGGTGGTACCATTATGCTAAAATATCAAAAATGTTAAAAGCAATAATTAAAATGACATGCTGGCCCAGAAATCAGTGGAACAGATTACAGCCTAGAAACAGAATGAATTTCATGAAAATTTAATAGAGTAGATCCTTCACACTCATGAGTCACACATCCAAAAACCTTTGAATATTTCCAAATTTACAAATACCATAAAGACACTTGTACCAGTACAGAGCAAAATGAACAAGGAAAACTTGGTGAGTTTCCATAAAGCCAAAAGTATTTGACTTAAAGGGTGGCTACAGTGCCCTAACTTACATGAAATTATGTGCTAGCAGACAGTAAATATTTTGTTTTAAAGTCTTTACTGCAAAATAATATATTTGCAATGCTTTATCAGTCTTGTCTCTTTTGTTTTTGTTTGAATGTCAATGTTTTAAAATCAGATTAATTTGGACACTAGTAAATTAATACTACAGTATCATTGTCCCCTACAAAATGAAGCAAGCTATAACTAAAAAGGTAAATAATCCTTTGAAACCCTCAATTATTACATAATAAAAGTTACTAAAATCAATCATGAAGCTTTCCTTTTTTCTAGACAAAAGCCAATCTCTGTCTAGATTTCTTTCTTGCTCTCAAAGTCCATGACCAGTTTTCCAACTGGAGAAGTCTTTTGCTACAAAGAAAAAAACTTTTTAACCACTTCATGAGATTTACTTATATATCCCAAAATAAGTTAACAAGAAAACAAAAGAGCCATGTAACAAACTGGAGATGCTAGGTTGTTCTAGGGATTATAACTTATTGATAGTTAACTTGCTCTTTAAAGAAAAAATTCCACTAATATTTTAGTTCTCGATGGTGGGGGGAAAATTCTTAACTTGAGATTTTCTCTGTCATTTAGTTTTATGATGAGTTACTAAGTTACTAAATTAAGTTACTCAGTCCTGCACACTGGCCACACCTTAGGAAAATTACATACTGCTACCTAACACAAACCTTTGGCCTCTCTCTCACAAAAAACATAAGACTGCCAATGTTAAACCCAAGAATCTACTGGATGTGATAGGACAAGCATCATGAAACAGTGATGAAAGAACTGAATGAATGGTATTACCACCCCCAAAAAAGAAAGCTACCTTATTTACCCAAATAAGCTCCATATTGATTTTAAGTATTAAAAAATTAATTGGAAGAACTATGCAGAAACAAAGTTCTCTTTCAAACCTGAGATCTAAGGCAAAACTGGAAAACACCTACTGACCAATTAAACTACGTAAACACAAAATTTCTACACCAGACATCTAAAGCTACATTTAAAATGAATAAACTAGGAAAGGAATTTTCACCAACTATGACAAGTATTACATATAAAACATTTCTTTAAGTTCGAAGAATATCAAGACTATAGTAGATAAATAAGCTGAAAAGGCAAATAATTTATATGGGAAGAAACACAAGTTACAGTGTCATTTTTCACATCTCACCATAAACGTAAATGACAGAGAAAATCCCAAGTTAACATTTTTTCCCCACCATCCAGAACTAAAATATTAGTAGAATTCCTTCTTTAAAGAGTAAGTCAACTAAGTTATAACCTCTAAAACAAATTTTTTAAAAATCAAATGTCATTTAAAGAAATACCATCAGACTTGCTAAACAACATATTTCAAACATACTGATGATTAATATTTTTGTGCTTTTTCCCTCACTTACAACATCTTTTTAAAGCCTTTTCTCACTTATGGAAAAATTCACACAGCATCCTCCAGAACCAAAATATGAGGAGAAAAATATTCAGCACATTTTACCAATTAAAAAGTTAGGCACCAGATGTTATGACCTCATCTAACATCTCAAATTCACTTTAAGTATTAACTTTCCACAAAAAGCAAGGTTTCCATGATATTCAGTTCAGTGCCCTCAATACACTCAACACCTGACCCTATTATTTTAAAATTAAAAGCATGTGAAAAAAGGTGTCTTTTTCAGTTAAATACTCACACATTTTATAAACTCCAAACCCTTCATATCATTACTTAAAGGACTGGTTCAGGATTTTTAATTTCCATGGGGAAAAAACTGAGTTTCAGGTAGAAAGCTAGAGAAAAATTACATAATTTCAAGTTCAAGGTCACCTTAGCCATTTCTATCAGTTTGCTAATGCCAGTTTTATTAGAAAATATTATTTATGAGCATTCCCTCCTTTGTATTTAATAATTTACGGCCTGCAGGCTCATGGGGCTCCATCTTGTGGTTTAAAGGGCTCGTAATAAATCTGAACTCATTTGCTTTGCTTAAACAGTAGAATGCCATCTTTAGCTGATACACTGGAGCAAAAAATTACCACCACTTTTTTTCACTTGCCCTCACTGTTAACGGTTTCAACTTCAAGCGACTGAGATCTTTGGTAACTAAATTAAGGAAACATAAATAATAACCTACCATGGTTTTCTACAGTATTTTAGCTTCTTCTTCCGATCCTTTTCCCTCTTTCTTGTCGTCTTCACTAGACACTGTTTTCTGTGACAGTACCTCCTCATAAGCCTGAGTCCCCTGACAGCTCAGAGTCAATACGGCAAAGGTGTTTGAAGACTTGTTCTCTAGAATACACCTGCAAAAGAAAAAGAAAAACAACTTTTCAAAAATGCTTATTTAGAATTAGTTTCGTATCAGAGTGTGGAACCCATAAACATGTTATTGACAAAAATGAAACAATCTTTATAGAGGAAAATTACTTCATTTTAAACAAAAAGCTAATACACCCTTTGAAGGCCTGGGCCCAAGAGCCTAAGTGATATGGCCAGAAAAATAACCCTCCTGGTAGCCATAATGTGGCAGCTGGCTGACTTGCACTCAATGAGATGAATACATTAACAGACAGAGATTCATTAAAAAAGTACAACCGGAAAAAGTAATACTACTACTGGTGGCAAAAATGTTGCAATTAACCATGAGATTTTCAATGGAAACTGGCATTAGTCAGACCTATCTGAAAAGTAGATAAGACACCTGAAAATATAACACTGTTGATTGTAACCATGAAGCTTTTCCATTTGATACTGCCATCAGATTTACAGCAAATGTTGGAACCATGTTTCGTCTTTAATCATTTTAGGCCTAAAATTCAGAATGCTTTTTTGGCTCTGCTCCCCCAACCCCCAAGAGACCCTACTTCCCTCTCAACCTATATGCACTGTTATGCCAGACTCCTGAATATTCACTAAATCCTGATTTCATTACCCATGGATGACTCTCACCAGAATCCCACAGTATATTTCTGCCCAGAGGCCTAAACACCATTCTATTACCCCTTTGTTCCACTTTTATAAGATTTTATTCCAGATAAGGTAAAAAATAAGCTTTTCTGAGCACTGAAGTCCTTATATAAGCCCAGTGGTAAAAAAACAAAAAAACTAGAGAGAGACCATTAAAATAGAACATATGCCTTACATGGTTATCAGGAGTAACACACACCACAGGATATGTAAACACCCACAAAGAAAGAGCTCCCTCTTCATCTCAGTATCTTTCCTTTAAACTTTCCCTTAAATAATGAAACCCCCTTTTACTTTTTTTTTTTTTTTTTGCAGTATGCGGGCCTCTCACTGTTGTGGCCTCTCCCATTGCGGAGCACAGGCTCCGGACGCACGGGCTCAGCGGCCATGGCTCACGGGCCTAGCCGCTCCGCGGCATGTGGGATCTTCCGGGACCGGGGCACGAACCTGTGTCCCCTGCATCGGCAGGTGGACTCTCAACCACTGCGCCACCAGGGAAGCCCCCCCCTTTTACTTCTATCTACAATAATTTCCTATCAGTTGCTCTCTTAAAGAAAAAAATCCTTTTTGAATTCTTGGGACCAGGAAAGTTAAAGGTGACATTTAACTCTCCCCAATACTACAAATGAAAAAACAGACCCACATTTACAGTCAAATGATACTCAGTTGTGACCTACATGCAACACTATTCATATCTTATAACCAACTTCCCTGACTCTGACTTAACAAAATCCACCTGAAATAAGCTAGTGAAGATTGATTTTTTAAAAATTATGTAACAACGAATAGATAGAACTTACTTTGATTACTACACATATCAAAATCAAGGTAAGGAGGGAACACATAATGCTGCAATTCATAAGGTCCTTTTATACAACAAAGTTAAGAAACAAACTAAAACATGATCCCATGGTAAGAGATATCTCAAAGATCCTCCTGTCACTAAAATTATACCTTTTGTATAAAGATCGCACTATACAATTTAGAGTCTTTGGCACTTCCCATTCCCAACCCTACTCCATTCTAGAAGATTCAACCATTCAGTACTTAGCTGTGAATCCTGCAGCCAAAGATTGCTGCACTGATGAGAACTGAACTGAACTGCTCACAGGTGAGAACCGAAAACAAAGTCCACAAGCTGCTCGCTATAAAAAGGTAAAACCAATAAGTCAAACATATTAAGAAAGTTGACTGAAAGCAGAAAAAGAGGGAAGAATGTTAAGTAAAAGCTGATGTAGTGGAGAAACTGTGGATCACCAATAGCACTTTTCAGTCATCAGTATGGAGAGTAACCACCCTACCTATACATCAAGAAGCTCTGGGCTCATTCTTGCCGCTTTTATTCAACATAGTTTTGGAAGTCCTAGCCATAGCAATCAGTGAATAAAAAGAAATAAAAGAAATCCAAACTGGAAAGGAAGTAAAACCGTCCCTGTTTGCAGATGACATGATACTATATATGGAAACCCCTAAACATATCACCAGAAAACTACTAGAGCTCATCAGTGAATTTGGTAAAGTTGCAGGATACAAAATTAATACGGAAATCTGTTGCATTTCTATACACTAACAATGAAGTAACAAAAAGAGAAATTAAGGAAACAACCCCATTTACCATCACATCAAAAAGAATAAAATACCTAGGAATAAATCTACCTAAGAAGGCAAAAGACCTGTACTCTGAGAACTACAAGACACTGATGACAGAAACTGAAGATGACACAAACAGATAGAAAGATATACCATGTTCTTTACTATTAAAATGGCCATACTACCCAAGGCAATCTACAGACTCAATACAATTCCTATCAAATTACCAATGGCATTTTCCACAGAACTAGAACAAAAAATTTTTTAATTTGTATGGAAACACAAAAGACCCCGAATAGTCAAAACAATCTTGAGAAAGAACAGAGCTGGAAGAATCAAGTTCCCTGGCTTCAGACTATGCTACAAAGCTACAGTAATCAAAACAGTATGGTACTGCCACAAAAACAGACACATAGATCAATGGAACAGGGTAGACAGCCCAGAAATAAACCCACGCACTTATGGTCAGTTAATGTATGACAAAGGAGGCAAGAATATTCAATGGAGAAAAGACAGTCTCTTCAGTAAGTGGTGCTGGGAAAACTGGACAGCTGCATGTAAAACAATGAAATTAGAACATTCTCTAACACCATACACAAAAATAAACTCAAAATGGATTAAAGACCTGTATATAAGACTGGATACTATAAAACTCCTAGAGGAAAACATAGGCAGAACGCTCTTTGACATAAATTGCAGCAATGTTTTTTTGGATCCGTCTTCTAAAGTAAAGGAAATAAAAGCAAAAATAAACAAATGGGACCTAGTTAAACTTAAAAGCTTTTGCATAGCAAAGGAGACCATCGACAAAACGAAAAGACAACCTACTGAATGGGAGAGAATATTTGCAAACCATATGATGGGTAAGGGGTTAATAACCAACATATGTAAATGGCTCACACAACTCAATATCAAATAAACAACCCAATTTAAAAGCGGCAGAAGAAATGAATAGACATTTTTCTAAAGAGGAAATGCAGATGGCCAACAGGCACATGAAAAGATGCTCAACAGAGCTAATCATCAGTGAAATGCAAATCAAAACCACAATGAGATATCATCTCACACCTGTCAGAATGGCTATCATAACAAAGAACACAAATAACAAATGTTGGCGAGGACGTGGAGAAAAGGGACCCCTCAAACACTGTTGGAGGGAATGTAAACTGGTGCAGCCACTGTGGAAAACAGTGTAGAGGTTTCTCAAAAAACTAAAAATAGAACTACCTTATGACCCAGCAATTCCAGTCCTGGGAATACATCTAAAAAAACCCAAAAACACTAATTCGAAAAGATACACACACCCGAATGTTCATAGCAGAATTATTTACAATTGCTAAGATATGGAAGCAACGTAAGTGTCCACCAACAGATGAATGGATAAAGAAGATGTGGTATATATGTACTCGGCTGGCCAAAAGGTTCGTCTGGGCTTTTCCCATAAGACGGCTCTAGTAGCACTTAGCTGTCTTTAACTTCATCCAAAACAATTTTGTTAGATTGTATGCGACAGCTGTCACATCAGCTTGCATTTAAAAAAAGACTTAAGGCGACACAGGTTTGAGCCCTGGTCCCAGAGGATCCCACATGCCGTAGAGCAACTAAGCCTGTGCACCACAACTACTGAGACTACACTCTGAGAAGCTCACGCACCGCAACGAAGAGTAGCCCCCGCTCTCCACAACTAGAGAAAGCCCACATGCAGCAGTGAAGACCCAACGCAGCCAATAAATAAATAATTTTAAAAATTAAAAAATTAAAAACACTTGGAGTTTTAAATAAAGACATCAAAATAGGTGAATTTTTGTGTAGCCATTTTAATACTGAAGATGGAAGAAAAAAGCAACATTTTTAGCATATTATGCTTTATTATTTCAAGAAAGGTAAAAACTCACTGAAACGCAAAAAAAAAAAAAAAGATTTGTGCACTGTATGGAAAAGGTGCTGTGACTGATCAAACGTGTCAGAGTGGTTTGCAAAGTTTCGTGCTGGAGATTTCTTGCTGGACGATGCTCCACGGTCAGGTAGACCAGTTGAAGTTGATAGTGATCAAATCGAAACAATACTTGAGAACAGTGAACATTATACCACGTGGGAGATAGCGGACATACTCAAAGTACCCAAATCAAGCGCTGAAAATCATTTGCACCAGCTTGGTTATGCTCATCACTTTGATGTTTGGGTTCCACATAGGTTCAGCGAAAAAAACCTTCTTGACTGTATTTCTGCAGCAATTCTCTACTTAAACATAATGAAAACGTTCCGTTTTTAAAACAAATGTGATGGGTGATGAAAAGTGGATACTGTACAATAATGTGGAATGGAAGAGATCATGGGGCAAGCGAGATGAACCACCACCAACCACACCAAAGAAGGTGATGTTGTGTATATGGAAGGGAGTCCTCTATTATGAGCTCCTTCTGGAAAACCAAATGATTAATTCCAACAAGAACTGCTCCCAATTAGACCAACTGAAAGCGGCACTTGACGAAAAGTGTCCAGAATTAGTCAACAGAAAACGCATAATCTTCCATCAGGATAACACAAGACTGCATGTTTCTTTCATGACCAGGCAAAAACTGTTACTGTTTGGCTGGGAAGTTCTGATTCATCCACCATATCCATCAGACATTGAATCTTCAGATTTCCATTTATTTTGGTCTTCACAAAATTCTCTTAATGGAAAAAATTTCAATTCCCTGGAAGATGGTAAAAGGCACCTGGAACAGTTCTTTGCTCAAAAATACAAAATTTTTGGGAAGATGGAATTATGAATTTGCCTGAAAAATGGCAGAAGGTAGTGGAACGAAATGGTGAATATGTTGTTCAATAAAGTTCTTGGTGAAAGTGAAAAATGTGTCTTTTATTTTTACTTAAAAATCGAAGCAACTTTTTGGCCAACCCAATACAATGGAATACTACTCAGCCATAAAAAAGAACAAAATTTTGCCCTTTGTTGCAACATGGATGGACTTAGAGGGCATTATGCTAAGTTAAATAAGTCAGAAAGAGAAAGACAAATACTGTATGATATCACTTATATGTGGAATCTAAAAAATACAACAAACTAGTGAACACAACACAAAAAGAAGCAGACTCACAGATACAGAGAATAAACTAGTGGTTACTGGCAGGGGGTGGGGGGACAAAACAGCGGTGGGGGAGTAGGAGATACAAACTATTGGGTATAAGATACAAACTATTGGGTATAAGATAGGCCACAAGGATGTACTGTACAACACGGGGAATATAGCCAATATTTTGTAATAACTGTAAATGGAGTGTAGCCTTTTAAAATTGTATAAAAAATTAAAAATTTTTTTTTAAAAAGCAGCTCTGGGGACTTCAGGGTATTATAGCATAGTGCAATAATTCATGATATCATCTCAGAATCATATTCTGTCGATGCTGTAAAAGGAACTTAGAAATCATCTGGTCCAATTCCACCTACCCCTCAGTTTAAAGTGAACTACAATCAGAGATATTAAAGAAGTCACACAACTAATCAGGGACAAAGCGTGGTCCAAAACCTAAGTCATAGCCCAATGACTTTTCCCTACTATATCTGACTGAAAAAAAAAAAAAGTTATATTTGGTAGACTGTGAGCTGATAGAAACTGCAACACATTTTTAAAGAGTTTCTCTCTAAAACAGTGATTAACTTAGTGGATAAAATTCTGGCCTTGAAATTTTAAAAAAGACTCAACTTCACCATTTAATAGCTCTGTGACCTTAGAAAGTTATGTGACTCAAAATCACTTAATTTCCTTGGGTCTCAGTTTCCTTAACCTATACAGTGAGAAAATATTCCACTACTAATTAACAGCTAACAGTTATGGGACTCACATTCTGTACCAGGCACTGTTCTAAGAGCTTTTGATATATTAATTCATTTAATCCTCACAACAATCTTTTTTTAAAAATTTATTTGGCTGCATCGGGTCCCAGTTGCGGCACGCGGGATCTTCATTGCGGCATGCAGGTTGTGATGCATGGGCTCCAGAGCGCACAGGCTCAGTAGCTGTGGCGTTGCGGGCTTAGATGTCCTGTGGCATGTGGGATCTTAGTTCCCCAACAAGGGACTGAACCCGAGTCCCCTGCATTGGAAGGTAGATTCGTAACCACTGGACCACCGGGGAAGTCCCACAACAATCTTAATATCTCCACTTAACATATAAGGAAGCTAGAGCATAAAGAGACAATATAATCTAATTAAAATCACAAAGCAAAAGTACATACCAGAGCTAAGATTCAAAGCAAGACAATCCCTTTCCATAATATTTTTGCTCTAAAGGCACTTACACTTATGTTAGTGGATAAACTTTAGCTCTTTCAACAAATATGTCTATGTGAATTACAAAGGCCATATAGGACACCGGCTTTGGAGTCAGGTCTAGCTTCAACTACCAACTTCGTTGCCACTTCACTTCTCTTAGCCAGAGCTTCCTCACCTGTGCAATGAGATGAACAGTATTTACTTCAAACTAAATGAGGCAGGTTGTTAAAAATACTTAAAAGTATTTGGCATATAGTATATGCTCAATATATGGCTTCAGAAGGGAAAAAAAACTCAAGTATCAAAATGTTTTGCTTATATATCAGATATACGTTCTCTGATATATATATCAGATATATATTTCTCTGAAAAACAGAGCTCAGAAAAACATTAGCTGTGTTCTACTTATTAAGTAAGAGTAGTTGTATGCAGAGGGTGGAGTGTGTATATATGGGCATGTGTGTGCCTGTGTATCACTTTTTTTATTAACTACTATTTTTTTCAATTAATAGACATTGTTTTTTTAGAGCAGCCTTAGGTTTACAGAAAAATTGAGTGGGAAATAGAAAGAATCCCATATACCACTTCTTCCTAACACACACACACACACACACACACACACACACACACACACACAGTTTCCCCTATTATTAACATCTTGCATTAGTGTGGTAGATTTGTTACAACTAATGAACCAATGTTAATACAATATTATTAACTGAAGACCACAGTTTACATCAGGGTTCATTCTTTGTGTTATACCTTCTCTGAGTCTTGACAAAAGGATTATGACATGCACCCACCATTACAGAATCATCCAGAACAGTTTCACTGCCCTAAAAATCCCAGGTCCACCTATTTGACCCTCCCTCTTCCAAATGTCACATAGTTGAAATCATACAGTATGTAGCCTTTTCACTAAGCAATATGCACTTAAGATTCCTCCATGCCGGGACTTCCTTGGTGGTGCAGTGGTTAAGAATCTGCCTGCCAAAGGCAGGGGACACGGGTTCGAGCCCTGGTCCGGGAAGATCCCACATGCCGCAGGGCAACTAAGCTCGTGCACCACAACTACTGAGCCTGCGATCTAGAGCCCGCGCTCTAGAGCCCACGTGCCACAACTACTGAAGCCCACATGCCTAGAGCCTGTGCTCAGCAACGAGAAGCCACCGCAATGAGAAACCTGCGCACCGCAACGAGGAGTAGCCCCCGCTCACCACAACCAGAGAAAGCCCGCGCGCAGCAACAAAGACCCAACGCAGCCACAAATTAAATAAATTTTTTTTTAAAAAAGATTCCTCCATGTCATTTCTTCTTATCACTGAAAAATATTCCACTGTCTGGATATACCACAGTTTGTTTATCCATTCACCTACCAAGTGTTGGCAATTATGAATAAAGCTGCTGTAAACATTCGTGTGCAGGTTTTCAACCCATTTGGGTAAATACCAAGGAGTATGACCACAGGATCATATGGTGAAACTATGTTTAGTTTTGTAAGAAACTTCCAGACTGTCTTTCATCCAAAGTAGCTGTACCATTTTGCATTCCCACCAGGAAAGAATGAGAGTTCCTGCTGCTCCACATCCTCATCAGCATTTGGTGCTGTCAAAGTTTGGGTCTTCAGCCATTCTAATAGGTGTGTAATGGTATCTCACTATCATCTGAAATTGAAATTCCTTGATGATGTATGATGTTGAGCATCTTTTCATATGCTTATTTGCCATGTGTATACCTTCTTTAGTGAGGTGTCTGTTCAGGTCTTCTGCCCTTTTTTAATTGGGTTGTCGGTTTAATTTTATGACTTCTTTGTATATTTTGGATACCGGTCCTTTATCTGATATGTGTTTTGCGAAGATTTTCTCCCAGTCTGGTACTTGTCTTCTCATCCTCTTAAGAGTGTCTTTCATAAAACAGAAGTTTTTAGTTTTAATGAATCCCAGCTTATCAAATTTTTCTTTCATGGATCATATTTTTGGTGGCGTTGTATGTCCTTTTTAACTAACCTTTAAAGGTGAAAGCTTTAGATGTCAGGCTACCCAGCCCACAAAGCTAGGTTTTTGTATGTATGAATATTAGACCCTCTTCTTAGGAGCAAATCTCAAAACTGGAGAATGACAATGCTTTCTATATTCAAACTATAAAATTTAGTCAAATATTTAGGAATTTTTCTGAAATGAAATTAGGAGAAAATATTAAAAATTAAGGCAAAAAATACTTAAATATACTTACTTTCTCGAAAAATTCCAAATAATGTCTTGTAAACAGTGTGACATAGAATCCAAGAAATTATTTACTCTCAAAATAATAACTGAATAGAAAACTTTAAATTTTGCTAATACTAACATCTGCAACCTCTCCAGAAGGAGCTATGTGAAAATCAAATATCCAGGCTCTACTTCTCCATTACAAAAGAACAATCACATGTCCACTACATTAAAGATGGGCAAATAAAATTAGAAAAAGATACCTCACTGATACGCCAAGAGGATTACTTTAAGATAAAGAGATTTACCAGTAAATACATACTTACTAATTGCCTGTTCTGTAACTTGGTACTGTGCTTGATAGCACAGGGCATATGAAAATGAACCAATTCAGATACATTAAGAGAAGAGCAAATACATATAAATTCAATACTTCCTCCAAATCCCTTCAAATAAACTAAACTTTCCCTACGTGGTGGCATTCAGTTTCTGTACAATACTAATGTGAAAAGAATACTGAATTTCCGTACTTTCCTCGGAAAATTTCCTTTTATTTTCTATATTAAAACGGCACTAGGGGAATGCTAAACTGAAAAACCTTTAAATTACTTATACCTACTCCGAAAATCCAGCTCTTCATTCCTACCCCAAAACACCTATAATGATGGAAAAGCTCAATCCCACCATATCACTTGAAGCCTTGCAACACTGGGCTCAGGCCAAAAGGTCCCTGCTCAATTAACAATTTAAACAAGGATGGCACAACGGCTGCAGCGCTAACATAAAATGCACTGTACAAGCCGGCTAGGTCAATCAGAATGCTTTCTGAACACTTACTGTCAGTGAGCAGGATGAAAAAGATGTTATCAAGTAACCAATCCAAGGAAGTGGTGACAGGAAACCACATCTCCTCACTGAAAGCACACACACTAGCCCTTCCCCATTCCTGATGGAATAGTGACAGAAGTGAAAGAACTCTATCCACCAGTTAGACGACTCATTTGGTTAAAGAACCAAAATTTAGTGCATCTCAACAAGTCTTTATTGAGCACCTATAATAAGCCAGCCACTGTTCTAGGCACTTAGGATGCATCAGTGAACAAAACAGACAAAAACCCCTGCCCTTGTGTTTAAGTCCAGAGTTGGGGAAACAACCAAAAAGCAGTAAATGTAAAAACAAGTAATTTAAACAGTATGTGAGAAGGTGTGAGGTGCTATGGAAAAGAAAGAGCAGGGGACAGCACACATACGTGCAGGTACTATACAGAGGAGGGTGCGATTTTAAATAGATGGTCAGTCCTCATGGAGAAGGTGATGCCTGAGCAAACCTTGATGGGGTGAGGGAGTGAGCCATGCAGAGATCTCAGGAACGAGCATTCCTGGCAGGGGACGAAGACTGTGCCTGGTTAGATAGAGGCACAGGAGGCCACTGTGGCTGGACGACTGGAGTAGGCTGGGTGGGGAGAGAAGGGCAATGAGGACTGAGGGTGGGAGTGAGGAACCAGATCATACAGGGCAGAGGTTGGCAAACATTTTCTTTAAAGGACCAGATAAAAAGTACTTTAGGCTTTCGAGCCATAAGGTCTCTACTACTCAACTCTGCCTTTGTAGTGCAAATGTAGCCATAACACAGTGTGCAAACAAATGGGTGTGGCTGTATTCCAATACAACTTTATTTATGGGCACTGAAATTTCAACTTCATATGATGTTCATGTCACAAAGTATGTTTTTTTTTTTAACCATTTAAAAATGTAAAAATCATTCTTAGCCCACAGGTCACACAAAAACAGGCAATGGGGCTTCCCTGGTGGCACAGTGGTTGAGAGTCCGCCTGCCGATGCGGGGGACGCGGGTTCGTGCCCCGGTCCGGGAGGATCCCACGTGCCGCGGAGCGGCTGGGTCCATGAGCCATGGCCGCTGGGCCTGCGCGTCCGGAGCCTGTGCTCCGCAGCGGGAGGGGCCACAGCGGTGAGAGGCCCGCAAACCGCAAAAAAAATAAATAAATTAAAAAAACAAGAAACAGGCAATGGATCCAAATGTGGTCCAGGGGCCACCGTTTGTCAATTCCTGAAACAGGAGGTCCTTCTAGTCATCTTAAGGACTATGGCTTTTACTCTGAGTGAGACACGGAACCCTTAGAGGGTTTTGAGCAGAGCACTGACAATATCTGATTCATGTTTTTAAAAGATCACTATGCTTGCTATGTTGAAATACATTGTAGAGAGGGCAAGGGTGGAAGGAAGGAGACCACTAAGAAAGTTTAGCAATCAGAGAATAGATATATTCTGAAGGGAAAGATGGCATGTCTTCCTAGTAGAATGGATGTGGAGTGGGAGCGAGGTGGAGGCGTCAGGATTGACTTCAAGGTTTTTGGCCTGAGCAACTGAGTTAGGGAAGGTGCAGGGAGAGGCGGTTTGGGGATTAAGAACAGGAATTCAGGTTTGGACATGTTGAGCTTGAGATAATTATTAGATATACAAGTAGGCAACTATAGCATATGAACCTATAGTTTAGAAGAGAGATCTGGATTAGGTTATAAATTTGGTACTTTTCAGCATATAGGTAGTATGCAAAGCCACAAGATCACCAAGGGAGTAGGTGCACCAACGAACAGGAAAAAGAGGCACAACTAGCCAGAGAAGTGCCTGAGAGATACTAGGAAAACGAAGACTGTGCTGTTCTGAGAGCCATGTAAAGAAAACATAAATGAGGCAAACTCTCTGAATTCAAAACAGGAAAAGAGATACAGCATGAGAATGGAAATCCTGAGTTTCAGTCTTTGTTTTACTACTAAAGATGTTTATAACTCAAAGATATGGAAGTCTTGTATACTACTGTGAATAGTTTTGCCGTGTTTTACTATTTACAGGAATCTATCTTCTCCTAAACTATTCTATCCCCACTTCAGACCATCTTTGGGGAAAATTTTACTTTGAGAACATCAAGCTCCCCTTCAAAACCTTCCATGATGGGGACTTCCCAGGTGGCGCAGGGGTTAAGACTCCGCGCTCCCAATGCCGGGGGCCTGGGTTCGACCCCTGGTCAGGTAACTAGATCCCACATGAATTCCGCAACTAAGCCCATGTGCCACAACTAAGGAGTCAGCGAGCCACAACTAAGGAGCCCACCTGCTGCAACTAAGACCAGTGCAAATTAATTAATTAAATGAAATAAAATAAAGTAATAAATAAAATTTTAGAAAAGCTTTCATTGACTACTCAATAGCTTAACTGGCATTCCACTCAAATACTGGGTGTCACCAAGGCCCTCCATAATACAACACGTATGCAATTCTGTCCCTGTCATTTCTCTCATCACTGTAGTTCCAGCCAAAAAGAGAATAATGAATCTTCCCCTGAATACCATACAATGTGCTACCGCTAAGCTCCAAGTTAAACCCTTCCCTTACCTGGACTGCAACCTCTACTCCACTATGATTTGCCCTTGTTCTATTCATCAAATGTCCATCTCAAATCTACCCTTCCAGGAAGCCTTACCTAATACTTGAGGTTAATATAAATTTCTTCTTTCTTTGAGCCATCCAGGCCTTTTTCAACTTCCTTTATGACATTTCTATTACTCAGTCTTAGTTATTTTTATCACAAGCTCCTTAATGAAATTACTTATCTTTATCTCCACAGCACCTACAGTGCCCTGCACTCAGGAGAGGCTCAATAAAAATCTGAATTCAACCCTAGATTTCTCTTTCCTTAGAGAGTGCCATTAACTGTAGAATCCAAGAAGGCTCTATCTGAAATGTCACCGTCTCTTCCCATATATTTCCACAGCTGTCATCATCACAGTGACTTACAGGCAATTTCTGACTCTTCTTCCATAAGCACAATTTCCACTGTTTATTTGCCTTATTTCACCCATCTTAGATTAATCTCCCAAACTCCCTTCCACTCCTTCAGGATGGACTTTAGTACTTAGTTCATCTCTAATTCCTGGCATAATTCTTAGTAATTTCCAGAACCACATAGATGATCCTTCTAAAATTCTAAAATCCTTGTATTCTTTTCCTCCAATGTTCTCATCTCCTTTCCTACCCTAGGTACCCACTCCCCACCAGGACCCATAATCTACTAACCCAACCACCTTTCAGAGTCCCTCACCCTTTGCATGCCCTCACTTCTGTGCTTATCCAACTGAGATTACACAATCCATCATCTATCACTGATTTTCACCAGCAATTTCCTTTGTTATCCTACCCTGGCAAAACCCCAACCCTGATCATACCCAAGACTCTTAACTATACCCCACCAGTAACCCTGGAATGTGGCAGGGGGGTGAGGGGGAAATCACATAATAGTGCTAATTGGTTCTTTTTTTTTTTGATGTGGACCATTTTTAAAGTCCTTATTGAATTTGTTACAGAATTGCTTCTGTTTTATGTTTTGGTTTTTTGGCCGAGAGGCATGTGGGAGCTTAGCTCCCTGACAAGGGATCAAACCCACACCCTCTGCATTGGAAGGCGAAGTCTTAACCACTGGACCGCCAGGGAAGTCCCAGTTCTTTTTCTAAATTCATGATTTAACTTCAAAAGGCCCAATAATCAACAGTTCCCAAACACGGGTGGTACTGAAACCCTGGGGGATTTAAAAACGTGAGGTAAAGTTTGCTGGTTGTCACAATGACTAGGTGGGTAATCCTGGCATTTGGTACCCTGGGATGCTAAACACCTGCAACGCCCAAGGAGTCCCATTAAAAAAAACAAATATTCATTCACTTCCCACTTTCCTAATGATTGTTTCACATCTTCTCTTGTCTCATCACATCTGTATTTTCTTCCCATATCCTCGCATTCAACTGGTCATCCTCCTGCTTCCTATTTCATGCAAAATATCAACGTTGCTGCATCTTTTCCCATATATTCTTCCTTCTTTCCTGTTTTACAAATGAACTGTCCCTATTCCTATCTAATGGAAATCTTTCCACTCAAATCCTCTAGATCCTATCCCCTCAAGAATATCACTCCTGTAATCACCCCCCTCCTCTCTCTTGAATAAATTTCCTCGACCTCTTGCCTCCCCACGGCCGGATTCTCTGCCTCTCTTAAGGCATAATTCTTTGAGTTCACACTTTTGGTTTCCACTTCCTCTCCTCCCATTCTCTCTTAAATTCACCCCAATCAGCCTCTCACCCCAATGCTCCACCGAAACAGCTCTTGTCAAGTCCCATAGGACTTCCATGGAGTTCAATGCTGTGAACAATTCTCGGCCCTCATTTTAGTCAACCTCTCAGCAAGAGCTGACACAGCTGACTGCTCCCTGCTTAACCATTTTACTTCCCTTGGCTCCCATCCAGTACACTACCCTCTTTGTTCTCCCCCTACTTCATAAATTACTCTGCCATCTCCCTTCTTTCTTATATCCACAACCTAAATGCTGGAGTGCCTCTGGACACACACCTCACTCTTAATCTCTTTACTATTCTACACACACTCCCTTGGCAATATCATCCAGGCTTGATGCTTTAAATACCATGTGTACACTGAGGACTCCCAAATTTATATCACCCTGAGTTTCAGACTCACACTCAAGTACACAATCAACACACCCACCTAGATGTCTAATAAACATCTTAAACTTAATATGTCCCAGATCAACTCGTGACCTCCTCCCTCAAAAAAACAAAACTAAAACGAGCTTTGCTACTCACTCCCAGTCTTCCCTCTCTCAAAAGAAGGCAAATACCCCATCCTACAGCAGCTCATGCCAAAAACCTGGGGGAGTCATCCTTGACACCTCTCTTCCTCTCACATCCACATCTGATCCATCACCAAATCCTTCACTTTTACCTTGTTCTCTTGCTTCCCCACCTAGAGTTTATTCTCAGCAAGGGTAACCAGTGTTCCCTTTAAAATTTAAATTACGTCATGTCACAGCCAAGACATGAAAGCAACCTAAATATCCACCAATAGACAGATGGATAAAGAAGATGTGGTACATATATACAATGGAAAATTACTCAGCCATAAAAAAGAATGAAATAATGTCATTTGCAGCAACATGGATGGACCTAGAGATTACCATACTAAGTGAAGTAAGTCAGACACAGAAAGATAAATATCATATGATATCACTTATATTGTGGAATCTAAAAAATGATACAAATGAACATATTTACAAAATATAAACAGACTCACAGACATAGAAAAACTTATGGTTACCAAAGGGGAATGGTTGAGGGGGGGGAGGGAAAAATTAGGAGTTGAGATTAACATATACACACTACTATATATAAAATAGAAAATCAGGGACTTCCCTAGTGGCACAGTGGTTGAGACTCCACGCTCCCAATGCAGGGGGCCCGGGTTCAATCCCTGGTCAGGGAACTAGATTCCACATGCATGCTGCAACTGAGAGTTCCCATGCCACAAGTAGGGAGCCAGCAAGCCACAACTAATGAGCCCACTGGCCGCAACTAAGGCCTGGCGCAACCAAATAAATAAAATATTTTTTAAAAAAATTAGTCAACAAGGGCCTACTGTATAGCACAGGGAACTCTACTCAATACTTTATAATAACCTATATGGGAAAAGAATCTGAAAAAGAATAGATATATATGTATTAATAAAACTAAATCACTTTGCTGTACACCTGAAACTAACACAACATTGTAAATCAACTATATCCCAATATAAAACTAAAATTAAAAAAAAAAATTAGGTCATGTCATTCCTCTGCTCAGAACCTTCCAATGCTTCTGGTCTCTGAGTAAACACCTCATAATGGCCTATAAATCTCCAATAATCTGATTCCCATTAACTTCTTGGCCTCATCCCCCATCACTCCCCTCCTCACACACTGTGTTCCACCCACGCTGGTATCTTGCTATTTCTCAAACAAGGCACACAATTCCCCACCCTTGGAACCTAGCTAGTTTACCCCTGACATCCACATAACTCCTCTTACTTCTCCAAGCGTCTGCTCAAATGTCACCTTATCATAAGCCCATTCCTGATTACCCTATATGAAACAGCACGCCCTCCTCCAGCACACCTCTGACCCTGTTCTCGCCATAGGATTTACTATTGCCATATGACATCTTTTGTTTGCTTACTTTTTGTTTTGCAAACATAGAATACCTGGCACAAAGGAGAAACTCAAATGAATTTCTCAAAATATTTTCTCATATAGCATCACATTCATTGCTTACAACAGCCCTGAAAAGTAGTAAAAAACAGAATGGTATAAATTTCATTTTTTAAACTTTTAAAATGTGAAAGCACAAATATACAAAGATGTTAAATTATGTGTCTATGATCACACATTGGCAGAGCTATCCCTAGAACTCGGGTTGGGTCTCCAGCATCTTTATGATTCATATCACCGTGTCCACAAGCAAATCAAAGAGCAGGTATATATTTAATTTTGCACAGTGATCTTTAAAAGATCTAGTCCTTTAAATCACAATTAAACATGAAGTAGCACCTGAACTATATGTGCCTCAGTACCTATTAACTGCCTTCTCACTAAATGGCTGTGACAAAGGTCATCAGAGTATCTTTACAATTTACAGATCTGGTGACAATTCTGATCAAAAGAAAAAAGTGGTAATGAATGTGCCAAGAAACAGTATTCTCTGCCCTACTGTGCCCGCTGCAGCACACTTAACACTGGAGGGAAAACCAGCACCTTGGTAAACAAGGTTCAAATATTGTCTTTGGTTCCCAAAAGACTTTTTGTTGTTATTCTACAGGACAGAGCATCACAAAGGAACCATATCTGAAGATAGAAAGGACAAGATTATTTCTCTTAATTAGTTAGGTTTGCAAAATGACCTCAGAACCTGCAATCTAGTAATAAACAAGGAGTAATGTTAAAAACCACCAACTTTAAAACAAAAAGAAGTCTTTTTGTTTTCACCTTAGCAAAATAAACAATAGGTCTTGTATGCCAAAAAAGTACACAGATTCACCAAGTATTACAGCAATACAGAAAATATTTCACATACAACAGTGCTAAAAATGAAGAACTATATTAGATTCCTCAGTAATATAATAATTTAATTTCCAGCCTCTTGCCAGCACTCATTCTCCCTTTCTGGCATCCTCTGCCACAGTTGGAAACTGTGTATCTAGGTCAGAAAAGACAAGCAGCTTTTCAGAACAGCTCAGTATCTTTGGCACAAGTGTTGATATTATAATTCAACCCTTTCACAAACTCCTTTTAAAATACAACCTGTTGTAAACCACAAGATTAGTACTGTACAGACAGTACAGTAGTCTGATATTTATGAAAAGCCACTGGAAAAAGTACTTAAATGCCAGATTTAGAAAACTGATGAAAAACATGAGACAGGCAACACTATGTAATTAGTGTAAGAGCAATGGATTTAGGGTCAGAAGATCTGCCTTCTAATTCCAACTCTGCTACAGTGAGCTGGCCAATTTTAAATAAATTTCAACCTCTCTGAGCCTCAATTCTTTCATTTATAAAGTAAAAGGGTTAGACTACACCTAGATTACTTTATAGGTACCACTTGTTTAAACATGATTCTATGAAAAACCAGAAATCTAAGAGTACATTTTATATGACACTGCTTAAATATATTCCTTAAAAGTATATATTTTCACAATGTAATCATATTTTAAATAGTGTAGATAAAATGAGAAAACAGATAATTGGGAAAATTTGAATGCTGAATATTTGATAACATTATGGAATTATTTCTGGAGGGTGATAATGGTATTGTGTGGTGACAATGGTATTGTGGGTTTCTTTTGTGGGGGTAGGAGATATATACTATATAAAGATTAGTATATACACTAAAGTATTCACAGATGAAATTAAATGAAAATCTGTGATCTCTAAAATAATCAGTTGAGGGGATGAGGGAGAATGAAATAAGGCCTGCCATATGTTAATAATTACTGAAAATTGATGATGGAGGTTTTCTCTATGGTTCGCAGGGGTTCTCTCTACTTGTACAGGTTTGAACATTTCCATAAGAAGGTTTTTAAACAGGAATAAATTTATCAAGAATCTAAACAACCAACTTTCAATTTATCTGTAGTAAAATGAGATTGTCATATGTCATATTTTCTTCAGGTACAACGTGTCTGCTTTAGAGTACCCATGATGTAATTATGCAAACCAAAGCAAGTGAAATTATAAAAGGATAAAACCATTTTGCGAAGCAATTCAGTAATAACTGATAGTCAAAGATGTGGATATACTACAAGCAACAATACTATTTCCGGTTACATTATCTAGAGAAACTCCAATATATAAACACAGTAAGACAGATAACACCAATATTCACTTTAGTACTGTTTATAATCACAAAATACTGGAAACCTAAATGTCCATCAACAAAAGAATGAAGATACAAATCATGTAGTAAATGAATTACAATGATACATTTTACCATGTCTAAATTCAAAACAAGGCTGAGTGGAAAAGCTAGTAGTTGCAGAATAATATGTACAAAATGATGGCTTTTATTTAAACTTGAAAATGCATAAAATATTACATATAATTTATAGATACAAACACACACACTTTGTTGGTATAAAAACATCTAACGTAATGACAAGCAAAAGATTCAAGAGTAGTTATCACTGGGAAAAGAAGGGACAGAACAGGATCAGGGAGGGATACACACACAGTATGTATCTGAGATACTATTTCTTAGAAAAATAATGTGAAGCAAATTTGGCAAAACATTAACATGCAAAAAAAAGCTATGTGTGGTGGGCATCCAGTTTTTTGTTATTCTGTTTTGTCTATATGCATGAAACAATTTGTAAATATTCAGAAACAAAAGGAACCTTGCTTGTTCCTCTTAAATAGGAAGCTACTTTAGCTCTGGTTCTAGCCTTTGGGGGTTAGCAACTTTTTCAATTTAAACTAAATACTGACATTGGATAGAAGATCCTAGAAAGTTCCATCATCAAGAAAGATTACAGGGTTTTTCTTTTAAAGTGGAATGAGACATATTCTTACATAGAATTTGTCCAGGGGAGTAACCAAAGACTTGCAAAGTATCAGAGTGTAGGCTAAAGCCACTGTCACTGTTAGAAAGGTCCCAAAGCACTACAGGAGGCAATACTGCTCAGAAACATTCTAATTTTAAATAAAATGTCAAGTAATACTTTTGTTAGGGTATCTATGGAAAGTTCAAGATGCTTCCCAAGTTTCCCTAACCTGGGAGAACTCAACCTCCAAGTTCTGTCTCCCCTGCAGATTTTGCCTTATAGGCTTTGTTACAGGAAGATCTAGATTTGGTCATAGGCTTTGCTATGGGAAGGTCTAGAATAAGCTTTAACTCTAGGGCAGTAGTCAGAAAACTTTTTCTTAAAGAGCCGAATAGTAAATATTGTGGCCTTGCCGGCCCTAATGTCTCTGTGGCAAATACTGAACTTTGCCATTGTAGACTGAAAGCAACCAGACAATATGTAAATGATGGGCGTGGATATGTTTTAACAAACTACTGACACGGTTTGCCAATCCCTGCTTTATCTCATGTTCTTTCCAGTGTTTCATCAGTTGCCTGCGGTGTCCATCATGTCTCTCAAATCCGTCTGGGCCAGAGCTCCAATATCCCCCAGCTGTACGACCTCTAGTATCTCTGTTCCATTCCCAACCCTAAGGCACCCTTCTGGTCTTTCTCATTCATGGACGCCCAACCCTCTGCCAAGAATTCACAAGGGACCCACACACAAACATCTGAGCGCCCCTCCTACACACCTTCCTCTTCTCCAAGGTCCTGCCCTGAAGATGCTAGACATTTTAGCTGTCCCAAACTCTGAGCTCAGAACAGTAAGGCCACAATGCTCTGCCTGGACTCCAGCTCAGGAAATTGTTTTCAGGTAGAAAACAGGGTCAATCATGGGGCTCATTCCATGAATTGCAAGATCACAGGCCTGTTGCCCAAAGGCTAAAAGAGCTGCCTCATATATTTTGTCCAGTTTTACAGTTTTTTTTTATGGCAAGAAGGCTAGTCCAGAACATTACTCCAACATAGCCAGAAGTGGAAGTTGTAGTCAATAAACATTCAGTTTCTACTATATACCAAGTCCTCTGCTGGGGTATAACTAAATCTGCAGCCATGATATAATCCAAAGGGCATGAGGGTGAGAACAGCCATTCATTCATTCATCCATTCCTCCATCCAATAAATACTTACTAAGCATCTTAATGTACCAGGAAAGTGCTGACTTTATGACTTTGAGCCTTAGTATTAGCCCAGCCCAAAGTAGGACTAAAACTTGCCCTGCCAAACACATAGGCTTTAGGTAAGGGTTAAAGTTGAGAAAATGTACATAAAAGCACTTGGTAAAGCACTACACCAATACAGGTTATTTCTGTGATGGCAACAACTATACCCTTATTAATAAAGCACAAGAGGGGCTTCCCTGGTGGCGCAGTGGTTGAGAGTCCGCCTGCCGATGCAGGGGACACGGGTTTGTGCCCTGGTCCGGGAAGATCCCACATGCCACGGAGCGGCTGGGCCCGTGAGCCATGGCCGCTGAGCCTGCGCGTCCGGAGCCTGTGCTCCACAATGGGAGAGGCCACAACAGTGAGAGGCCCGCGTACCGAAAAAAATAATAATAAATAAATAAAGCACAAGAAGTTCTCCCAGCAGCAGAAACTGCATGTAAAAGGATAGCTGTGAAAGAATATGGTGTCTATTATGAGTGTGTGTGTGTCCGTGTGTATGCTTGCGCAGACATTCCCTGGAGGTGAAGGGATTCCAGAATTCAAATCTGCTAGAAAACAGAGTGCATTTATAGAAGTGACAGGAGATATGGGTATCTGTCATACAATGCTTCTGATAAGCTGAACGAGGAGCAGAATAGCATTTAAGTGAAGCACTTTTTTGAAATTTAAAATCAGGGTATAGAAAAAATAATTTTTGAAAATGTTTTACTATAGAAGGCTTTACCACAAATTTCTTTAGGTTAAGCTTTATTCCAACCATTTTCAAATTCTAGAAATAATTTCTAATATAAATAACACATTCATGTAACATCCTTTTAATATTTGTCTAAATGAATCACAAAGGTCATAATCATTTTCTCACCAACAGTCATGACACGAAAAAAAAAATGAAATACATAATAAAGTCCAGAGAAAGGGTAAATCATTCAAGAAACACAGGCTGGTGAGAGTTTAGGGAAAAGTCACGCTGACTAGTAGACCTGTGGTCCCTACACGGGTACCTGAGTTTAAAGCACAAACGTGAATCCAGCTTTTTTAAAATGACTTATTTTCTATTGGGGGTTGGGAATGAGCAATGACTAGTTATACATACACATGGGTATATGCCAAAATGTTTCTCATTCTGCTTTCATTTTCCTAAACTATCTTCTTCCTTCACTGTTATTCTACCACCGCAATCTCAGGACTTTAAATGTCAGCTTTAATGTTAACAGATATTGGCATATAAAATGAAAAAAAGAAAAGCAAACGATTCCGTAAAGACACAAAAGTGTTGACTATAAAATAAAATATAGTTGAGTATATTAAAACCTAGAACTTCTGTTCATCAAAAAAAACCCTAAAGGAAGTTGAAAGAACAAGTTACAGAGGACTCTAGGAGGGCTCACGCCAAGGAGTACTTCCCAGAACTTCTGTTGCCAGTGTCCTTGTCCTCGCGGTGAGTGAAAGCCACCCCCCAGCTCTGCAGGAGACCCTCCAACACTAGCAGCTGTGTGCCTGACAGGGTCTTGGTGCTCCGGCCGGCTGTCAGGCCTGAGACTCTGAGGTGGAAGAGCTGAGTTCAGGACACTGGACCACCAGAGACATCCCGGCCCCACATAATATCAATCGGCAAGCGCTCTCCCAGAGATCTCTGTCTCAATGCTAAGACCCAGCTCCACTCAACGACCAGCAAGCTCCAGGGCTGGATACCCCATGCCAAACAACTAGCAAGACAGGAACACAACCCCACCCATTAGCAGACAGGCTGCCTAAAACCATAAGTTCACAGACACTCCAAAATACACTACCGGACGCAGTCCTGGCCACCAGAAAGACAAGATTCAGCCTCATCCACCAGAACACAGGCACCAGTCCCCTCCACAACCCACTGAACCAACCTTACCCACTGGGGACAGACACCAAAAACACAGGAACTCTGAACCTGCAGGCTGCGAAAAGGAGACCCCAAACACAGTAAGTTAAGCAAAATGAGAAGACAGAGAAATACGCAGCAGATGAAGGAGCAAAGTAAAAACCCAACAGACCAAACAAATGAAGAGGAAATAGGCAGTCTACCTGAAAAAGAATTCAGAGTAATGATAGTAAAGATGATCCAAAATCTTGGAAATAGAATGGGGAAAATACAAGAAACGTTGAACAAAGACCTAGAAGAACTAAAGAGCATGATGAACAACACAATAAATGAAATTAAAAATTCTCTAGAAGGAATCAATAGCAGAATAACTGAGGCATAAGAACGGATAAGTGACCTGAAAGATAAAATAGTGGAAATAGGGCTTCCCTGGTGGCGCAGTGGTTGAGAGTCCACCTGCCGATGCAAGGGACACAAGTTCGTGCCCTGGTCCAGGAAGATCCCACATGCCACGGAGTGGCTAGGCCCGTGAGCCATGGCCCCTGAGCCTGCCTGTCCGGAGCCTGTGCTTCGCAATGGGAGAGGCCACAACAGTGAGAGGCCCACGTACCGCAAAAAAAATAGTGGAAATAACTACCGCAGAGCAGAATAAAGAAAAAAGAATGAAAAGAATTGAGGACAGTCTCAGAGACCTCTGGGACAACATTAAACACACCAACATTCGAATTATAGGGGTCCCAGAAGATGAAGAGAAAAAGGAAGGGACTGAGAAAATATTTGAAGAGATTATAGTTGAAAACTTCCCAACATGGGAAAGGAAACAGTCAATCAAGTCCAGGAAGCACAGAGTTCCATACAGGATAAATCCAAGAAGAAACACACCAAGACACATATTAATCAAACTATCAAAATTAAATACAAAGAAAAAATATTAAAAGCAGCAAGGGAAAAGCAACAAATAACATACAAGCGAATCCCCATAAGGTTAACAGCTGACCTTTCAACAGAAACTCTGCAAGCCAAAAGGGAGTGGCAGGACATATTTTCAGTGATGAAAGGGAAAAACCTACAACCAAGATGACTCTACCCAGGAAGGATCTCATTCAGATTCGACAGAGAAATTAAAATCTTTACAGATTTTAATTTTAAGCAAAAGCTAACAGAATTCAGCACCACCAAACCAACTTTACAACAAATGCTAAAGGAAATTCTCTAGGCAGGAAACACAAGAGAAGGAAAAGACAATAACAAACGCAAAACAATTAAGATAATCGTAATAGGAACATACATATCAATAATTACCTTAAGTGTAAATGGACTAAATGCTCCAACCAAAAGACACAGACTGGCTGAATGGATATAAAAACAAGACCCGTATATATGCTGTCTACAAGAGACCCACTTCAGACTTAGGGACACATACAGACTGAAAGTTAGGGGATGGAAAAAGATATTCCATGCAAATAGAAATCAAAAGAAAACTGGAGTAACAATTCTCATATCAGATAAAACAGACTTTAAAGACTATTTACAAGAGACAAAGAGGACACTACATAATGATCAAGGGATCAATCCAAGAAGAAGATATAAATATTTATAAAATATTTTTATAAATATTTATGCACCCAACATAAATATTTATGCACCCAACAGAGGAGCACCTCAATACATAAGGCAAATGCTAACAGCCATAAAAGGGGAAATTGACAGTAACACATTAATAGTAGGGGACATTAACAACTCACTTTCACCAATGGACAGATCATCCAAAATGAAAATAAATAAGAAAACACAAGCTTTAAATGACACATTAGACAAGATGCACTTAACTGATATTTATAGGACATTCCATCAAAAAACAACAGAATACACTTTCTTCTCAAGTGCTCATGGATCATTCTCCAAAACAGATCGTATCTTGGGTCACAAATCAAGCCTTGGTAAATTTAAGAAAACTGAAATCATGTCTATTATCTTTTCTGACCACGACACTATGAGACTAGATATCAACTACAGGAAAAAAACTGTAAAAAATACAAACACACGGAGGCTAAACAATACACTACTAAATAACCAAGTTATTGGTTACAATAACTTATTGGTTCCTCAGTGAGGAAATCAAAAAATACCTAGAAACAAATGACAATGAAAACACAATGACCCAAAACCTATGGGATGCAGCAAAAGCAGTTCTAAGAGGGAAGTTTATAGAAATACAATCCCACCTCAAGGAACAAAAAAAAAATCTCAAATAAACAACCTAGCCATACACCTAAAGCAATTAGAGAAAGAAGAACAAAAAAAGCCCCAAAGTTAGCAGAAGGAAAGAAATTATAAAGATCAGATCAGAAATGAATGAAAAGAAACGAAGGAAACGATAGCAAAGATCAATAATACTAAAAGCTGGTTCTTTGAGAAGATAAACAAAATTGATAAACCATTAGCCAGACTCATCAAGAAAAAAAGGGAGAAGACGCAAATCAACAGAATTAGAAATGAAAAGGAGAAGTAACAACGGACACTGCAGAAATACAAAGGATCATAAGAGATTACTACAAGCAACTCTATGCCAATAAAATGGACAACCTGGAAGAAATGAACAAATTCTTAGAAAAGCACAACCTTTCGACACTGAACCAGGAAGAAATAGAAAGTATGAACCGACCAATCACAAGCACTGAAATTGAAACTGTGATTAAAAATCTTCCAACAAACAAAAGCCCAGGACAAGATGGTTTCACAGGTGAATTCTATCAGACATTTAGAGAAGAGCTAACACCTATCCCACTCAAACTCTTCCAAAATACAGCAGAGGGAGGAACACTCCCAAACTCATTCAACAGGGCCACCATCACCCTGATACCAAAACCAGACAAAGATATCATAAAGAAAGAAAACTACAGGCCAATATCACTGATGAACACAGATGCAAAAATCCTCAACAAATACTAGCAAACAGAATCCAACAGCACAATAAAAGGATCATACATTATGATCAAGTGGGATTTATCCCAGGGATGCAAGGATTCTTCAATATACACAAATCAATCAATGTGATATACCATATTACCAAATTGAAGGATAAAAACCATATGATAATCTCAATAAATGCAGAAAAAGCTTTTGACAAAATTCAACACCCATTTATGATAAAAACCCTCCAGAAAGTAGGCATAGAGGGAACTTTCCTCAACATAATAAAGGACATATAGGACAAACCCACAGCCAACATCATTCCCAATGGTGAAAAACTGAAACCATTTCCACTAAGATCAGGAACAAGACAAGGTTGCCCATTCTCACCGCTATTATTCAACATAGTTTTGGAAGTATTAGCCACAGCAATCAGAGAAGAAAAAGAAATAAAAGGAATCGAAATTGGAAAAGTAGAAGTAAAACTGTCACTGTTTGCAGATGACATGATACTATACATAGAGAATCCTAAAGATGCTACCAGAAAACTACTAGAGCTAATCAATGAATCTGGTAAAGTAGCAGGATACAAAATGAATGCACAGAAATCTCTTGCATTGCTATACACTAATGATGAAAAATCTGAAAGAGAAATTAAGGAAACATTCCCATTTACCATTGAAATAA
The DNA here is from genome assembly GCF_059928025.1 of Delphinapterus leucas. Taxonomy (NCBI): domain Eukaryota; kingdom Metazoa; phylum Chordata; class Mammalia; order Artiodactyla; family Monodontidae; genus Delphinapterus; species Delphinapterus leucas. The sequence goes on from NC_143134.1 coordinate 113,197,206, forward strand.
AAAGAATAAAATACCTAGGAATAAACCTACCTAAGGAGAAAAAAGACCTGTATGCAGAAAACTATAAGACACTGATGAAAGAAATTAAAGATGATACAAACAGACGGAGAGATATACCATGTTCTTGGATTGGAAGAACTGACATTGTGAAAATGACTATACTACCCAAAGCAATCTACAGATTCAATGCAATCCCTATCAAACTACCAATGGCATTTTTCACAGAACTGGAACAAAAAATTTCACAATTTGTATGGAAACACAAAAGACCCCAAACAGCCAAAGCAATCTTGAGAAAGAAAAACGGAGCTGGAGGAATCAGGCTCCTGGACTTCAGACTATACTACAAAGCTACAGTGATCAAGATAGTATGGTACTGGCACAAAAACAGAAATATAGATCAATGGAACAGGATAGAAAGCCCAGAGATAAACCCACACACATATGGTTACCTTATCTTTGATAAAGGAGGCAAGAATATACAATGGAGAAAAGACAGCCTCTTCAATAAGTGGTGCTGGTAAAACTGGACAGCTACATGTAAAAGAATGTAATTAGAACAGTCTCTAACATCATACACAAAAATAAACTCAAAATGGATTAAAGATCTAAATGTAAGGCCAGACACTATAAAAGTCTTAGAGGAAAGCATACGCAGAACACTCTATGACATAAGTCACAGCAAGAGCCTTTTTGACCCACCTCCTACAGAAATGGAAATAAAAACAAAAATAAACAAATGGGACCTAATGAAACTTAAAAGCTTTCGCACAGCAAAAGAAACCATAAAGAAGACAAAAAGACAACCCTCAGAATGGGAGAAAATATTTGCAAACGAAGCAACTGACAAAGGACTAATCTCCAAAATATACAAGCAGTTCATGCAGCTCAATATCAAAAAAACAAACAACCCAATCCAAAAATGGGCAGAAGACCTAAATAGACATTTCTCCAAAGAACATATACAGATTGCCAACAAACACATGAAAGGATGCTCAACATCACGGTACATACATACAATGGAATATTACTCAGCCATAAAAAGGAACGAAATTGGGCCATTTGTAGAGACGTGGATGAATCTAGAGACTGTCATACAGAGTGAAGTAAGTCAGAAAAACAAATATCGTATATTAATGCATATATGTGGAATCTAGAAAAATGGTACAGGTGAACTGGTTTGCAGGGCAGAAATTGAGACACAGATGCAGGGAACAATCATATGGGCACCAAGGGGGGAAAGTGGTGGTAGTGGTGGTGGTGGTGGAGGTGGTGGGATGAATTGGGAGATTGGGATTGACATATATACACTAATATGTATAAAATGGATAACTAATAAGAACCGCTGTACAAAAAAATAAAATAAAATTCAAAAAAAAGAAAGGATGCTTAACATCACTACTCGTTAGAGAAATGCAAATTAAAACTACAATGAGGTATCACCTCACCCTGGTTAGAATGGCCATCATCAAAAAACCTACAAACAATAAATGGTGGAGAGGGTGTGGAGAAAAAAAAGGGAACCCTCCTGCACTGTTGATGGGAATGCAAATTGGTACAGCCACTATGGAGAACAGTACAGAGGTTCCTTAAAAAACTAAAAACAGAACTACCACACGACCCAGCAATCCCACTAGTGGGCATATACCCTGAGAAAACCGTAATTCAGAAAGAGTCATGTACCAAAATGTCCATTCCAGCTCTATTTACAATAGCCAGCACATGGAAGCAACCTAAGTGTCCATCGACAGATGAATGGATAAAGAAGATGTGGCACATGTATACAATGGAATATTACTCAGCCATAAAAAGAAATGAAATTGAGTTATCTGTAGTGAAGTGGACGGACCTAGAGTCTGTCATACAGAGTGAAGTAAGTCAGAAAGAAAAAAGCAAATACCATATGCTAACACATATATATGGAATCTAAAAAAAAAACAGGTTCTGAAGAACCTAGGGGCAGGACAGGAATAAAGACGCGGGCATAGAGAATGGACTTGAGGACATGGGGAGGGGGAAGGGTAAGCTGGGACAAAGTGAGAGAGTGGCACTGACATATACACACTACCAAATGGAAAACAGATAGCTAGTGGGAAGCAGCCGCACAGCATAGGTAGATAAGCTCAGTGCTTTGTAACCACCTAGAGGGGTGGGATAGGGAGGGTGGGAGGGAGACACGAGAGGGAGGGGATATGGGGATATATGTATACGTATAGCTGATTCACTTTGTTATACAGCAGAAATTAACACAACATTGTAAAGCAAGTATACTCCAATAAAGACGTAAAAAAAAAAAAAAGAACAAATTACAAACTGAAAAGACTTCTGGAAAACATACATACAACAAAAGTACCAAAAATATACCAAGATGACTTAAAATCCAAATGAAAAGCAGACAACACAGAAGAAGCGGGGAGGGATTTCCCTGGCAGTCCAGTGGCTAAGACTCCCGGTGCAGCAGGGGGCCCAGGTTCAATCTCTGGTCAGGGAACTAGATCCCACATACTGCAACTAAGAGCCCGTGTGCTGCAACTAAAAGATCCCTCATGCTGCAACGAAGATCCTGTGTGCTGTAACTAAGACCTGGCGCAGCTAAATAATAAATAAATAAATAAAGACTTTTTAAAGCAGGGTGGACAGAAAAAAGTCATAAACAAGCATTTCACAGGGGGGAAAAAGAAACACCACAAGACCAATAAAAATGAAAACCATAAAGCTGCAAAAATTAAGAAGTCTGGCAATACCAAGTGTTGGAAAGGGTATAGATCCATAGGGACTTTTATAATGGATGTTGGGGAAAAAATGTTTGGCATAATTTCCACAAATCGAATAATCCCATACTCTGTTACTCGGGGATTTTACTCCTAAGCATACATGAAGAGAAACTTACACACGTACAAGAGACACGACATGTACATTAGCGTGTTCATAGCAAAATTGTTCAAAACAGCAAAATCCTGGAAAACATGCAAAATGCCCATTCACAGGAGAATAAATGAATACACTATGGTATATTAATGCAATGGATTATTGTTCAGCAAAGTGAAGGAACTACAGTGACATGCAGCAATATGGATAAATCTTAGCAGTACAATATTAAGTGAAAATACTATGTCCCAAATGATTACATATAGAATGATATCTTTTTTGTAAAATTAAGACCAGAATAAAAAGAATCTAAGAATCCATAAAGATATGATAAAGGTATATACAAAACCAGAAAGCAAGGGAATGATGAATACAGAATTCCAGCTGTGAATTCTGTTGCGGGTAGGAACTGGAATAAGGATGGTTGGGGGAACCTATAAAGTAAGATGTAGGTTATTAAGGGCTAGCTTCTGTTCTGATGGTGGGTTCACAGGAGCTTATTAAATTTTTTAAAATAATATAAAAACAGACTATCCATGGGCAAATGAGAGCATGTCATAAACAATGTTTATGTCTAATCCATTATCCAATTCTGTGCACATTATCCAATTTTTTAAAAAGCTTCTTAGCCTATGTTAAACTTTTTACTGAGTTTTGATCTTCCCGATTGGGGTATAATTTTTTTATTTAAATAAAAACCACTCAGCTATAAACAGTTATTAAGCTATTTTCCTAATGTGGATAACAAAAAATATGAATTTCTGATATAGTATCCTAAGTTATTATGCCTATTATTATGTAGAAGTCACATACTATGACTCAACTCATGGTATATTCAGTACAACAGTACTCATGAAACTGCAATGTAGTAAGTGCTCTAAGCTTGCTACATACTGGAAAGGGAACAAAAACTTCCATGATCCACAGAAAACATCCTTACTTTTCACAGGATGACTTGTTTCTCACCAGCTCTTAAAATATAGATGCCAACTCAAAAAAGTCTTCTTACTCATAAGTGACACTTTCAAGTTAACCTCAGCAATTTTCCCCAACCTTCTGTACAGAAAAAGAACAAGTAAAATGCAAAATTTCTTCCTTAATACAGATATTCTCAGTTATTAGAAAACTTAAAATTGGGGTTTTCATAACAACTAACTCAACCACTTAATAGACAAATGCATATGTATATATTTAATGTTTCAAGAAAAAATTAAGAATATAAAAACAATTTGTTCTACTTAATTTCTACATTTCATAATTTCCAGTTAATATGGTATTTACAGAACTACATATTCACCTACCTCTGACAGAGGTTCACAAGGAAGACAGTATATAAATAACTGATAAACACTCATGAAGAATGATCTTCATATGTAAAAAGCATCCCCTTGTGTGAATTTCCAGTGGGAAACAAACTTCAAACTTGTAAATGATGTACTTTATTATTAGCTGAAAAGCTTTAAAGTGTTCAATCATCTGAGTAATATTAAGCTGAGAGAGAGAGAGAAAGGGAAACAGAGAGACAGAGACACACAAAAGGGAAAGACCAAGCAATGCAAGTAATAATGTGAAAAATGAATTCACTTATTTTGTGAAGTGTTATTATAAACCCATCAAAACACTCTTAGGTCTCCTAGGTTTTTCCAAGATGGAGTCCTCACATCACTATCAAAGATATTACCCTTAAAAAGCAGGATAAGAACATTAAAGGCAATACTGAAATAGGAATATTTCTTACTGGCATTATCACTAGGCAAATAAGATACCAATTAGTGAATAAACTTGCATCTTAATACACATTCCCCTACAACATTACACAAAGCAATTCTTTTTTTGTTTTAATTGATTTACAATGCTGTGTTAGTTTCTGGTATACAGCAAAATGATTCAGTTATACATACCTTTTTTTTATATTCTTTTCCACTATAGGTTATTACAAGATATTGAACACAGTTCCCTGTGCTATACAGTAGGAACTCGTTGTTTATCTATTTTATATATAGTAGTTTGCACAAAGCAATTCTTATAAAGCATTACGCAAAGTAAATTTAGCATGACAGACAATCCTGCGTGGTTCAAAGTTTCATCACTTGACAGACGGTAAAACAGACTCAAATAACTCTGACAAGATCATGTAACCAGTAAATGTCAGTGATTAAATGCAAACTCAGGTCTGCTGAATGACTTCTATTCACAGAAAACTAAAGAAAAAGAAGCAGAGTGTAAGTCAGGAGACCAGGGCTATAATGTTGGAATGGCCACTAACAGCTATAAAGGCCTTTCCCCTGGCCCTGTGGATTCTGCTTCCTGAAAAATAATACCTCTTGCCCTATATGCCTGCCTCACAAGGCTACTGTGAGGATCAACTGACTAACAGTTGCGGAAGTACTCTGAAAAGTACAGTGTTATATAAACATGGGAGTTTACCCTTCCAATTGAACCAATGACAGTGAGTCCTGAACTCAAGAGACAGCAGTACAGTACCATGAGCTTGTTGCCACAGTAATAATAGCAAGTGCTTGCTGTACGCCAAGCACTTGGCTAAGCATCTTACATGCAGCACTTCATTTAATCCTCAAAAACCCTCTGCCACAGCACAGGGAGATCAGCTTGGTGCTTTGTGACCACTTAGAGGGGTGGGATAGGGAGGGTGGGAGGGAGACGCAAGAGGGAGGAGATATGGGGATGTATGTATATGTATAGCTGATTCACTGTGTTATACAGCAGAAACTAACAAACCACTGTAAAGCAGTTATACTCCAATAAAGATGTTAAAAAAAAAAAAAACCCCTCTGCGAGAGATGTGACTGTATGGATTTTACAGAGCAAACAATAGTCCAAAGGAGTGAAATAACTTATCTGAGGTCAAGCAGCTAGTCAGTGGCAAAGCCAGGATTCAAACCAGACCACCTGTCTACAGAACTGGAGCTCTTTGTGGCTCACTATGCTATAAAGCATCTGCCAAAAAGGCCCACCGATCTCAAAAGCTACCTCTCCAGGAAGGCTTCCTTCATCCCAACCAAAGTGTAAAACTAATTCTCCCTCATACGCATATATATATTTGTATATATACACATTTATACATACACACACACACACATATATATGTATAAAAGAATAAGCATGTAACTCATCTGAGTCTTGGGTTTCTCATCCCTGAGGAACCATCTGCTTCAACAAGAATTGTTTTCAAACTAAATAAGAATGTCTTTGAAGTGCTTAACAGAGACATTAAGTTAACTGACCAATACCATAGGGTGAGTGACAGAGCCAAGGTACGAATTCATGTTTATTTATGTTTAATAACCAATGTTACTAAGTCAACTGACTGATTCCAAAGCCCAATGTTCTAAGTACTATCTACTAGCTCACCCAATCTCTGAGCCTCTCAGATTTTAAGGCTGAAGTTGGGCTACAGACCAGAACCATGCCAATCCCATTTGCTACTCAGTCAACAAATATTTACTGTAACCAAATTTTAAAAAGTCAATACATACATTGCTGGTAATGTTCTAAAATTCCATGAGAGAGAAGGCCATCAGCTTCCAAGAGTGATCCTGGGCCCTTGTCTTTCCAGAGCACAAAGTTAGGTCTACTCCCCATGCCCGATAATATGGAGAGAAAGAAAGGATCTCTGAAATCTGATTTCCCACTTTTCTGCTGGAAATTAGATCCAAGCATGCTTAGTCAATAACCTATTCTCAGAAATAAGATGCTGAGGGGCTTCCCTGGTGGCGCAGTGGTTGAGAATCTGCCTGCCAATGCAGGGGACACGGGTTCGAGCCCTGGTCTGGGAGGATCCCACATGCCACGGAGCAACTGGGCCCGTGAGCCACAATTACTGAGCCTGCGCGTCTGGAGCCTGTGCTCTGCAACAAGAGAGACCACAATAGTGAGGGGCCCACGCACCGCGATGAAGAGTGGCCCCCGCTTGCCGCAACTAGAGAAAGCCCTCGCACAGAAACGAAGACCCAACACGGCCATAAATAAATAAAATTTTAAAAAAATAAGAAATAAGATGCTGAACTTGTGGAATGAAATTTTCAAAATACCATCCTTAACTTCTTAAACCCTCTACCCTCACTAGGCACTCAGCTTAAACAGCACCTCTGGTAGGAAGCCTTCCCCAATCTTGACCTCCACCTCTACTCCTTCTCAACCATTTGGCAAGCTTGGGCTGATTACAGTACACTACATTACACCAGTTTTGCCTTATGTTCCACCACTTACCAGTTTTGTAACTACATGTTCCTTGAAGGCAGATACCGTGTTTTGTCCTCTGCTGTATTCCTAGTGCATAACACAGTGCCTGGACAGTAAGCTCTCAAACATTTGTCAAATGAATAAATGACTAATGACCCAATTATGACCCTGTCCTGGTACTTCTAGTGGGCCATATGAACAGCTCCTCATCATTCTCCATAGCTGCAGCACAGCTAGACGCATAACTTATAACAGACAACTTGCCATAGGGCTATCTCTCTACCAGGCTATAGGCAAGTAGATGCTAAGATCACAGCTACTGTGTACCCTTTGGTTGCTGAGAATCAAATTCAAGCTCTTAAGAGTGTGCTTCAACTGAAATGCTGACCACAATACATCCTGAAGGTGCTTTATTCCCAGATAATTCATTTAAGGAAACTGCTCATATAAATTGTAAACACTGCTGCTATATCATACACAATTACATGACCAATCCGGTAAAATGATCACCTTGGCAGTTAAGCCTCTATTTTTGACCCCTATGTTCCACAGACTGTACACGACACTTTACACTAATCGTCTACTTTAATATTTACATCAGCCCTACAAGGTATAAAAAAAAAAGCGTATGATCAGTCTCCATTTTAAGGTTGAGGAACTGAGACTCAGATGGTTAAGTAAATTGTCCAACAGCACCACAAGGCAAATCTATAGTTTGAACCCAAATCTGTTAAGTGCACCTAAATCTGTGGATCCCTACACTAAAGTTCCCTCAAGTAAAAGACACCTGCTTTATCTGCTTCATAAGGTATTGTCAACCAACTAAAAATTAAGCTAAGCAGTCTGGAAGAGATGATCATCCAATAACTTAAAACGTAAGGACAGGCTTTCCATCCAGTATTATATACAGATATGAACTCAATCAAAAAGATAAAAGGAACTTCAAGAATCAAAATTGTCATGATGAATAAGAGTTATACAATCCTAAATGATGCTGTCATAAGAAAATTTAAGTCACTGTTAGAAGGTGGCCTTTTTCAAAAACAGTTATTCAAAATGACGGAGCAGAAGGATAAAATGAACATCTGTTAACAGGGTGGTTAAAGGTTAGAGAAGCAGACCAGAAAGAAGAGAGGAAAAAAAAGTCTCTTATTCCAAAAATAACAGACCATATGCAAAGTTAGTCCCTTGCCAATTTATAAGAAACACAAAGAATACAGAAAATAGGGAAAATGTAAGAGTTTTTACAGGAATTCTCTTTTTATTAAAAAAAAAAAGCCAATTAAAAGAAAAAGGTTCAAATCATTATTAATTAGCACTAATAAGAGCACTTGTAAGCACCTGTAGAGCAATTTCTCTAGTGAAATCAATCCAATCAATGCACAGCTACATAATTTTTAATAAAGTCACTAAAGTTAAGCCTCACTTAAAATTACAATTAGCTACTTGTTAGGTTATCGTCACTAAAAACATCTGATTTAATGCGTAACTATCCTAACCTTAAAAGAAATATGTAAGTGATGTTCATTCTTAAATTATTTCCCATTGTCCTTTATGACAATAATTAAAGACACTGGCATTTTAATATTGCAAATCCACACTGCTTCTCTGACACGGTTTTTTTTTGTTGTTTTTTTTTTTTTGCGGTACGAGGGCCTCTCACTGTTGTGGCCTCTCCCGTTGCAGAGCACAGGCTCCGGACGCGCAGGCTCAGCGGCCATGGCTCACGGGCCCAGCCGTGAGATCTTCCCGGACCGGGGCACGAACCCGTGTCCCCTGCATCGGCAGGCGGACTCTCAACCACCGCGCCACCAGGGAAGCCCCATCTGACACATGTTTGCTTTTCTTCTTCTTAAAGATTAATGAGCCTTCACTTGAATGCATTTCTAGTCTGTCAGTCCTGATGCTTCGATGGCTTTACAATATCCCTCGGAATAAAATTTTAACAGAGAAGGCAGTTTTTTTATTCTTTACACCTGTAACAGAAGCTTAGTTAGCATCCTCAGGTTGCACACAATTTCCTGAAGAAACTAAGTTAAACAGACAATGTTTCTAAATTCAGCAACCAGCACAATTCCTGCATCTTTCCTATGGCATCTTTATAGCTTCCTTCTATGATATCCTGTTTCTTCAGAGATTTAACTAACACTACCTCCTTCCCTCTCTTCTGACTACAGATTCTTAACACAGAATGTCTTCTTCACTCTTATTTTTAATGATAAAATGAATAAACTGAGGAGTAGATTAGGAATGATATATAATATGTAATCAAAAATGATACAATGGGGAAAAGACCTAAGTGAATTATATAGCTCATCTACATACATTAATACAACTTCAAAGGTTTTATGTTCCCTATACCTAGGTGCAGAGGTATAAAAATACAACTCGGTTAATAACATTTATCCTATACACATTCTACTAGTGACTAGAATTGCAATTAACCCTGTGCCAGGAACTGGTTACTAACATGCATAACTTTATTTAATAATAACAATAATAATAATATCACACCTAACACTTAAATTGGGTTTACTATGTTCCAGATACTGTCCTAAGTACATTGCACATATTACTTTATTTAATCCTCACAACAACTCTATGAGGTAAGTACTATTATTATTTCGAATTCACGGGAAACAGCCTTTAAAAAGTTAACTAACTAGGGGCTTCCCTGGTGGCGCAGTGGTTGGGAGTCCGCCTGCCGATGCAGGGGGCACGGGTTCGTGCCCCGGTCCGGGAAGATCCCACATGCCGTGGAGCGGCTGGGCCTGTGAGCCATGGTCGCTGAGCCTGCGCATTCGGAGCCTGTGCTCTGCAACGGGAGAGGCCACAACAGTGAGAGGCCCACATACCGCAAAAGAAAAAAAAAAAATCCAGTCTCATCTTTGCTTTTGTTTTTCATGTCAGTATTTTTTTACGAGTGCAGGCCAAGTGTCTTATCAAATACCCCACATTACAACTTCTCTGATTATTTCCTCATTTCTGGCAATAATACAACTAGAGATGATGCTATGTAGTTCTACTGTACCAAGTGAGGGAGTACCCGATAGTGATCCTAAGTTTAATCACTTGGTTAAGGTGGTGAATGCCAGCCATATTGTAAGGTTATTTTTCCCTTCTGTAAAGAGTTTCCCTTCCCTTCTTAGCCCATGTAGTTATTTTCCCTTCCTATCCAAAGAAGACTTTCCTCCCCCACTTCCCCTTCCCCTCCTTTCTGTGGTATAAGCCTTCAAAGGGAAGAAGCTTCAAGCCACTTTATAAATGTTTTATTTTTGATTTCTGACACACACAAAAAAACAAAGGTGCTAGTGTAGAAGAACAACAACAAGGCAGAAGAGAAGGTGGGCAAGCCACTCTGGAGATAACGACAGTCAGTCAAAATTCCAAATGGATTTACACTGGCAGAAGCTGAATTTCCTCTCTGTCATAAGTTATACTCTGCAACATACATTTTAAAAGTGCTGAAAGGACCTACTGTATAGCACAGGGAACTATACTCAATATATTATAATAACCTATACTGGAAAAGAATCTAGAAAAGAATACAGATAGTTATGTGTAACTGAATCACTTTGCTGTACACCTGAGACTAACACAACATTGTAAATCAACTATATTTCAAAAAAAAATTTTTTTTAAGATAAGGAAAACAAAAAGAACTCAATCTCAAAGTAAAAGAATTGTTTTAGGGCTTCCCTGGTGGCGCAGTGGTTGAGAGTCCGCCTGCCGATGCAGGGGACACGGGTTCGTGCCCCGGTCCGGGAAGATCCCACATGCCGCGGAGCGGCTGGGCCCGCGAGCCATGGCCGCTGAGCCTGCACGTACGGAGCCTGTGCTCCGCAGCGGGAGGGGCCACAACAGTGAGAGGCCCGCACACCACAAGAAAAAAAAAAAGAATTGTTTTAATTAAAAAATAAATAAAAGTTCTGAATCTTGGACTGCCACATAATATGCAGAGAATAAGAAAAAAAATCTACTCATATTTTATATTAGTTATAATCTTTATAAGAAAGATGTGAGCTCCATTTATAAAGAAACTAAGACCTAAGAGATAAAGCTAAACAAATAAACACCAATCCATGCCTTGTCTAATCTGTGTCCAATCACAGGTCCAAATCTTTTTTTGTAACTGTTTCCTAAAAGCTGGGCATACCTTTAAAGAAAAACACAATTCTTCATTCACAGAACAAAACAGCTTTCATTAATTCTCTCCCAGTTCAGGAACCAAAAAGGGCTATTTATTACCTATGGAATCCAATCAGATTCCACCTGACTTAATTCCACCCTATCCCACCACTGTTTCCAATATACCATCCATTTTTAATTCCAGTCAGATCACTGAAGTCTCTCTCCCACCAAAAATGCCAGGATTATTCCAGCCTACAGACATATTCTTTTTTCACTTTTTTCATGAAACTTTCACTGAGCATTTACTATGTATATCTTATATTCTGTACTTAATACTAAGAAGACAGAGATAAATGAAACATGGAATCTCACATCAGAGTTAGTAACATAATAGAGAGAAGCATAAGATTAGGTAGAATCAAACAAATATTACACTGGGGTAAAAAGTTTTACTGAAAGGACATGTCAAAAAGATAGATGTGACCAACTGAAACTCACATGTACTGCTAAGAGGAGTGCGGAGTGGGAAAACTACTTTAGAAAACTTTTTGGCATTCTCTCCTAAAGCTGAACATACACAGAACCCATGACCCAGTAACTCCACTCCATGTTACACACCCACAGAAATGTGCACATACGTAAACCAAAAGACATGTGCAAGAATGTTCATATTCATAGCAGCACTTACACGTATTAGTCAAAAACTGGAAGTAACCCATATGTCCATCAACAGACTGTTACATTCATACAACGGGACAATGTGAAATCAACTCCTGCCATGCACAAGAACATGGATGTAGCTCACAAATAATGGAAGAAATCACACACACAAAACAGAACATACAGCTTTGATTATACAAAGTTTGAAAACAGGCAAACTAGTCAAAGTTAGGATAGTGATTACCTGACAGGGCAGGGGGTTGGGAGGGAGTGGGCAGTTTTCAGGAGGGGCAACATGAGAGATTTCTGAGGTGCTGGTAATGTTCTATTTCTTCTTCTGCATGTTAAAAGGATGATTTCACTTCATGATAATGCATCAAGCTGTATATGCTTACAATTTATGTACTTTGTTTTATTAAAGCTCAACTAAAAATTTACCTAAAAAAGACAGATGGGAAAGCAGCAGACAGGGAAGCAGACTAACATTTACAACCTACTAAGTAGGAAGCATCTAGTACTAGACACTGTACAGACATTATTTTATCTAATCACAACCACCTCTGGAGTTAGGTATTTGGGGTATATGTGTGTCATTAATTTTAGCAGCCCCACATCTGAACCCCCTTTCCATGTTTAGGGAGTCTCCCACCTCATGAGACAGAGCCCACCTCCAGAAGGTGATGCAAAAATAATGACTCAAAGAAGCTGGGTCCTCAGAGAATCCATTCTGGCAAGTGCTAGCAGCAGAGCAGCTTCATCTGGTTTCTAGAGACCACAGTTCTACTTACAGCGTCCAGCATTCCCCGACAGTGTTGGCAGTTGAAACTCCAGCATCTGTGCCTAGGATAACATTGTGGGATACAGAACTTCTGAGCCTGTCTCTCCAGCCCTCCAAGGGATTCTATGAGACACCTAAAAATATTCTATTCAGAAGTTTCCTTGCCAGAGTCAATTTCTGTTGTTTCCCACTACGAGTCCTAACTAATAGGCTCATTTGATAAAATGAAAAAAGATTCACCACTTTGAAAAACAGTTTGGCAGTTTTCATAAAGTTAAAGTCACTTACCATACAGCCCAGCAATCCCACTGCCAGGTACTTACCCATGAGAAATGAAGATGTATGTCCGCAACTCCCCCCCACCACAAAAAATATATGTATACTATATATATACAGGTTTAGCAGAGACATAGATATAGAGATGATAGATAGATAGATGGATAGATAGATGATACATGAAAATGTTTAGAGCAACTTTACTGATAATGACTAAAAACTAGAAACTGAAAAATCCATCAACTGGTGAATGAATAAACAAATTGCAGTACAACCATACACTGGAATACTAACTACTCAGCAGTAAAAAGATATCGATGCCTATCACTTATACGTGGAATCTAAAATGTGACCCAAATGAACTATTCTACAAAACAGAAACAAACTCACAGACATAGAGTACAGACTTGTGGTTGCCAAAGTGGTTGGCGGGGGGCGGATAAATTGGGAGTTTGGGATTAGCAGATGGGCAAACTAGTATATATAGGATGGATGAACAACAAGGTCCTAACTGTATAGCACAGGGAACTATATTCAATATCCTGTAATAAACCATAATGGAAAAGAATATGAAAAAGAATATATATGTATAACTGAATCACTTTGCTAAATGGCAGAAATTAACACAACACTGTAAATCACTGTAAATAAAATTTTTAAAAAATCAACTCCTGAAACATGCCACAACATGTATGAATCTCAAAAGCATTAGGCTAAATGAAAGAAGCCTGAATCAAAAGAAGTCATACTTGGGACTTCCCTGGTGGTCCAGTGGTTAAGACTGCACGCTTCCACTGCAGAGGAAAGAGGTTCGATCCCTGGTCGGGGAACTAGGATCCCACATGCCACGTGGGAAGCAGCCGCATGACACAGGGATATTGGCTCGGTGCTTTGTGACCGCCTGGAGGGGTGGGATAGGGAGGGCGGGAGGGAGGGAGACGCAAGAGGGAAGACATATGGGAACATATGTATATGTATAACTGATTCACTTTGTTATAAAGCAGAAACTAACACACCATTGTAAAGCAATTATACCCCAATAAAGATGTTAAAAAAAAAAAAACAGGAGTCATACTTAAATGACTCCGTGTATATGACATTCTGGAAAAAAACGTAACTATAGGGACAGAAATTACATCAGGTTGTCAGGGGCATGAGATAAAGGAAGGGAACCGACTACAAAGGAACCCAAGGAACTTCTTGCAATGATGGAAGTATTTCATATCTTGATTGTGGTGGTGGTTACATGACTGAAAAAATCTGTCAAAATTCATAGAATTGTATACCCAAAAAGGGTGAATTTTACTCTCTGTAAAGTATACCTCAATAAAAATGACTTAAAAAAGACTCAAGAGTGGCCACAAATCCTACTCAAGGTCATATACAGTAAGAAGCAGATTCAAACTCAGGTGCAAATTCAAATGCCCATGCCTTGAAAGATAAGGAGATTTTGCTAAAGACACAAAGAGGGGAGTGGGAAAAATTATATTCCAAGCTGTTCTTTTCTCCCCAAAACTTTGCTTATCAAAAATTTTCAAGGCCTGCCTCTGATACCACCTCCCTCATAAAGCTATCCATTATTTGCTCATTCCACAAATATTTCTTGAATGGCTAGTATGTGCCATCCCCTGTTCTAAACACTTAAGACACATCAGTGAACAAAACAAAAATCCCTGCCCACATAGAGCTTCATCCTAGCAGAGGGGTTGGGAGGGAGAGCAACATATCATAACCATCATAAATAAGTCAGTAAGGCAGTCAATATTACCGTCAAGTGCTATGCAAAAAAAAAAAAAAAAAAAAAAGGGCAGAGTAAGAGGAACCCAGAGTTACAGAATTAAAAATTAGAGTAAGCTTAATTGACAAGATAAGTTTTGAGAAGATCTGAGAGAAGTGAAAAATATTTCAAGTGGAAGGAACAGGAAATGCAAAGTCCCTGAATCTAAAACATGCCTGGCCTGCTTGAAAAGTAGCAAGAAGGCGAACAGAGTGAACCAGGGAGAACAATCGTAGATGGGGCTGGACAAATAATGGGGTCAGACGAAACAGGGCCTTGTTTGGCTATTACTGAGTGAAATGGGCAGCCAAAGTAGTGTTTGGACAGAAAATGATTATGTTCTGACATATTCCTGAAGGATTCTTCCAGCTATTGTGTTGAGCTAGCTTGTTGGAGGCAAAGATACATACAGCAGAGGGTCTGATGAGGAATCTTTTTACAAAGATCCAGGTGAGAGATGATGATGGGACCAAGAAGATGGCAACAGTGGAGGTGGGGAGAAGTGTTCCAACTCTGCGTATACTTTGAAGGTAAGGCCAAAAGGACTTCCTAGCATGTGACTGAATGTGGCATGTGAGCAAGGAGGAGCAAAGTTAATGCCATGGTGTTTGGCCTGAACAACTGAAGGATGAAATTGTCTTCATCAAAGACAGGGAGACCTGTAGGTGGAGCATATTAGACAGAGCAGGAAAGGGGTTTGGCTTTAGACATGTTCCATTTTAAGATGTTTATTAGACATCCTGGTGAGGCTGAGTAGGCAGTTGGATATTTGGCTCTGAAATACAAAAAAAGAGATTTCAGAGTTATAAACTTGGGAGCCAGTGTAGGACAGTATTAAAAGATGTATAAGTAGGGCTTCCCTGGTGGCACAGTGGTTGAGAGTCTGCCTGCCGATGCAGGGGACACAGGTTCGTGCCCCGGTCCAGGAAGATCCCACATGCCACGGAGCAGCTAGGCCTGTGAGCCATGGCCGCTGAGCCTGCGCGTCCGGAGCCTGCGCTCTGCAACGGGAGAGGCCACAACAGTGAGAGGCCCGCGTACCACCAAAAAAAAAAAAGATGTATAAGTATAGATAGGATCCCCAATGGAAACTCCATTTTAAAAAGCAGGGAGAAAGGAGGAAACAACAAAAGAAACTGAGAAGGACTGGCCAATAAAATGGGGGGTAAGAGGGAGGGAAAAGAATGTATATACACACTAACAAACGTAGTAAGGTAGATAGCTAGTGGGAAGCAGCCGCATGGCACAGGGATATTAGCTCGGTGCTTTGTGACCGCCTGGAGGGGTGGGATAGGGAGAGTGGGAGGGAGGGAGACGCAAGAGGGAAGACATATGGGAACATATGTATATGTATAACTGATTCACTTGGTTATAAAGCAGAAACTAACACACCATTGTAAAGCAATTATACACCAATAAAGATGTTAAAAAAAAAAAAAAAAAGAATGTGTGTGGTATTCTGGAAGCCAAAAGTAAAAAAATGTACCAAGGAGGAATGAGTAATCAGCTGTGTCAAATGCTGTTTATAGGTCAAACACAATGATGACTGAGAACATACTCTGAATTTTGGTACTTTGATGTTCCCGATGACCTTGCCAAAGGCAGTTTCAGTCAAGAAGTAGGAGAAAGGCCTGATTGAATCAAGTTGGCTTAAGTGAGAATGAAATGGAGAAACTGGAACCCTCATACATTGCTAGTGGGAATGTAAAATGCAGTCCTTTTGGAAAACAGTGTGATAGTTCCTCAAAATGTTAAACATAAGGTTACCATATAATCTAGCAATTAGGTATGCACCCAAGAGAACTGAAAACACATTCACACAAAAACCTGAATATGAATGTTCATATCAGTGTATTTCATAGGAGCCAAAAAGTGGAAACAACCCAATGTCCAAAAACTCATGGATAAACAAGACGTGGTATTCATCCATACAATGGAATGTTATTAGGCCATAAAAAGGAATGTAGTACTGATAAATGTTACAACATGGTGAACCTTGAAAACATGCTAAGTAAAAGAAGCCAGACACAAAAGGTCACATATTATATGATTCCCTTTATGTGAAATTTCCAGAATAGGCAGATCCATAGAGACACAGGCAGATTCCAAGAGAATAGGCAGAGCTACAGACTGGGGAACAGAAGGAATAGTGAGTGACTGCTAAGCAGTGTAGGGTTTCTCATAGGATGATGAAAATGTTCTGTAATTAGACAGTGGTGACAGAGGCACAACTTTGTGAATATACTAAAAACCACTAAACTGTACACGTAAAGTGGTGAATTTTATGGTATGTGAATTATATCTCAACAAAAAAAATAGGAGAGAATGGGAGGGAAGAAATCAGAAACAGTTGAATAGAGACAACTTTCTAGAAGTTCTGCTACAACAGAGGGCAAATATATGGGACAGTACCTGGCAAAGTGGAGTCAAGAAAAAGTATTTTTTAAACTGGGAAAAATAACATGTTTATATGCTGATGAATGACCTAATGGAAAGCAAAATAGTGATGCAGGAAATTGGAGGGGGGCGGTGATTCTTGGAGCAATATCCTTGAGTAGCTGAGAGTGGATGGTATTTGGTACAGAAGTAAAGGAATTACCTTTGATAGATGCACAGATAGTTTATCTATGTTAACAGGAGTGAGGGCAGAATGCATATGCACAGAATGCTTGTGTTTTCTTAATGAAGTAGGAAGTTTCTTAGGAAGTAAAGTCATCAGATGAATGGGAGAGAAGGTGTTATGGGTGTAAAGAGAAAGGTGATAGTGTAAAAGAGCTGTCTAGAAGAGTGACAGAGTGAATGGACTACGTACATATGACTGCCTGGCATCATTAAGGACCCCTTGAGGTTCAAGGGCATGAATTTTAAGATCAGTCAACACAGTTACGGGCGTGTGTGTGTGCACGCATGCATGTGCACACATGCTTTTTCCATCTATGTTCAGATGCACAAGTACAGGTACAGAGTAGGAGAGTCAGACTTCACCAGGATTATAACTTTTGCCAAATTTATGATAATATGATAAAGCAAGAAGGGCATGGGCACTGAGGGTATATGCAGAACAGTTTGTATGATGACTGGCTATGGAATTTACACTGGGTGAGGAAGGGAGTGAGAACATCAAGAAGATAAAACACAATGGAAAAAGTGGTAAGATCATGGACCTGAGGTCCATGGTCTGAATGAAGTCCATAGAAAACAAAATCACTAGAGGAGGAGAGTTCAAGGGACTAGAGGCCAGTGAGTCAGAAGAATCGTCTATGTGTAAGTCATACCTAAAGGCTCAAACCCAAGAAATCATTCCAGTTTCTGAGTAGCAAATGGATTCTTATAACTATCAAATAATTTTGCACTCTGCTGCTCTTATATGCCATCCAAAACTCAAACAGTGGCATGCCTGGTGCAAGTCCCATGCATTTTAATCTACTTATTTAGTAACTTACATAAATTTCCTAATATACCCGTGGCATATTCCATGTGCTAATAAATACTTATTGATGGATACAGGACCCTGATGAGTTACAAAGCTATGCAGTGAGGGAATGAAAAGACAAACCAGTGAACAATTGTCCTTTCCATATCACATATATCAGAGACAGTTGCTCAGCATTTACAGCTGTCTGCCTTTCAGACTACATCACACACACAACTCATTTACCAATCATTGTCCTTCATATTTACTATTCAAAGACACTGCAGCTGAGGCGATTTTCTGTGTTTGGCTGCAAAGACTATGCATTATTAATAATTAAAATTAGAGAAGACATAGCCACTTCATCAAAGGAAATCTGTTTTAAAACTGTTTTAACTAAAACAGCTTGCATCTTCCACATATTTTTCTTCAAGAACACATGTGCATCATTATTTTAACAAAAAGCATACCTTTTTTAACTTCAGGTAATAATGGCGGGAAAGCACAAGGCTTAAGAATTATGTCCCCCAAATATATACCTATATTGAATTCTAAAGCAATTACAAAATCCTCTCTGCTCAACTCTACCTCCCCATCACAAAACATAGGAAATAAGTAATTTCCCTGCAACCCAGTGGTTCTCATCTCTGTGCATTAGAATAAGCAGCACAGGGAGCTTTGTAAGCTAGACGTTGTGCCCTCATACCACCATAAATCACCAAGGACTGATTTAATTGGGCTGGGGTGGGATCTAGGTTGTATTTTTTTTTTTTTAACTCTCCAGGAGATCCTAACTCACAGCCAGGCAGGTGAACTACAAACCTAATCTAATCGTTTCATTGGCAGCCCATACTTCTCTCCCATACTTCAAATTTCATATCCAACTGCCTTCTACACATCTCCATCTGGAAGGTCGCATGGACACCCCAAATGCAAATGTCCACTCCTAAAGTCAGCATCTTTTTCCCAAAGCATATTTTCTGTTTCTTTTTATTCTGTAACATTTTAGATTATGAAATATAACTTATGTACGGAAAAATGCATAAAACATATATGCACAATTTAACAGTCCTAAAAAATTACGCCTGTAATTATCAGCCAGATCAAGAAATGCACAACCAACAGCACCTCAGTATCCTATATTTCTTATCTTGGCTGGTATCCCAATTCACCCAGTCACCATCAGAAGACCAGGGGGCATCATCTTAAGATTTCTCCTTCTCCCCCTACATTCAATAAATCCCAAGTACTGAAGATTTTACTGCCTAAATATCTCCCCTCTCCTTTTTCACTGCCATTTTCTTAGTGCAGGCTCTCACGAGGATGAACTTGCCTCCAATTTAGCCAATGAAATGATCGCTTAAGAAAATAAATCTGATCGTCATCTACTCCTCCTGGTTTCCCATCTTAGCAAGGTAAGATTCTCCTTTGAACTGGCCCTGATCTATCTAAATACCTAAATATCTATCTATCTATCTCCCTACCTACCTCTCTCTCTCCCCTGCCGCTAACAAACCTGCCCCACTTCAAAAAGTATACTACAAATGTACTAACGTGCTTACAATTACCTAAACACACTATGCCATTTCCTATCTTTCTACTGCTGTTCTTCTGTAGCACATATCCTTCTTGCCCACTGCTGTACTTGAATTTATCTGTCAAAACCCAACTCAGCCACCGATTTCTTCAGGAAGCTGTCTCTGACCACCACTCCATCCCTAAATAGTGATTCATTCCCCCTCTATGCTATTTGTGTATGCTGTGCTTGTCTGTAGAATTATTTATCACACTTGTAGTTAGAAACATTTTTCAATGTCAGCCTCCTTACAATAGCCCCACACTCGCTCCGGGAACAGTCTCTTCTATCCCCATTACTTAGCTCCTTACAGAAAGGTAGGCTTCCAACAGGAGATATGTACTTCAAAACTCTGCCCTCAAGCATAGGTGGACCAGATTGGGCCAATCAGATTCCCCCTCCCAGGAATTTGGAATTGAAATTAAAATAGAAAATTGGTGTCTCTGTGTGGCTGAGAACTGTTAGTTTTAAAAGAAAGGCTATGGAAGAAGCCATATTCTACCATATGTACTAAAAAGAGAAGAGAGCAGATCTCCAAAGAGAAAGGAACAGATGGGCAGAGTAAAGCAGAGGTAAGAAGTGACAGTCCTATCAGCCTTCCAGTTCTTGGTTCCAGTTATTCCTTGAAGCCCCTCTGATTCCTGCCCTTGAGTTTTGAAAGCAAGACCTATATATTGAGATCCTACAGATTTCTATTACTTGCAACTAAAAGGTCCAAGAAATCCTGAATTTACTTTCTTACACATATCTCTCCTATTAGCACCATGAAGGCAGAGGCTGTTTCTTCTATCTATCTGCTAGCCTAGCACAGGCCCTGGAAATGTCAGGTGCTCAATTAATAAATGCCATCCATGGCAGAGTTGTGCATTTTTACATACGTAAATTTTAACTTTTAAAAAAGTGTAACAAGCTTGAACTCCAGCTAGTTACATGTATGTCGAAGTGCTTAGGAATAAACTGTAAGACTGTCTGCAACTTATTTTGAAATACATCAAAAATAAGATGGATTGGGCTTCCCTGGTGGCGCAGTGGTTGAGAATCCGCCTGCCGATGCAGGGGACACGGGTTTGTGCCCCGGTCCAGGAAGATCCCACATGCCGAGGAGCGGCTGGGCCTGTGAGCCATGGCCGCTGAGCCTGCGCGTCCGGAGCCTGTCCGCAACGGGAGAGGCCACAACAGTGAGAGGCCCGCGTACCAGAAAAAAATAATAAAAATAAAAAAAGATGGATTGATAGACAGATAAACATGATAAAGCAAATAAAAGAAAATGTTAATTGCTGAGCTAACTGTAGAATATATAGGTGTTCACTGTACAATTCCTTCAACTTTTTTGCATGTTTAAACTTTAATAACAAAATGCTTAGAGAAAAACATTTTTCAGCAATACATCTGCAATGACTTATACAAAGTCTATATATATACTCACATTAACTGATTGTATTGCTCTCTGCCTTAATATGAAATTTCAAAGGAGTTTGATACAATAGGTACCTAGGTGTTTTCCTTTCACTGATTAAGAGGTTTTAAAGTGTTTTGTCCTTCCAGTTCACATGCTTGTTTTATGACAGCAGTGAGGCACAATTAAAATGTAAAACTAAATACTTCTTATTTCATGTCTCCTTTAAAACTAGTTTTAGAAAACACAATAAAGCTAGATGGGAAAATTCAAATAATGTTTTCTACTATCAAGACCATTCATCAAGACAAAAGAAAAAGAGCTAGCAGCTTTATACCGTAAACCTTCTCTTGACAAGACAGAAAAACACACTAGGAGAATAAGGAGATAAGAATCATAAAATCACAAACTGCTGAAAATGGTCAAAAAGACTAATACAAGATCCGTATTTCTCAAAGAGAAAACTAAGACCCAAAGAGGTGAAGTATCTTGCCCGAAGTCACCAAACAACTTTTTAGCAAGGCTCAAACTCAAACCCTGGACCCATGCTCTTTCCATCCTCCTTTGTAGTCTTAGATCTTTTTTTTCGAAGAGTAATATTACATGAAGTGCCTCATCTCAGCTTAAATATTTTGTATTTGTCCAACTGGCTTAATTTTTTTGTACTACACATTCAAATTATAAATACAAGTGAATACAAGAATCATATTATGACCAGGATTCAAATGACATACCGTGTCATTCACTGTAACTGAACTTCATTAAAATGGCCTGAAAGTGCTGTCCCACCATTTTAGGCAAATAAAGGGGCGCTGACAGAATTTTAGCAGTACATTTGCCTGCATTCCTTGTCTGTGGTAGAAGGTCAAAGTTTAACATGTACTTTTCCCAAAAGTGAATAACTCAAAGCTACAGAGGTTGGAGGATAAGCCTTAATTCATCCTATTTTTTAATCTATCTTTTTATTCAGAGTGTATACACTAAAATAATGGGTTACAGATCTGGATAGCTATTTATTCTTGCAAAAGCATTCAAGGAATGCTAGTCTGTATTGTATAAAGACTGCAGTTAGGCTTCAGTGAATTATGATGCAATTACTATATTTCTATTCATATTTTGTCAGACAACTGAAAATCTAAGCAAAGACTGGATCCCTAAGGTACAACTTCAGCAAAATACACTTTATCCCGTACAGCTACAGACCACCAGTCAGATGCAAACAGAATGGTGTTTCTTTGTCTGATCTCTGTCCCTTTCATAACAAAACTAAAGCTGTAAGGAATGCTGAAAGGGTAGTTTGCTATATGTAAAATAAATTTAAATCATGTTACTTCTATTAAAATTCAGCTGTACTAAAGTCACCTCCTCTGAAATAATTCCAAGGGTTCCAAGAAAAATAACCAAAAATAAGTCAACCAGAATGAGCTTGCTGTCTCTGTTATATTAAAATGGGGATGTGGAGAAGTCTCCAGCTTACTCTCTGATTAATAATCCATCTGTACAAATACTTAACATTCTATCGTAGTCCACAGCTTCCAACCCCTAAATCAGATTCCCACAAGCGCTGCTGCTGAAATCACCTCACCAAGAACATCTAAACACTGATGAAAAACTCAAAATACTACAGAATGGCATCTTACCTGGAGTGTGTCAGCAAGGAAAAAGGCCCTCACTGCTACAAAGCAGAAAATGTTCCCAATTTCTTGAGTAGCATGTACTAATATGTTTTTTACCACATAGTAAGTACAGCAAAATTATCTGTGAAATTACATAGATAAGCACTGTGTTTCAAAAGGAATATATTTTTCCTACTGAGAGAAAATGTAACTGCCGCAATTATTTTGTTTTTTATTTTTTTATTTCCTTTGCTCATTTTACACATCATTTTATCTACCAGAAGCAAGGCTATAAAATGTAACTTCTAAAGAGAGTAAAACCTCTGCTGCCTGGTATTTCATTAACTGGCATATCTAAAGTATGATGTCATTTATGAATGTAATGATGACAATGAAGCAATGCAAGTTCTTGATGTACTTTCTGAATCTTCAAAATAAGACCAAATTGTACCAGTAATTTGTCAGTATATTATACTGGACATCAGTAATATTATATTGGACACACTGTTAAGGAAAGATGTAAGAACAGTGATAGCAGTAAGCATAAAAAATGTTGTATAGCATTTTCTGCCCTCAAAATGGTGTGTTATACAAACTGCACTGACTTTGAAGCCATGAGATCTGGATTTAAGTCCCAGTTCTGTAACTTCCTAGCCGGTTTCCTTCAATGTTAATCACCCGAGTCTCAGTTCTCTCATTTGCAATGGGAATACCACTATTTGCTTTATCTACTTACCTCACAGAGCTGGTCCAAGAAGCAAGAGTTGTATGTGTGCAAGCATACTTTGTAAACGTCAGCACCGGGCTGCTCTGACATTCCTATAGAAATCTACAGCATTACAACTGTGGAGGAGACTGCTAACTATCCACCAAAATCCACTGTTTCTTCCAAAGTAAGAGAGTTGTAGCTGGGAAAAGGTTCCCCACCTTCACATTCTGTAGCTGAAAATGAACTCCTCCCAAGAACATTTCAACACTGACGAAATACTCAAAATACTACAGAATGGCATCCTACCTCCTAGTCAGCAAGGAGAAAAGGATGTGACATTTCCCAATCCCTCTGCAGCTAGATAAGGCAATGAGATTAAGCCCTCAGCAATCAAAGTGGGCAGAAATTATATTTGCAACGTCCACCTCACTGACTTAGAGAATGCTTCCAACAAAAACAACCTTGGAAGCCAGGCACTAAAGATGGTAGAATCCCCATCAGCCCTAATGTCTGAGGTCCCTAAATGCCTATATAAAGGAGAGCCACATGCTGAGGTGGACACCTGCTCTGGGTTATTATGCACTGTATTTTGGCATTTTAGCCAACGTATTTCAGGGCTCTAATTCAGCAGCTGGGGTTACTTAACTAATACAATGGCCAACCCCTCACACAAGGTGATGGGTGCAACTAAAAAATCCCTAACAAGAACTTAACAAGCTTCCAATGCCTTCCCACAAAGTAACACATAAAAGATAAAATCCCCAATATGACAGTTTCCCAGATGGACATTATCTGAGAAGACTGTAAAGCACGGTGGATAAGAGAATTGGCCCTGAAATTGGACTGCCTAGGTTCAAATCCCTGCTCTACCACTTGCTAAGTGTATAACGCTGGGACAGGAAATTAACCTCTCTTGTCTCACATGTAGAGTGGGAATAAAAACGGTACTCACCTCATTACGTGTGGTGATGTTTAAGTGAAAAAAAAATTCCATGTTTTAAAGCTGCTTAGCAGAGTGCATGGCACAAGAACACTCAGTAAATGTCAGCTTTTATTATTAAAACTAAAAAATCATCATGATTCTGTACAATTTCACTGAGCTGATCACGTATCAGTAAGGAAGGTTACTGGAATGCTATCAAAGATTCTCTATAGTCTAGTTAGTGATGCAAAGTATTCTAGTAGATATGCAATTAAACCTAGATTCTCTGAAAGGCAAATTAAGAGCTCCTTGCTGACTAGGAGGTAGGATGCCATTCATTTCACTTCCAGAAATCAAGAAAGACAGCTGCATTCAAGAAGCATGACCTGGGGTCTGGCAATTTGCAAACCATTACAGTGACCAAGAGAGAACAGTGCATTGTATTAAGACAACCCAATTTCAGGACAGGTTGTACAGGGACTCTAATGGCACTGTCTTCCAAAACATAGTCATCCTAGCAGCCCACATATGCACATGAATTTATAAACAGTTGAGAAACAAATAATCCAAAGATGTGAAGGGAAATTACCAAGGAAACTTCAGAAATCTGCCCTGCCTTTGTAACAATAAATCAGCATAAAATAGTTTTTTATACACATACAAGCAAAAACTGGTAAGAGACATTAAACCTAGGTATATCATAAAAGCAATTCCGTATTTTTAAAAAGGACACTCCAAAAAGAAATTCTACACTATAATGCCATCTGGAGAGCAGGCACAAATTCAATAAACTGTATAAGGAAAAAGGTAAATTCAATTAAAACATTACACAACTTTTAGAATGAGAATCTTTTAAGTGCTACTAATGATTTCCTCAGCAGTGACAGTAACATTTATGCTTTGCTACCCCTAAATAATAAATACATGAAATAAAATAAAATAAAATAAAAGCCCTCTTAGTATATAGAATGCCTGCCCTGCCCTCTCTGCCTATCCAAATCTTAATTTTTTTCCTCGGCCACATTTACTGTCAATGCCACAATGAGGCCTAGGGAAGATGCTTATCCTGACCTCTTTATCTGTACCTGTAACCACCAATTTAGACTCCAGGGCATTTAATGCCTTGCATTCATGAGTATGACTTAACACCAAGAGCAAAACTCCTGAATGGCAGGGATTGTCATCTTGTTTTGCCATGCTATTCTTACAGCCTGCGCTGAGTAACAATAATGATTATCACCTACAATTTACTGAATGCCTCACACTGAGCTAGGCACTCTAAATAATTTTTAAATTTATTTTTTTTTATTTATTTATTTTTGGCCGCGTTGGGTCTTCACTGCTGTGCACAGGCTTTCTCTAGTTGCAACGAGCAGAGGCTACTCTTCGTTGCGATGTGCAGGCTTCTCATTGCGGTGGCTTCTCTTGTTGCAGAGCATGGGCTCTAGGCACCGGGCTTCAGCAGTTGTGGCGCGTAGGCTCAGTAGTTTTGGCTCTCAGGCTCTACAGTGCAGGCTCAGTAGTTGTGGCTCACGGGCTTAGCTGCTCTGTGGCATGTGGGATCTTCCTGGACCAAGGGTCAAACCCGTGTCCCCTGCACTGGCAGACGGATTCCTAACCACTGCCCCACCAGGGAAGCCCCCTAAATAATTTTTAATTGAAAGTTATAAAATATTTGATAAATACAAATTACTAAATGACACATTTGAATTTATGAAGCATGTTAATAAAAACAGCATCTGTGAACCAGCCATCCAACAACAGAACTAATGCATTACTATTACAGTGGAGGTAACCTATACAGTCTTCATCTTCACAGCAGCCCTGAGAAGGCAGTTATGCCCCCAAGAGGGACACAGGCTCAAAGGCACTAAACAAAGTCTCAAAGCTATTAAGTGATAGAGCCAACATTCAAACCAAGTCTTCTGTCTAAAAAGCCAATTTTCTTTCCACCATATCTATTCTATTACCTGGATTTGCTCTTCTCCTCTGCCTACTTAAGTCCTACTTAACACTTTAAGCCCCAACTCCTCTAAGAAATCCTCTCCAACTACCATAGCTTACACTTAATTACCTTTTTTCACTTCCCTTTTCATCAAAGTTCAATGAAAGCAAGGTCTATATTTTACACTTCCTTTGTTGTCGCCCCTAATTTTAGCACAACACTAGACCCAGAGCAGTTACTTGTTTTATATATGTATATATAAAATTGTCATATATATGTGAATATATATACACACTGTATACATACATGATGCTTTCTTGATGAAACTGTTATATTGTTACATATAAAAATTCTAAGTGTTGTCTGCCCACCACACCAAAATCTAGGGATACTGCATTTTCTTTAGTGTTATCAAGTCTATGAATTCAAGGGAGCAAACTAAAGAGCCAGGCACCAATGACTAAACCTTCTTAGTCTTTGCTGGCTCTACTTCACCTCTTCCAGACCTCATAATGTTCCAGTGCTCCAAGGCTCTGTCCTGGCCCTTGTCTTTCATCATACCTTTCTTCTCAGTGGCCTATCCCAGTTTCATGACTCTAAATAATGTCTATATACAGATCAGCACACTATACCTATAATCCTGGCCTCTACATGAACTCTAGACTTCTCTAACCAATTGATGCCTGACAGCACTGAAAAACACTGAAATTCTTCCTCCAAAAACCTACTCCTCTCCCAAGTCTTAACCATCTCACTAAACAGTAATAACCATCCACGAAAGCTCTAAAAGGGAAAAATTCAGTCCTGATGTAGATTATCAATATATCTTATAACTCAACTTCTAAAATATATCCTGAATCCTTTTTCTAGCATCATCTTTCACCTAAATTGAAACAGCCTCCTTATCATCTTCCTGCTTTTATTCTGGCCCCAATGTACAATCCTTTCTCCAAACAACAACTGAGTCATTGTCTAAAACATCACACCTGTTCATTCCCCTATTCAAAATCTTCCAAGGGCTTCTCATCATCCTTAGAATAAAAATCATACTTACTCCTCACCCAGGTTTATAAAGTCTCAGCTGATCTGGGCCCTGCCTACCTCACCAAACTCTCATCTGTATCTCACTCTCTCGCTCTTCCTCTCTCTTCTTGGTTATTACACTTCAATTACTCTGTCCTCCTTTTTGGTTCCTCCCACATACCAACTGTGTCCCTGCACTGCACTAGCAGTCCCTCTGACTGGAAGAGTCTTCCTTTTCTTTTTAAGGCTGACTGTTTCTTAACCTTCAGATCTAACCATAAATGGGATCTCTTCAGAGGCCTTCCCTGATCATCCAATCAACTAGCCACCCCATCACTCTCCTATCTTAATATCAACCTGTATTTTAATTCTCTGCGTAGCACTTAAATGATATACTTTTTTTTTTGTTTGTTTGTTTGTTTGTGGTACACGGGCCCCTCTCACTGCGGTGGCCTCTCCCGTTGCAGAGCACGTGCTCCGTTCGCGCAGGCTCAGCGGCCATGGCTCACGGGCCCAGCCGCTCCGCAGCATGCGGGATTCTCCCAGACTGGGGCACGAATCCGCGTCCCCCGCATCGGCAGGCGGGCTCCCAACCACTGCACCACCAGGGAAGCCCCCTGATGTACTCCTTGATTATTTGTTTTCTATTTCCACACAGGAACACAAGGTCAACAAAAGTAAGAACCTTGCCTATCTTATTTATCACTGTATTGCAGAGCCTAGAACAGTGCCTGGCCCACAACAGATATTCATAAAGGTGTTGAGTGAATATATCTACGAGTAAATTAACAATTACTTCCATTTCCATCACTCTATTAATGGTGTTTTTTAGCACCAAAGGGGGGGCACTTAAAAAGTTAATATTTTGCTAGTTATAAACAAATCTCTCCGCCCAATTGAAGTAGTGTGAGTACTTTTTCTACAGAACTCCTTCTCTCTAATCTCATTCCAATCTATTTAAAATGAATGGTGGGGCTTCCCTGGTGGTACAGCGGTTAAGAATCCGCCTGCCAATGCAGGGAACACGGGTCCAAGCCCTGGTCCGAGAAGATCCCACATGCCGCGCAGCACCTAAGCCCTCACGCCACAACCACTGAGCCTGCACTCTAGAACCCACAAGCCACAACTACTGAGCCCTAGCGCCACAACTACTGAAGCCCGTGAGCCTAGAGCCCATGCTCTGCAACAAGAGAAGCCACTGCAATGAGAAGCCCACGCACCGCAACAGAGTAGCCCCCGCTCACCGCAACTAGAGAAAGCCCGCGTGCAATAACGAAGACCCAACGCAGCCATAAATAAATAAATAAATTTATTTAAAAAATAAATAAATACAACGAAAGGTAAAGATGCACCATAGTAAAGCTGTCAATTTTCCCCAAACTGATCTTTAGATTTAATGAAATTCTTATCAAGATTTTTCTTAGACACAAACTTATTCTAAAATTTGTATGGAAAAGCACAAGATCTAGAATTGCTAAAACAATTTTGAAAAAGAATAAAAGGTGAGGAGTCACTCCACCCAATTTAAAGATTTCTTATATAGTTACAGTAATCAAGACTGCATGGGGAGGACTTCCCTGATGGTCCAGTGGTTAGGAATCCACCTTCCAATGCAAGGGACATGGTTTGATCCCTGGTTGGAGAACTAGGATCCCACATTCCGCGGGCAACTAAGCCCGCATGCAGCAACTACTGAGCACGCGAGCCACAACTAGAGAGCCCACGTGCCGCAACTACTGAGCTATGCTCTGGAGCCCGTGTGCCACAACTACAGAGCCCACGCACCACAACTAGAGAGAAGCCCATGTACCGCAACAGAGAGCCCGCGCCCTGCAACGAAAGATCCCACGTGCCACAACTGCGCCAAAAGACTGGATGCAGCCAAATAAATAAATATTTTTTTTTAAAATAAAAAGACTGTATGGGGCTTCCCTGGTGGCGCAGTGGTTGAGAGTCCGCCTGCCGAGGCAGGGGATACGGGTTCGTGCCCTGGTCCGGGAAGATCCCACATGCTGCGGAGCAGCTGGGCCTGTGAGCCATGGCCGCTGAGCCTGCGCGTCCGGAGCCTGTACTCCGCAACGGGAGAGGCCACAACAGTGAGAGGCCCGCGTACCGAAAAAAAAAAAAAAGACTGTAGAGTATTGGCAGAAGAATACACATAGATCAATGGAACAGAATAGAGACCAGTATTAGAACCACACAAACATGTCCAACTGAGTTTTGAAAAAGATGCAAAAGTAATTTAATGGAGGAAGGATAGCCTTTTCAACAAATGATGCTGGAGGAATTGGACATTCATAGGCAAAAAAAAAAAAAAAGAACTTTGATCTATATCTCACATCTTATACAAAAAAACTAATTCAAATGGATCACAGACTTAAATGTAAAACTACAGAAAATCTTCAGGACATAGAGCTAGGTCTATAGCTCTCAGATTTGACACCAAAAGACCTGTAAAAGGAAACCTGAACTGGACCTCATCAAAATTAAAAACCTTTGTTCTATGAAAGACCCGGTTAAGAAGATTTAAAAAAAAAAAAAAAAAACGCTAAAAACTGGGAGAAAATATTTGCAAACCATATATACAACAAAAGACTTCTATCTAAAATATACAAAGAATGCTCAAAACTCAACAGTAAAAAAACAAAAACAAGCAATCCAATTAGAAAATGAGTAAAAGATGTTTCACTAGAAAGGACATATAGATGGCAAATAAGCACATAAAAAGATGTTCAATATCATTAGCCATCAGAGAAATACAAATTAAAGCCACAATGAGATATCACTGCATATTGATCTGAATGGCTAAAATAAAAAATAATCCATTGCAAAATAGTGGGAATGCAAAATAGTACAGCCACTTTGGAAAACCATTTGGTAGTTTCTTACAAAGCTAAGTACAGTCCCATACAATCCAGGAATCGTGCTGCTAGATATTTACCCAAATGAGTTGAAAATTTATGTCCACACAAATACCTGGACACAAATGTTTATAGCAGCTTTATTCATAATTTTCAAAAACTGGAAATAAGATGTCTCTCATAGGTGAATAAATAAACAAACTGTGATATATCCACCCAGTGGAATATTATTCAGCAATTAAAAAGATGAGCTATCAAACCACCAAAAGACATGGAGGAAACTTAAATGCATATTGCTAAGTGAAAGAAGCCAATCTGAAACGGCTATATAAACATATAATTCCAATTACAATCATCCCTTGGTATCCACTATGCTTAAGCCCGTTGGGTTCCACATCTATGGATTCAACCAACTGAAGACTGAAATTCCAAGGTCAATAAGCCACAGATATATGATATTCTGGAAAAGGGAAAACTACAGAGACAGGAAAACGATCAGTGGTTGCCAGGGGCTGGGGGTGGGGGAGGGATGAATAGGTAGAACACAGAAGATTTTTTTTTAGGACAGTGAAACTATTCTGTATGATATGGTGGATGTATATGTACTTGTGAAAACCCATAGAATGAACAACACGAAGAGTGAACCCTAATGTAAACTATGGACTTTAGTTACTAATGTACCAATATTGGTCTATCAATTTAACTACTGCAAGATATTAATAAAAGGGGGTATCAGTGAGGAAGGAAGATACATATGGGAACTCTGTATTATCTGTTCAATTTTCTGTAAACCTACAGCCGCCCTAAATAACAAAGTCTGTTAATTTTCCTTAAAAAACAGTAATAACATCAAATGCTGGTTAAGGTGTAGAGAAACTGAGCCACTCATACATTTCCTGGTGGAAATGTAATGCTACAGCCTCTCTGAAAAAGTACGGCAGTGTCTTACAAAACTATTATATTTACAACACGACAAAGCAATTGCACTCTTGGGCATTAATCCCAGGTAAATGAAAATGTATACACAAAAACCTGTATACAAATGTTCACATCAGCTTTATTTGTAACAGCCAAAAACTGGAAACAATCTAAATGTCCCCCAATTAAACAAACTGAGACATACCTACCTACCGTGGAATACTACTCAGCTATAAAAATGAACAAACTATTGATACTATTCAAACAACCTGGATGGATCTCAATGGAATTATGCTAAGTAAAAAACCAATCTGAAAAGATTACATAGTATATGATTCCACTTTTATAACATTCTTGAAATGACCAAATTATACTGATGGATTATTAATGAATTTATTATTTCTTACGACAGCAAGTGAATCTACAATTATCTCAAAAAAAAGAAGTTTTTTATGCTCCAAAGATAAAGATATACTCTCCAAAATCAAGTATTTCCCCTTGGGTGGGCTGACAAATTTCCCAGAGCAGTGGGTCTCAGCCTCAGGTGCACATAAGAATCACCTCTAAAAGTTCCGATGCTTAGGCAGTATCCTAGACCAACTCAATTAGACTCCCTCAAGGTGAAACCCAGGCATCTGCATTTTTTAAGCTCTCAGATAATTCCAATGTGCAGTTAAGATTGAGCGTCAGTATCTGCCAGAGTAAGAGAGTCTTTTCAAAAGCAACCCTTTTTAGCATGCCAAGATTATTAACAAGTGTTAAGGATCTGGCCATTAACAATTTGCTAAAATCTTAGCTACAAAAATCATTCCACTGATAAATGGAAACTTTAACCCAAATCTCACCCACCTTCCAAAAACAGAAGACTCAAAGAATTAACCCTAGAAAGACTAATCTGGCTTTCCAAAATCTTTCAAGCAAAAAAGGTTACCATATTCCATTTAAGATTTAACCTAAAATCAACAGGAAGGATTTGAAACAATCTCATGACTTTCACAAATTTAACTACCTACACACAAACCATGAGAACAAGGCACAGAACACGAAGCATTTCAAATGAAGTGCTCTTTTCCACCTGCATGTGAAAAAGCAGCAGTGGCAGCATCACACAAAAAAAACGATTTAAAACTAAATGTCATGCAGGAACACTAAACACACCCAAACAAACCCACATACCACATAATTTAACACA
Organism: Delphinapterus leucas; assembly: GCF_059928025.1. Taxonomy (NCBI): domain Eukaryota; kingdom Metazoa; phylum Chordata; class Mammalia; order Artiodactyla; family Monodontidae; genus Delphinapterus; species Delphinapterus leucas. Next base: position 113,229,469 of record NC_143134.1, read on the forward strand.
TCCGAGTAGCAGTGTCTAGGAAATGGAATAGCATGGATACTGCAAGGATTTGGCAGACTGACGTAGAGAGATCCACATTTCCTTTGCCTTTAACTGCCTGTTACATTACCCAAATAGCTTTTGGTTTCAGGTTTGTTTGGAGGTTTGGGGTGGGGGTGGGGGGCGGGGAATTCCACTGTATAAATTATTAATTTAAAACAGATTTTCAGCCCAGGTAAATTAAGTAAAAACACAAGAATCCTATCCCATAACAGAATTCGACAGTTGTATGGTGCTTAAAACATTAAAGTGATAAGGTCATTTTTAAATATGTGTAATCTTTTTACAAGTTCAGAAGAACCACAAATTATGGAGCTACAAACCACCAGCTATTCAAAAGAAAATTGTAGCTTATAAAATATTGGCTGACTGCCAGTACAAATGAATTTTTTTCTCTCAAACCAGCTTTGTAAGCCACAATACTCTTTCAAATGTGACTACAACCATATTATTCAATCAAAGAGTAATTATTAGACAGTAAAGGTATGTTAATTCTTGGCCTAAAACAAGCTGTAAAAATCCACAAACAAACTGTTCACCAACACAGCAAAACGTCACCTTGAAAATTTTCAATTCATTACTATTTTACCATAATTTCATCACGCAACTAAGTAAAAATAATTTTTTAAGTTTGGAATCCAAATACCAATCAATAACTTTAAAGGAGGAGAATAACCACCATCCAACTACCACCCTCCCCCTTAAAATAGTTGTCCATTGAAAAATAGCAAAATTCCCACTACAATCCCAAAATATTTCCTTAAAAGTTACTGCCCAAATAGAAATGTAAAATTCACTTTGGAGGGCTTCCCTGGTGGCGCAGTGGTTGAGAGTCTGCCTGCCAATGCAGGGGACACGGGTTCGAGCCCTGGTCTGGGAAGATCCCACATGCCGCGGAGCACCTAGGCCCGTGAGCCACAATTACTGAGCCTGCATGTCTGAAGGCTGTGCTCCGCAACGGGAGAGGCCGTGATAGTGAGGCCCGCGCACCGTGATGAAGAATGGCCCCCACTTGCCACAACTAGAGAAAGCCCTCGCACAGAAACGAAGACCCAACACAGCCATAAATAAATAAAATTTTAAAAAAAATTCACTTTGGAGACAGACGAGGGTTCAAATCCCAGCTACACAACTTCTTAGCTAGTAAGTACCTTGCTCAATTAACCATTCCAGGCCTCACTATTTTCATTTATAAAATGGAAACACCACTACTCACCTCACAGTGAAACTGTTAAGATCTAAAGAAGCAACACATGTAAAGTGCTTCGCACAGTGCCTGAAAAAGTGATGAGCACTCCATAAATGGAGGCCAACATAGCTGAATTACTATATTCAAACAAAGGGACTAGTCAGAACACTCACTATTGAGAAGTCTGATGTCTTATCTAAGGGGTACATTAGAGATAACTCTGAATTGAAAAAGCTGTAATAACAACAACAACAATAATAACAGCTGCCATATGAGTGCCTTCTCATGCTAGGCATTTTATAAATTTTTTAAAAATCTTTGTAACACCTAATAAGGGAAGAACCAAGCACAAGGTGTACACAAGGTACTTTAGGCAACATTAAAATATTCCTGGAAAGTCTTGAGTGGAGACATTTACTGTGTATACCCATACATACATACTTTTGCCCCAAAGAAAGGGATCTGAATATTTTTCATTCTATTCTGAAAATATATATACATTCTAATATGTGTCAATAACATATTACTCATATCTAGTGTTCTTGGCACATTTTACTTCATCTTGTTTTCTTATTTATCAAATAGTTATAACTTTTCGATAGATGTTTGATAGATAACTAGTCCTACCCACATCACAGTGAATTAGTTATTTTTTAAAAAGACAAACAAGAAGCTATAAAAATACTGGAAAACATACAATCCTAAAAAAATAGGGTAACAACGTGAGAATAAAAATATAAATGCAATCTAATTTTGCAAGCCTAGATTAATTATTCTATATGAATTCTCCAGTCTAGCCTGACATTATGACTACCAGAATAAGCACTACACTTTTCCCCCATAAAGACAATGGCTTCCTCTTTCCCTCACTTATTTTTAGATTTTCTTTTTTTTTGATGTGGACCATTTCTTAAGTCTTTATTAAATTTGTAGCAATATTATAATATTGCTTCTGTTTTTTGTGTCTTGGTTTTTTGGCCGTGAGTCATGTGGGATCCCAGCTCCCCAACCAGGGATCGAACCTGCAATCCCCTGCATTGGAAGGCAAAGTCTTAACCACTGGACTGTCAGGGAAGTCCCTCCCTCACCTATTTAAAACTCATTCTACCCAACATTGTACGTCACACTTGTTACAGAGAACACTGCATTAGTTATCTTGTCATGAAATTGTATGTCTAACCTCTCTAGTTAGACTATAAACTACTGAAGAGAAGGAATCCATTTTCATAATGCACACTTTAGTAGTACCTTAACACAAAGTCTTATCTATAAAAAGCACTTAAATATTCAATGACCAATTCACTGCATTTCAAAATTAGGCCACTTCTTATTTCAAGGAAGAAGATAGTTTCTGAGACTTATACAACAATCCATTCCATCTTAATTCCCAGATTACCCATTATTAAGCAGCAGTCTGCAAATCTAGTCACTATCTTTAATTTACCAATTTGTCTAACTTTACAGTTCTCTAACTGTGATCCAGGGACCTCTGGAGGTCTTAAAGACCCTTTCAGGGGTCTACAAGGCCAAAAGTATTTTCACAGTAGTACTAAGGCATTACATGCCTTTTTAACTCTCATTCTCTCACAAATGTAGAGTTTTCCAGAGGCATAATGTACAGAGTTATAACAAAATGAAATGCATCACATTTGGAAGCTCAACATAATTCAGTGAACCAACATTTTCCAAATGACCAATGTAACAATGTTACAAAACTATGTATGGATAAAGATCCATTCAAAATGCAGCAGATCAGGTACTTCCCTGGTGGTCCAGTGGTTAAGAATCCATCTTGCAATGCAGGGGATGCAGGTTCGACCCCTGGTCGGGGAACTAAGATCCCACATGCTGCAGGGCAAATAAGCCCGCGCGACACAACTAGAGAGAAGCCGTGCACTGCAATTAAGAGCCCGTGTGCTGCAACTAAGACCAGACGCAGCAGAAATATAAATAAATAATTTTTTTCCACAGATCAATAAATTTTAACGTGACAAAATATGAAAAGCTCACTGATCTGGTTTCAAATTCCATTAAGAAACTACCATTTGTCAAGTTTTGGGTTGTTTTTTTTTTAATAAATTTATTTATTTTTGGCTGAGTTGGGTCTTCGTTGCGGTGCGTGGGCTTCTCTTGTTGCGGAGCACGGGCTCTAGGCATGTGGGCTTCAGTAGTTGTGTCTCATGGGCTTAGTTGCTCCAAGGCATGTGGGATCTTCCGGACCAGGGCTTGAACCCATGTCCCCTGCATTGGCAGGTGGATTCTTAACCACTGTGCCACTAGGGAAGTCCGAAGAGGAACTGGTATAGTATTAAAGAAGAATATCCACAATTATCAGAAAAGCCTATTAAAGTACACCTCCCCTGTTTCAAATTCAAATCTGTGTGAAGCCAAATTCAACCAGAACATACCACAACAGACTAAATGCAGAAGCAGCTATTAGAACCCAGCTGTCTTCTATTAAGCTATACATTAATGAGATTTGCAAAAATGTAAAAGCAATGCCACTCTTCTTGCTAAATTATTTTGTGTTTTGGGAAAGAGTTATTTTTCATTAAAAATATATCATTTGCAGGAAGTGGGGGAAATGGGTAGATGTTGGTCAAAGGGTAAAAAGTTATCGTTATGTAGGATGAATAAACCTTGTAATCTAATGTCAAGCCTGATGGCTATAGCTAATAATACTGTACTGGATACTAGAAATTTGCTAAGACAGTAGATTTCAGGTGGTCGCACCACCAAAAGAAAAAAAAGGTAACTATACCAAAGATGGATATGGTAATTAGCTCGACTACAATAATCATTTCAATAGGTATATGTTTATCAAAACATCATGTTGTGCACCTTAAATATATACAATTTTTATTTTAAACGAAGTCACCAATCAACATTTGTAGAATGAGAGAGAGAATTTATAACTGCACAGTAATAGTTCTGGAAGAATACATGCTAAACTCTTGACCACAGGGGTTGCAGTCTGTATATGACAGGAATTAAATAATTTCATTTTTTATTTTGATTCTATATTACTTCAATTTGCATGTATTACTTTTGTAATTTGAAACAAAAATTTAAAACCTAAAATCTTAAAAAATATATTTACACATATAATTTAACATTTATTATTATTTTTTAACATTTATTATTTTTAAATGAATTAATAAATATATACATTTTTAGCTGATATAATTTCTAATAATATAAACTTCAACAGATGTAACTCATAAAGCAAGAAATCTTTGGGGTCCTCAATAATTTTTAAGGGTATAAAGGAATCTTAAGTTTAGTAAGTTTGAGAACTGCTAGCCTAACTACATGTAGGTTGATTTTGGTGTTCCCCATACTATGCCCATTTTCCCTGGGAAATGAAGACATTTCCCAGGAAGGAACCACATCAACACTGTACGACTCGGAGCAGCTCTTGAGCGCAAAATGAATTTTGCTCTCATTTTGCAGTAAGCAGCCCTCTTACGATGAGCTACTACTTAGATTTTCAGTGAAAGGATTTGGCAAAAACATCAACCATTCTCACTGATTCCCATTTCATAAAGAATAATCACTTAGCCATATGACCTGTTTTAAGTAATCAAGAAAAACAGTACAACATAGCATACAGTACTTATGGAGTCCATAGCCTATGCCGGGTACTGTGCTTTACTTACATTACTTCATAATCCTCACAACCCTGCAAACAAAGTATAACAGGGCAGGAAAGAGACTCGGATGCACTTGACAAAGGTGATACTGTTAATAAATGGTGGAACCAGGACTCAAAATCAGGACTGTGCGACTCAAAGTCCAGTGTTCTCCCCACTCTACCAGGTTAGCTCATAACACTAGACTGGAAATTAGACCTGTCGCCTGCTCTCTGCGTCCCTGAGGTCCCTGAGCAAGTCGCAACTTCTCTCAGCCAGTTTTCTCATCTACAAAGTAAAAGAGTAAGTCGAGCTGATCTCCAAAGTCCCCTCCATAACTGATATTCTTAGATTATAATTCATCACAACCTCAAGCCTACAGTTTAGAGTAAAAGGCCTTTTGTACGCTTTTCTGAACAGAACAACAGAAGCGAAACAAGTAATGGGGGAAGTAATGAGTAACATTAATAGACTAGGATATAGATTTTCATGCTTTAATACTAACAATCATCATAAAATATACTATAAACACTAAGCAGGCACTGTGTACCTCTTTCATTCCAAGCAACCAGAGCTTCCTTCTCTGACATAAGCTTGGGCATTCAGCCAGCAGACATCTCTGAAGGTGGTAAGAACCCGTTAGCATGCAACACACGAACACCTCAGCGAAGGACTGCTATGAGGAGCAAATGCCTCATCATTAGCTTGTATAGGAAGCACCATCTCTTCTAGGAGGTAAATCATACAATAATCAATGGAGATATTGGCCAAGCATTTCTGAGAAAAGGAGGGTAAGCTGCAGGAAGCTGTGAAAACTGACACATGGCACTTCAACATAAAAAAAACCCCAAAAAACCAAGAAGAAATGTATTGATTGCAGAACAGTATACATTACGAGGTTTTACTGTATTTGCATTGCATTGCTATTTGTCTAGGCTAGCAAAATTTAGACTTCTTTCTACAAAAACTACAATTTGAACACAGTTCAATGTGTGCCAGACACTGTGCTGAGCCCTTCAGAGACATCACTCTCTAATCCTACTCTGCAGAGTTGTGAGGTATTATATTTATTTTAAAAGGTGAGAGAAGGTCTTACAGCTAGTAAGTGGCAGAGAAAGGATTTGAAATCTGACCAATCCCAAAGTCTGTACTCTTTATGACATGTTTTTGCTGGTTCCAGAGAGAAAAAAACTCATCCCTTGGTCAAAGGAGAAAAATGATGTGTAATATTTGAGCCAAGTTAAAAGGGCATTTTAAAAAGTTTAAATAAAAAGTTTTTAAAAGCTTGAAATCCATTTATGTAAGTACCTACTGTTTAGATATTAGCAAAAGTCACAAGGTCACTGTCAAAAATCTATACTTCTTTGGACATCTATCAATACACTTAAACTCAGGACATCTGAGATGGCTGCTGTGGCTACAGCTTATATTCTTTTTATGCTCACATAGCCTAAAAAAAAAATCTCTTTTGTCCAAAGTAGCCAGGAAGCTATCTTTTACATCCTTTTTACCTGAAATCCAGCATATCGAAGCAAATTACTCCAGTGCCTATTACTCAGGAGAAGTCACGTCATTCAAAACACAGTAAAAAGTGACAAGGTGGGCTTCCCTGGTGGCGCAGTGGTTGAGAGTCCGCCTGCCGATGCAGGGGACACGGGTTCGTGCCCCAGTCCAGGAAGATCCCACATGCCGCGGAGCAGCTGGGCCCGTGAGCCATGGCCGCTGAGCCTGCACGTCCGGAGCCTGTGCTCCACAACAGGAGAGGCCACAGCAGTGAGAGGCCCGCATACCACAAAAAAAAAAAAAAAAAAAAAGTGACAAGGTTTATGAGGTGACTTGCCACTTCCAGGGGAATAACTGAAAATTGGCCTACTAAAGTTCTTTCAAACTTTAAAAAAGATACAATTAGGGTTTTTTCCAACAGGGGCAAAAGTGTGATTACAAAATCCTTCAATACACACAATTTGAGTTATTCTTCTTTGGAAGTGAACGACCATTTTTTTAAAGTATCTTAAAATGGAAAGTCAATCAAGCTCCAATACTGTTATGACTAATCACTAATTACTCAAGCAAATCAACTTATAATTTTAAAATCAAATAACAATTCACTAAAAATAAATGGAAAGGAAAAAAGGAAATATAGAATTTCTAAGAACACATCTCAGTAGCTACAATGCAATTTCTTCTAATTGTTTATAATAATGTCCATTAAAGAGTTCCAAAGGTTATTTCCTATTTTGCTTTCCCCCTATGGAATATGGTTATCAATTGGTCAGGAGAAAGTGGTTATTACTGCAGACACTAACAAGACCAGCAAACTCAACTCCCCTTCCCTTATATGCTGTCCTGCTAAAACAGTCTTGGTCCCCTAGGACCAGGGAAGATGATCCCTTCCATTTGCTGCTTTTTGCAAACTTTTGGAACCAAATAGACATGGATTCAAATCCCAAGTCCACAACTTAACAGTTAAGTGATTTCAGAGTTACTGAACAAAGCCTTAGTTTTCTTATCTGAAATAGAGAAACCTTTCTGAAAGGCTAGTGTGAAGATTAGAGATAATATGCATAATGCTTGTCTGCTATTAGTACTGTTAATCATTATGTGCCTGACACTTTCTTTGTAATGCTGCTGTTGTTTGTTAAGTATAATAACATCTACTACTAAATAACATTAAAGATGATTCTCTTTATTTCTCATTGGCAAATCAGAGATGGGTGACCTCTAATACAAACCTGCTATTGTTGACCTGGTCATAGTAAATATTTTTATTTTAATTGTTTAAAGATTTTTACTTTAATCACTTAAAAATTTTTCAAATTGCTTTATGGGTCAGGAGTTTCACTTTGGAGTGATGGAAATGTTTTGAACTAGGTAGGGTGGTGGTTGCTCAACACTGTGAATGTACTAAATTTTAGCCACCAAATTGTTCACTTTAAAATGATTGATCTAAAACTGTTAATTTTCAGAAGGAACAAGGAAAAAAATATCCTAATTGTTCCTACTGAACGTCATTAGGTGCCAGCAATGTGACAAGTTAAACTAAGTTTATTCAAAGTTTTCTGGTCTACATTTCTAATGCAGCAGCCTGAGACGGTGGAAGGAGCCCAAGCCTGGAGGTCAAGAAATCCACTTCTCATCCCAACTCTGCCACCAGTGAGGTGTGTGATTTTGGACAAGTGCCTTAGCCACTCTGGATGTATCTCGAGTTCTACATCTATCAAAGAACAAAGCAAGACTAAAAGAATCTCACAGGTTCCTCACAAAATTAAGATGTTACATGTTATAGTCCTGGCAAACAAATTATGTGAAATAAAATTGCCTAGATTAAAAAAAAATTACAATATGTGCTACATCTGCAAAATTAACTACAACATATATAATACAAACTAAAAGCCACCACACCTCCATTGGACTGAAAAATGTAAGTTATCCTAAATAGGAAAACTTTCTCATTTCAGGGTAATTGGGTCCTGTTGACTCCTATCTACTGGAAAACAAGAACAGGCTCCATAAGGATATTGCCAAAATCATACTCACTGACATGATGATCTAAGCACAAAGGAAGAGAATTCAGAGATGACTAATGTGGTAAGCTCAACATCATTCGAAACCAAGCTGGTGAACTGCAAGTTTTCAACTAACAAACTCAATGATGTCTTTTTATTCAACTATTTAAAAATCCATTAAGGGGACTTCCCTGGTGACGCAGTGGTTAAGAATCCTCCTGCCAATGCAGGGGACACGAGTTCGAGCCCTGGTCCAGGAAGATCCCACATGCTGTGGAGCAACTAAGCCCGTGCACCACAACTACTGAGCCTGCACTCTAGAGCCCTCAAGACACAACTACTGAGCCCACGTGCCACAACTACTGAAGCCCACGTGTCTAGAGCCCGTGCTCCGCAACAAAGAGAAGCCATCGCAATGAGAAGCCTGCGCACCACAACGAAGAGTAGCCCCCACTCACCACAACTAGAGAAAGCCCGTGTGCAGCAACGAAGACCCAAC